>NC_085940.1:11250000-11562500 GCF_963556715.1 Cydia fagiglandana | reverse complement strand
AGAGTAGATTGAGCGATTTCTTTATTTGTGAATTCAGTAAGCCAACTATGAATGCCGAAAGGGTGAAGTCGTTGTTTTCTGCATTAGATTTGAGTAAATTAAACGAAGAGGAACAGAAATCCATTGAGAATATATGCGCAAAATATCCGGATGTCTTTTTCCTAACAGGTGATAAATTAACCACCACAATGCTTTATAACCAGACGATAGAATTAAAACCGGGTAGTTCACCAGTTTATGTAAAACCTTACAGATTACCTTACTCGCAAAAGGCTGAAATTGATAGGCAGATTAAAGGAATGTTAGATGATGGAATAATTGAAGAGGCGAGAAGCGCGTGGTCGAGTCCGTTATTGTTAGTTCCCAAAAAATTAGATTCCTCGAAACAGAAGAAATGGCGCGTGGTCATCGACTACAAAAAGTTAAATAATCAAATAAAAGACGATAAATTCCCACTTCCTAATATAACTGAGGTTTTAGACTCCTTATCAGGCTCTATATATTTTTCGCATCTAGACTTGTATCAGGGATTTTATCAAATAAATTTAGATAAATCAAGCCGCCCCCTTACAGCTTTTCAAACTAGTAAAAATCAGTATCAAATGACCAGACTTCCCCAAGGCTGTAAAACCTCCCCTAACGCTTTTTCACGGATGATGACCGTGGCCATGTCCGGCCTAAATTACGAACAGTGTCTAGTATATCAGGATGACCTAGTTGTTTTCGGAAGAAGTTTAGCTATACACAATCAAAACTTATTAGACGTTTTCAGTAGATTAAGGAAAGTAAATTTAAAGCTCAACCCTGCCAAATGCCAATTTTTACAAAAAGAAATACTATATCTGGGTCATGTAGTTTCAGAAAAGGGTATTTTACCAGATCCCGAAAAAACTAAAGTTCTAAATAATTATCCTACTCCTCAGAACGCCGACGAAGTAAAACGTTTCGTGGCATTTGCTAGTTACTACCGTAAATTCATTGTCAATTTCGCAGATAAAGCATATCCGCTCAATAAGTTGTGCTGTAAAGATGTACCATTTATATGGACCCAAGAGTGTGAACAATCTTTTCAAATATTAAAGTCTGCTTTAGTTAAACCACCAGTACTTCAATATCCAAATTTTTCGGAGGAAAACCAGTTTCTTTTACAATGTGATGCGTCAGGAAAAGCTTTAGGATCAGTTTTATGCAACGATGATGGTCGACCTGTAACTTACGCTAGTCGAAGTCTTAATAAGGCAGAATTAAATTATCCTACAGTTGAAAAAGAGTTATTAGCGCTAGTGTGGAGCATTCGCTATTTTAGACCCTATTTATACGGCAGAAAATTTAAAGTACAAACGGACCACCGACCACTAGTGTATTTGTTTACTATGAAAGACCCTACCAGTAGATTACTAAAGTTCCGATTACAATTAGAGGAGTATAATTTTACGGTCGAGTACTTGAAAGGTTCTAAGAATTCCGTGGCAGACGCTCTGTCTCGCATAAATATTACGTCAGAGGATTTGAAACAAATGAATGAGCAAGTTATAAATGTGATGACACGAGCGCAAAGACGAAAGATTGAGAGTATGCAAGGTACAGACAGTACAAGTTCTTCGGTTGTTAATATACCCACTAATTCGAGGCCTAATCACCCAAGAATTGTGGATATCATTAAAAAACCGGGCAATTTTACTGAGTTATGTGTTACGTCATGTAGGGATTACAAAAAAGCTATGAGAGAGAATTTCGTGAAAGAGACGTCTAAATATTTTAGTTACGTGCCCAGCAAATCATGTGTGTATTTCAATTCAACATCTCAATCGCTACTGTCGCGAGCCGAATTAGCGAGAGATTTGGATTCAATTTGCAAGAAAATAAATGTAAAAGAGTTATGCATAATAAGAAATGAATTTAATAAAGATTTTATTGCGGGCTTAATACAAGAAATAAATAGCTATGACGTTTGGTCCGAACCGCGAATATGTGTGTTAAGTAATATACAAAGAATAAATAATTTACATGATAGACGCGTAATAATTAATGACTTTCACCTACTTCCCACAAGTGGCCACGCGGGGATTAGGAGAATGTCTAATAACATTAAAAAGCACTATTATTGGCCTAGTATGGAAAAAGATATACGAGATTTTGTGTCAAAATGTACTCAATGCCAAAAACAAAAATATTGTGTACCGACTAAACAGCCAATGGAAATAACAACTACTGCCAATAGCGCTTTAGAAAAAGTTTATTTAAACACAGTGGGTCCTTTACCAAAAGATGAACATGGTTATTGTTACGTGCTGACCCTACAGTGCGAACTGTCAAAGTTCGTAGAAGCGTATCCTTTACGATCCAAAGATACAGTTACTGTAGCTCGATCATTCGTAGAGAACTTTGTACTAAGGTATGGAATTCCATTAGAATTAGCCACCGATCGAGGAACCGAGTTCATCAGTAGCACTATGAAAGAGGTATGTGATTTACTAAAAATTACTCATTTGCCCTCTACAGCGTATCACCATGAGTCAATCGGTGCTCTAGAGAATTCGCATAAAACTATGGGTGCTTATTTAAGGATACAATGCGAAAATAAACCGAATTCTTGGAGCGACTGGTTGCCTTACTGGTGCTTTACGTATAACAACACCGTGCACACGGAGACGAAGTACACGCCTCATGAATTAGTTTTCGGTAAGTTATGCATGCTTCCTAGTAACTTAAGAAATGGTAACGTTAATCCCTTATATAATCACGGTAGTTATCCTTTAGAATTAAAGTATAGATTAGAGCTAGCACAGGCAGATGCTCGTACTATCTTAATAAACAGCAAACTTAAAAGGAAGGAGAAATATGACTCCCATTCAAAGCCTGTTAGCTATAGCAACAATAGTTACTTATGGTTAAGAAATGTATCGGATAATAAGATGCAAAGCATTTATGTAGGACCTTATTTAGTTTTAGAGGATTTAGGATGTAATGTAAAAATACTTAAAAATGGAAAAGAAGATGTGGTGCATAAAAATCGCACCAAACCATGTATTTTGTAGGTATTTTATATGCATACTTATGTTTTTGTAGTTTTTTATTTTTCTATAACTTAGAATATTATTAGTGTAAGTAACTTGTTAACATTTTAGGTAAGTATAGTTAGTAATTATAAACAAAAAAAAAACAATGTTTTTTTTTTTTAAACATGCGATGGATGGTGTAGTGTATTCTAGATATAGTTATGTACGTAGTTCATAGGATATATATAAGGACCATGTACTCATGTATTTAGTGCAGTAATAAAGCATCATTTAAGCTGAACACTCGTTTCTACTCGACTCCGAATCCTCACCTTACACAAGTCTCATTGCTATTTTTGCGACGATTTCATAATAAAGTCAATCATTAATCTCTTCAAACCTTGATCTTCGATTTGGACTGAATAATTCCGTGGATGATGAGCCAGTGACTTTTTGGCCGCGGGTTCGCGTGACTCTTAAATAACTTGAGGGGTATTCATTTAGTAATCGCCAAACAAGAAAAATCATACATACTTAAATCAACAGCCAAGCCATTTATAGCTCTTTGATTGAATTTTGAATGATCCATGTAAATCAACAACGTCAATAATTTCGAATATTTCTCTTATATAGTTGGTTTTTGGTAGTGGTAGTTGGTTTTCATTTCACTTTTAAGATGACGATGACTCACGTAAGACCGTGACGCCGTGGCCGGGCCGGAGTTTCTAGAGCTTCGTTTTCTATAGAGAACACCACGTGATCACCGATCAGCCGTCATAGAAAATGACATGCGGACGCCTCGGTCCGGGCACGGCCCGATCTAGCATGAGTCATCCATTAAGCCAATTATCTAGGGTATTGCTTAAGCTAGGATAGCGGCAGTTAAGATGTTAGAAATATGGCAATGTAATTCTGTGTCCCTAGTGAAAAAAGGTATAAGTCTCGGGCAGCGCAGTTGTAAATGGGTATAAGTTCCAAGTAACACCTGTGCCCTTTTACTCCTAAGCTGCGTGAGACTTGTACCCTTTTTCACTAGGGCCACAGAATTGCACCTTTGTGGTGATTTATTTTATTTGTGTCGATGACATGTAGTTTAAAACTTACTTCCGGTATCCGACGTTCTATGTCTAATGTCACTCGTGCCTAATTCTTGCTAATATGAGTAACGTGTAATGGCGATTCTTATATAAAATAAAACTCACATTACCAATTTAAACTATTTTCTTTATTTAATTCTATCATAAGTAAAGTTATAAACCTTCAGGCGGCTTGATAAACTTCTAACAGGCTAGTCGCACTCTCATGCACTCTTGACAAAGTCTAAGTAAACCGAACGAATCTTGTTTTCCCACTGGGTCGGTAGGTGGTCGCTTACACAAAAACTTAGCATAAGGCATCTAACTCTTTTTTAGGCTTACATATGCCTGATACTCGGTTACATTTTAAATAGGTACACAAACATGAAACTTATTTAATACACATGTATCTACAAGACCTAAATGGCACCTACATAGAAAGTTTACTTTTTAGGGTTCCGTACCCAAAGGGTAAAACGGGACCCTATTACTAAGACTTCGCTGTCCGTCCGTCCGTCCGTCCGTCTGTCTGTCACCAGGCTGTATCTCACGAACCGTGATAGCTAGACAGTTGAAATTTTCACAGATGATGTATTTCTGTTGCCGCTATAACAACAAATACTAAAAACAGAATAAAATAAAGATTTAAGTGGGGCTCCCATACAGCAAACGTGATTTTTGACCAAAGTTAAGCAACGTCGGGCGTGGTCAGTACTTGGATGTGTGACCGTTTTCTTTTTGATTTTTTTTCCGTTTCTTTTTTGCTTTATGGTACGGAACCCTTCGTGCGCGAGTCCGACTCGCACTTGCCCGGTTTTTTCATTTTTCCTTCAGCCGTTACTTTTTCATTTTTCCTTCAGCCGCATAGTCCGATAGCTTTATCCAATAATGTCGAAGGGCAAAAAAATTTAAATTCCACTCCCATCAAACCACGGGAAAATTCTAAAATTTAATTGAATTCGGCAATCGATCCACGAGGAATTTCAAAATTTCACTTAGATCGATCTGAATCACGAAGAATTCTAAAATTCCACTTAGTAGGATCATCGAACCGAGAGGAACTTTAACATTCCACTTTGTAGTAGCAGAATATACTTGTACTTAGTTAGCTATCAAGAAACAAACTAACTTAGGTACACAAAATACTGTTGACATTTGAACTCCGATCGCTTTCGCCGAAAGCTTAAAGGCAAACAATAATAAATTATTTATGTAACTACCTGAGTTCCCTTTACAAAATAAGTAGAAAATCTCGGGACAACACAACCGAAAGACATTAAGCAATCATTTGTACACCTTATTACAATAAGATAAAGACTATAATGGTTACTTGAGCGTGTTTCGTTCATTCAAATTTCGAGGGCGGACTCGGTCAGCAACTTCGTCATCTAATAAACGTCCATACTGCGCTTCTGAGCTTGGGGTATTAAGTGAATTTCCAACTAACCTTTCCTCTAAATAAATAGCTAAGCTGTTGATTTTGAGAATTATATGGTTGGTTTTGGGACTACCGCATATTCACGTAGACGTGTATACAGTTTATTGCGGTCGCAGCCGAAAGATTAGGTAGCTGTGCGGGTTTTAAACCGTAGTTCGTATTTTAAATTCTAATGCCTATTAATTACTTTTAACCAAGATCGAAATCTTTATTATCACCTGTGTCAGTCCACTGTCGGACTGTAGATATATACATATGTACGTAGGTATTTCCCTTATCACGCCACTTCGCACGATCTTCAACTATCCTCCTCCAATCCCTGTTAGCTGCCTTTACTAATATATAAACAAAAAGCGCAGAGATGTAAGGCCATAGTATAAATTCCTCATCAACGTCAACATTCAAATCTTTTTATGGGAGTAAAGAACAAAAGTGATTTCAAGCACGCAAACTAAAACCCATTTTTTTGGTCACTTCAAATAGGCCGAACTCGAATATCTAAAAACCGTTCTGAACAACCCTTTTCCACGCGTCCGTCCGTCCATCAGCTGGAGTGGTTCGGGCCGAGGGCCCTCTGTTTGTTTGCGCCCGGGCCCTCTCGTCAACACGAGCCAACACGAGCGCTTTAACAGCCGATCGATCGCCGTAAGCACCTAATTGGCCCCGATAAATCGGTAATCGTATTTGTACCGATATATTTGGTTAGAATTGAATAATTTAATCATTAATCTGGCCTGGAAAGCTTCTGATTTAAAATTTCGCCATTTCAATATACTGACACTCGATATATTTGTGAAATTATTGTACTAGAGGTGAGAGGTGAACGCAAATATAACATAACGGCTGTCAAATGGAGTACGCATTTGCTGGTATTTTGCCGTATTTTTACATCAATTCTATAATTTATCGGAGTTATAAATCTTGTATGTATTGACAGTATGTATTTAGAATTACCGAAAACGTAGTCAGAAAAAGCTTAGCTGAGCACCCCTGCGTACATATTTGCATGCAGATAGAAGCTAAAAATTTTGCCGACTATAGATATGTCAAATTATTAGAGCATAACGACATTTAGTAATATTGCAACTGCAACTTAATGTGACTTATCTGCACATTCTACACATTATTTAATTTAAATCAAATGACGAAATCTTGCCAATCGCAAGCTCGAGTGAATTTAATGTTCTATCTCTTGAGAGGTTTAGGCAAGTAAACCCATGTTATGTAGCCAGAAACTACTATATAATTTGTAAAAAGGCAAAATTAAGTAGTAGTAGGAACAATCTAGAGTTGGTAAAAAGCGTTATGCGTTTTGGTTTTAACTATTATCACTGCTCTAGAGTGAAGTTGTAAAACATCCCTCTGGACTCATTACCGTTCCTCAACTAGGTCGTCACGATAACAATTATCGCAGTTCTGACGATCTAAGGCGAGCAGTTATGAGAGCTAAAATGCTCAGTCTTGTCTTCCGCACATTTTAGCTCGTTAGCTGAAACTCCGTTTAGCCGCGTTTGAGTTAAATAGGGTTGCCACCTGATCGGAGTTTCTGAAGTTAATTTGCTTTGGTTTCGACTAATATAATAAATGGAGTTTGGTTAGTCGATCAAACAAAACAGTTCGATAGACTTGGAAGAAAGAAGTTTATACATAAGTTTATTTTATATGATTTATATGTGAGTTATAGTCATCATTTGTTTATTTTTTTAACTTGTGTGTTATGTACAGTCACCTGCAGTAATATGTTACTCTTCGAAGGCCGCAAAAATATGTGACTCGCTCTTATGGCTCTACTAATAAGATCGCGTCAGATATTTTTGCGGCCTTCGTTGTGTAACATAGTATTGCAGGTACCTACTGTACCTACGCACACCGCCTAGTTATTAAGTGAGATAATAAGAGTTTTATAAAATTGAAGTAATTAGCACTACGGGTAGGACCGTGGGATCTATGGGCCTTACGAGGTTCAACTATGGCTTTTCAGATTATTTGTTGAATTTGTATACCACTTAACTAATGGCGGGGGGAGGGGGCGGGCTATTTGGAAGGCCTTCCATCCGTATAGAAGCTGTTATTTGTTTATTATATATGTAAAAGTGGTCCTTAGGAAACGAAATTTCCAAAAGCAGTCATCCGTATAGAAGCTGTTATTTGTTTATTATATATGTAAAAGTGGTCCTTAGGAAACGAAATTTCCAAAAGCAGTAAAACTTTAATTTAAAGCCGTATGCGTAGCCACCCTAGAAGCAAGTTGCAATTAGGTAGTACGTCCGTAACAACCGTTCTCAAAGGTTTGCTGCAAACCCAGTTGCGGAGTTTTCGTGTCGCTGATATTGCCAACTTTGTAACACCCATTCAAAGGGATACACTTTTGTTACACAGCTTCATGAAAACTGATTCGTGAAACTTGAGTTCGTAGAGTTTTAATGTTAAATTTTAGTGTCAACCATTATTTTACTTACATATATTTTAAAGTATTTATATATTAAATATTTGTATTGTATCCCACTACGCATATTCCACATGTTAACCAGATGGGTATAGCACGAAACAGACAATTCGGGTAATTTTAGTCTAATAAAACCGCGCTAAACAATATTACGCCAGCCAACTTTTCGTATCTCTCGATCTTTATAAAATGCTGACCTATACTTAATATGTATTTATTTATTTATTCGGCCAAGAAACTAGATTGGTCTGTTTGCCTTTGTAAACCTCTGTATTTTAAAGGGTCTAATCCGCCAAACGCGTTATTAAAACTACTTCTGGCTGAAATTGAATCTTTCTTACTTAATGTTTATGACAAAAGGTACCTTATGATAATGGCGTTAGGTACCTTTTAATATAACAACCACATTTTATGATAAGATCAATCTAGACTTGGTAAAAGGCGTTATGCGTTTTGGCTATCATAAAAAGTAATTTGTAGGTAAGGCCTAATTTAGCGATTAGATATTTTATTCTTAATTAAAAGAATATTTTTTGTAGTGTTTAGTATATATGTTACTGTAAAAGCCCGAAGTACGGCAAAACCTAGGTTTTACCAGTAAATCCTAGTTTTTACCGATGCCGATCGGTAAAAGCCCGAAATGTTAAATCTTACTAGTTTACTTCGGGCTTTTACCAACACCGATATGGTAAATCCTAGGTCTTACCACGGCGACCGGTATGTATAACTAATCTAAATAACTATAATTATACGACTATTCTTCCATTACAAAAGCTTCTACTGCTATTAGCAAGAAGCAATAACATCGCATACAAAATGAAGCATTCTCAAGTAAAACCTCTGAACCTTAGTAAATCCGAACCTTCGAAACAAAATCCCCACAAATTAGTCAGCAATTAAGACATCACCGTTTGGGAGCAGGGTAAATCTCGTTTGTATAATTTGCAAAGCCATTTGAATCGATAGGTATTTAAACCCCGACGATATATGAGCGTTTGTTTACTGAGGTACACCTGGTACACCTGCGGCAATGGATTTGTTTGGATAAAATCCGCGCTATATCTGCGATGCGATGGCTTAACTGCAATGAAGCCGCGGCAGACTAAGGGCCCGATTCGGATTATGAAATAGACATCTTTTAGACATCACCAAGATACGATACGTTTAAGATCTAACCTGTCAAATTTGACATTTCCGCGATTCTGGAGATACTCCAATTAAGACATCACCGTTTGGAAGCAGGGTAAATCTCGTTTATATAATTTGCAAAGCCATTTGAATCGATAGGTATTTAAACCCCGACGATATATGAGCGTTTGTTTACTGAGGTACACCTGGTATACCTGCGGTAATGGATTTGTTTGGATAAAATCTGCGCTATATCTGCGATGCGATGGCTTAACTGCAATGAAGCCGCGGCAGACTAAGGGCCCGATTCGGATTATGAAATAGACATATTTTAGACATCACCAAGATACGATACGTTTAAGATCTAACCTGTCAAATTTGACATTTGCGCGATTCTGGAGATACTCCAATTAAGACATCACCGTTTGGGAGCAGGGTAAATCTCGTTTGTATAATTTGCAAAGCCATTTGAATCGATACCTAGGTATTTAAGCCCCGACGATATATGAGCGTTTGTTTACTGAGGTACACCTGGTACACCTGCGGCAATGGATTTGTTTGGATAAAATCCGCGCTATATCTGCGATGCGATGGCTTAACTGCAATGAAGCCGCGGCAGACTAAGGGCCCGATTCGGATTATGAAATAGACATCTTTTAGACATCACCAAGATACGATACGTTTAAGATCTAACCTGTCAAATTTGACATTTGCGCGATTCTGGAGATACTCCAATTAAGACATCACCGTTTGGGAGCAGGGTAAATCTCGTTTGTATAATTTGCAAAGCCATTTGAATCGATAGGTATTTAAACCCTGACGATATATGAGCGTTTCTTTACTGAGGTACACCTGGTATACCTGCGGCAATGGATTTGTTTGGATAAAATCTGCGCTATATCTGCGATGCGATGGCATAACTGAAGCCGCGGCAGACTAAGCAGCTCCATTGAGAAATTCATAGCAGAGAATATCTATAAAAAATAATTACAAATTCAGTTTTATAACAATTTTGTCGCCGACCTCCAATTCGACGAAATCCAAGGTAAACCAACAACCTTTCATTAATAAATACCTACATTAAATTCTCATTTTTTACAAACAATAATTCATATTCAAACTATTCGAATCGAGGCCGAGAGCAAAGGGTTTTTATTTATATTACAAATTAAGTGAAGGAATAGGTAGGGTAACAGCACCAGTGGCCAGCCAGGGACCAGTGGTCAGCCTTTTGAGTCGTTTATTGGTCATAAATATCTGGTATATTCGTTTAAACAAATCGCGATTACTCAAATAGGAGCTTTGATTTCTTATTGGTTAATACGTCACACGACAGGTGCGGTGAGGGAACGGGGGGAAGAAATATACTCGTTCATACAGGTGCTGTTTGTCGAAGAGTGCAAAAGTGTCATGTCCGCCATATTTTTTTCTGCACGTGATGTTCTCTTAACAGGCAAGAAAAACTATGTTTTAATGTTATAAGTTATTATTTTTGTTAATGATTGGTTTGATTATTAGTTTATCTATTAAATTGGATTATGTTTTGATGAAAATATCAATATTTCACTTATAAATTGAGGGGGCTGGCCACTGGACAACACTTTTTTCCAAAAAATCCAGTGTTCAGCCCCCCACGGCTGACCTTTGGGTTATTCGTTTATTTTATTATTTTCGAGCCAATGCGACCGTTAGGACCGTTAAATTTACATTTTCAAATTTAGTTAGGCATGCCCTAGACAATTTTAAGTAAAATCCAGTAGTCAGCCGCATTTGAAATTACGTTATAATGCGGCTGACCACTGGAACTTCTTCACTTCACTTCGCGGATCCAATACTCAGCCATTGACGTTGCTTGGTACGTTGCCGCCAAAAATAAGTCCACATTTTTAAACCCTATCTCATTGAAATAAGGTTCAAAAGTGTATACATATTTATGACGTTAACTATATACATAACTATCACTTTGCATTTTCCTGGTAGGTATAAGACTTTGTTTATTAATAAAAAAAAATGATAATCAAAAAATAATAATGATAATCATATTGTTGGTTATGTTATAAATATAAGTGATTTTGATCAAATCATTATGAATATTATAAAGGCTGAGTACTGGGTACACAGAGGCTGCTGACTGGATTTTGGAGGCTGACTACTGGAGAAAAGTGCCACTTTTTGTTTAAACTAAATTAGAGATATTATAAAGAGGATTGTTATTTTTTTAAATATTTTGTTTTAAAATTATGATAAACAATTGATCTAACTATGTCATTTGTTTAATTATCCGAGTAATCCTGTAGAAATGCCGAACGTTCAAACTTAAAAAAGTCGTTATAAGGCTGACTACTGGTGCCTTTACCCTATACGGTATACGAAAAGTAATGCAAAATAAATATGGAGACGTTTTAAATCTCCGTGTGAAGTCAAGTTTTTTTACTAGGCCATTGTGTTACAGCTATATATTTAAGCTGAATTTAATTATTAAGTTTCCTTGACAAATCAGTTTATAAAATGTCGGTTCATAAAAGTCTTTTTAATGTAGTTGCAACAATTTGTTTATAATATAGCTAGGGCGTAAGTACTTGAGTTTTGACGACAGTGTAGGTAATAAAAAAAACGGTCAAAAAGCTGCTCGTAAAAACGATATTTGAAACAAAAACTTATTTGCAAGCCCGGTTTGTCTGTAAAACAACTATGTTGCTTCATCGGGTAAAACGACACGCTCTATAAAGTAGAAACCAAGCTGCACGTGCGTCCCGGTTTGTCTACGACCGCTATCAAATATTAAAACTACGAGTTCCACTAATTTCTCTTCCAACCTCGTATCTGGTGATACCCATTAGATACAAATGTAAGCTTTATCTTACTTGAAATAAGGCGCTTTCTCGATCAAAACTATTTGCATCAGATATAGGCTTGGCGATAATAAAAACTATACCGGGTGTGGCCTGTAATATGTGCAAAAAATTAAACTGTAGGCTGTACTCCTCATACTGACCAACATTTGTTCAGCGACTTTTAAAAATAACTTGTGGTTTGATTTTTTTAATACACTTTAAAGTTTATTTTAAGACGCAATGTATTGCGAATTTTGTTATGTTTAAGACGTGATAAGCAACGTCAATCACAATGAGATGGCGTGGCGATGGCGTCCATTGAAGATAATATTAATTTTGTATGAAAAATAGGGACTCTTTAGATACTTCATAATTTTTAAAAGTGGTAGAACAAAAGTGTCACCGTTGGGGGAGTACAATCTATGTTTTAATTATTTGCTCGTGTTACAAGACACACCCGGTATACCTAGGTAAGTATACCGGGTGTGTCCCTATCATTCGCAGGTTTACAACTCTACGATGGTGCATATAAATGGGATGGACCTATAAGTTAAAAACCCTCGCAGTAGTAAGAGGAGCTCTGAAAATTTAAAAAGGTAGACAGGCTTTTGATAGGCCTTTTGTAGTATTGGCGGCTAAATCTCAAAACTTACAACCTTACATGTTACATGCATTCAAAGTATTTAACAAACCACACTTAGTACATACATATATAGGTACCTAATATACAAATGTGCTTGTGTTAAAACAGTTTTTACGTATATATTTTATGGTGCCATATCCTATCAGATGTTGGTGATCATCATGCGAAAGTTTATCTACTCTATATAAATATTATTTTTCTTTCTTTCTTCTTTTTTTTATAAATATTTTAAAAATAGAACTAAATATGTAGTTAGATATACTATAATCGCGAGTATCTAATGTTTGAATTATTTTAACAACATCAAATCAAAATGGGGGAATAATTATATTTTCTTCCAGTAAGTATCTTTTCCTTCAAAGCCTTAAACTTAAGAGATATTTCTAGCGAGGCTTACGAATGACTAATGAATGAGAAAGAAATGGAGGGATCAAGGAGCGAGCGGAAAACTCATTGAAACGAGAATGCACTTTTTATTGTTATAAATCTATGAGCTTGTGTTTTCCAGCTTTGAAGCGTTTTTAGGGTTCCGTACCCAAAGGGTAAAACGGGACCCTATTACTAAGACTTCGCTGTCCGTCCGTCCGTCCGTCCGTCCGTCCGTCCGTCCGTCCGTCCGTCCGTCCGTCCGTCCGTCTGTCACCAGGCTGTATCTCACGAACCGTGATAGCTAGACAGTTGAAATTTTCACAGATGATGTATTTCTGTTGCCGCTATAACAACAATACTAAAAACAGAATAAAATAAAGATTTAAATGGGGCTCCCATACAACAAAACTGATTTTTAACCAAAGTTAAGCAACGTCAGGAGTGGTCAGTACTTGGATGGGTATGGGTGACCGTTTTTTTTGCTTTTTTTTTGTTTTTTTTTTGCATTATGGTACGGAACCCTTCGTGCGCGAGTCCGACTCGCACTTGCCCGGTTTTTACTGATGGCGTATATAATTTAATCAGAAAAAATGGCTTATTTGTTCAACAGTTGGCAATAGCATTTCGTGATATCGTCCATGTTAACGAAACATGTCTCTTCACAAAATTTACGAAATAATGTTAAAAACGATAATGTATCAATATTTTTATGTATATAACAGAAGGGTAAGATCGTAATTAATTTAAGTTAGCTCTGCAATTTAATTCATGCTATCGATTAGATAGACGAAGAGATAACTAAGTAGGTAATACCTAAATTAGGATACCGAAAATTTAATAGGTTAAAACTAAAGGTCGTTATTTCCATATAATTATTAATTATACCTACTATAATTTAAGTACATGCTTATGTCAGCAACTTTAGTCAACAAAACAGAATAGCGGCCCAATTCGAACTTTAAGATACGTCAGTAAATAGATCTAGAAACGATATGGATTAGATATGTCAGTGTCAAATGTGAGATCAACGAAAAACGTCAACTTTTGACACTGACACATCTAATCCATATCGTTTCTAGATCTATCAATTGACGGTATCTTAAAGTTTGAATTGGGCCGCGGCCGTAGGTACTCGCATGATAAACAGATAATAGCGAGATATCCATAATTTATTCCTACCGATTTCCCTATTTTAAAGCAATTATGCACTATTTAATCTTAGTTGTAATAGTAGTTTATGTGACTGGTACATAATGAAAGGCATTAAAACACGAGTGTGGGTTTAAGAAACGAACGAAGTGAGTTTCTTAAAAGGATCACACGAGTGTTTTAATGCCTAATTATGTACAGTTACATACACTACTTTATCTACACACATATAATTACCGTCTTTTATACATTCACTAACCTCGTATTTCAGCCGACATCCATCGTTGTTCTCTGGCGGAACTCTTTGAGAGGTGCCGTCTCCTAAATATCTTTTTATCACTCATTTTACATGAAACTTTTGCTTAAAACTTGTTTAAAAACAACAAAACAAATTAATTTTATACCTAAAACTAATTAAAAGATAAACTGTACGTCAAATGGCGGTAAATGATAACTTTTTTCACACATGTCACGCATCCGTAGTTTTTTTTTTTTAATTCATAGACAAACGAATGAAGTCCCTATTCTCATGTCACTCGAGATAAAATGTCGTACGGTTGACGTTTCGTATCGATAATTGTTTTAATATCTATGGAAACTAGAATAGACACCCACTTGAGTTTTGACAGCTGTTCCAAATTTAAACTCATAACCTTACAAAAATCTATAAAGTTATAACTACCTACTACCACAGCTAAAAAAGTACTCATAGTAAAATTGGTTGTCATAATGCTGGTCATTTCCTACGGTTTCTGAATGCATTTTAGAGCATTAATGATATGTGCGTAGATAAATGTTGTAATGCCGCATTATTTAAGATAGGTTTATATGCCTAAAACACCTACATCTTTTGACGCTACATGGTAGCTAATAGACAATACCTAGTTGCATTGCATCAAAGTTGGAACTGGAGTATATTTAGTAAGTATTCGTGCGCTGGACAGTGGACAGTCTATTTCCATTGTGTCTCCCTAACGCGAACGTGTTTGCTTAAGTTTGAATATGCTGTTTAAAGTTAACAACCGATGTCCTGTTGTTTATTCATGAAGATAGTTATAATTAGCACGTCTAGCTGCAAATTGTGAGTATTTCTGCCACGATACTAATTAGAATGAGGGTAATTTTCCTCACACTTGACTCGATTCGCGTGGTATTTTATGCTAGTTCTATGCTAATGGAGTATCCAACCTGTTTTATTAACAGAAGGGTACGTATTTTATTTATATTACAGGTTATTTATTTGTCTTTTTACTGTGTACCTTAGTGTTTTTGCTGTTTTAGTCAAATTAAGATATTATACCTATCTTTAAAAAAAAAGATATTCTTTCAAGTTTCTGTAAATAAATTTACTGGTGAATATAACTACTTGTCAGATTTGTACTACTTATTTTGTTTTTAGGCCTAGTTCTAGAAAACAGATGCACTTCAAACATTTCCCTATCAATTCAACCGCTTAAACGGCTTACGCCTAAGCGATCGTGTTGATCTACCTGTCAGAACAAGCAATTTAAAATTCAGGCTGAACGAGAATTACTAGCCTTTGCTACAGCGTTTCTGCCTCGAACATTCCACTAGTTTCAAAGAGAATTTTGGGCGTATAGTTTTTTCTGTAGGCACGAGATATTCCTGGCATTTTTGAACGGTAAATTACTTAGGGTTTACGTTACGTCCCCGGGGCTCCGGTCACTAAGCGAATACCCTATAGTACCTACAGTCAGCATCGATACTATCAATAGTAGCAGAATGAAACAACGCTCCAAAAGTACAAATTCTTTTCCAAATAAAGATATACTCTATACAATTCGCGATTTACTTAAAGTTTCTACCACAGTCTAATTGCTCCAGTTACAGTGAATTAATATAGTTTTGTTGAGTTATTAAAAATGCTAAAGGTAAAGTAGGCTCAGAGTTTTTGAAAATACGTAACAGTTTTTAGATCACATTAAAGATGATTCACGTTAGACCGGGCCGTATCCGGGCCGGAGCTTCCGGCACATCGTTTTCTATGGAAAGCATCACGTGATCGACTGTCATGTCATAGAAAAGTAAGCGCCGGAAGCTCCGGCTCCGGACACGGCCCGGTCCAACGTAAGTCCTCCTTTATGCGGTTGCCAAAGATTTAAATAGCAATTATGAGGCCTTTCTGTAGGGACTTTAGCGATTCGAATCCTGACTTTTTGACTTTCGCTAGATGGAGAAAAAACACGAACATAGATCTAAAATGCTCTTAAAAAAATGTAGTAAATTTTACACAAAAAACTAAAAATATGTTAATAGGGGATATTACTGCAATGTTCTGCCGCCAGAATTCAGCACGATAGTTCGTTTTTTTTAGCATTAGAAAGAACTTGGAAGAAGGTAAGCGATTTTGGCATGTCTTTTAATTGAAAAACGCTTATTAAAAATCAGTAACTATCATTTATGAAAGCAGAAGAATATAAATGATTTGTATTAGATTCATAATTGTTACATATTTGCCATAACTTATTTTTAAAATGAGTTTTTCAATTAAAAGACACATCTAGATTGTTTACCTAATTTCTAATGCTAAAAAAAACGAGGTAGAGTCTGTGCGGAAAGAGAAGAGTCGTGGCAGAAACGGGAACTAACATTTTAAATTTTATATGGCAATCAAACCTTTGACACCTTGTCATGTAAAAAGTAAACAAACTTCTGTCATTGTATATTTATTAACAAAAACCGCAAGTTTTATGTATAAAATATTTTCAAAACACGATAAAACCGTACATAAAACCACAAGGAAAATTATATTTAACATTGTTCGGTTTTGTCAGCGGGAAGAAAACGGCTAAAAGCCGACTATCGACTTACAAAAAGTCGCGGAACGTGTTTCCGCTATTCGCGGGTATTGATGTTGTATTTAATATTAAATAATTACCTATTTAATAAGCCCCCTAAGTAACTTGTCTCCGGTACATAATCGGTAAGTATATTTATTCAAAATATATTAATTTTCATAAATATGCAGGTCATTCATGGTCTTTAAAATAACTGACAAATAGTCTTGATACTTGCCATTTTATGCATATTTATATGTCATTTTTTTTTCAGGATTGTGTAAAAGTACCTACGGTATCTCGAATAAAAGACCGCTAAGTAGGTGATATGCAAGAATTCGTAATCTACGTGCCGGATTCAAGCACATCCAGTTCAGATGAAGATAGTTCTATGAGTGTCCCTGGTTGTTCTGAAGCTAGCTCAAACATAAGTGACATTGAATATTTTAATTCAGACTTCGATTACAAAGAATAAAACTTTTTCTAATAAAATATTTCTTTATTTGTAGGTTCTGTTAGTTATGAAATTATATTTCATATTTAGCAGTGACTTTTTGGTGAAGTAAAATATCGTGAGATGAGAGAACCGAACATATCCCAATAAGGCCTACCTACTTAGGGGCCATCCATTAATTACGTCACACGTTTAGGGGGTGGAAGGGGGTCAAGAAAATGTGACATGTTGTGACATAGGGGAGGGGGGGAGTCACAAACATTGTGACGTCACTTTAACTTCATCAATATTCATCAGTAACCGAAAATTAATTTATATTTTTTTAATCGCTGTACATTTAAATAATGAGGTTTTAGAAGTAGGTAGGTAAATTCGTTCCTAATTGGTTTTGCGTTATAAAATTACTAATATTTCTTTTACAAAAAATATTTTTTTATAAAAAAAATAAAGCCGAGTTAGTATTGCCGATTTCGTTGAAAACAAAATTGCCTAAATGTGACGTCACACAAGGTTTTTTAAATGAAAATTTGCAAAATGTGACCAAGTGTGACGAGGGGGGGGGGGGAGGGGTCAAAAAACCTAGAAATTCGTGTGACGTAATTAATGGATGATCCCTTATGCACTATTTTTATTCATATCCATATTTATTATTAATAATGTACACATACATTACAAGTCAAGTTTACAATGGGTGAAATATATCCCAGATAAATTTACAGTTCTATTGCCCAATTTCTACCCGATCGACCCGGTTAATAACTGTTGGACTGCACAGATTAGGCAGTACATAAATGAGACTCTATCTTGTTTGGTACTAAAATTACAGTTGTATTGGGCAGATTCTTAACTAGTTTTAGCACTTTTAGCAGTTTTGTCAATCGCACTGTCACTTTTTAGTATCTGAGACATAAAAACAAGTGTGTTTTAAAAAGAAAACTAGTGCCTGCGCTAAATCAGGGGATTGAGTTGACGAGCCGACACCACCACCAGGCTCCGTTTAGTAAGCCGTGGTAAAAAACCGGAACAAAAGGGATTCAAGTATCATGACCTTTAGTGTCGTACTATAATCACGTGACCAGTGTTGTCAGCATAGCAAAAACTATAAAATAGCACTGGCGCGCCCTCAAATCCCACGACTCTTCTCTTTCCGCACAGACGACGTATTATAGTACGACGCTAAAGGTCATGATACTTGAATCCCTTTTGTTCCGGTTTTTTACCACGGCTTACTAAACGGAGCCTGGGCCCAGTTTTATAAAGTTACAAGTTACAAGTTTACAGGCGTTTACTGGCAACACTTCCTCCGTTTTTTACAATTTGCGTTTTATAAAAGTACCGTGTTACAATTTTACAGGTTACAGGTACAAGTGCCTGTAGCTCAACCATAGACGAAAATATGGGAGATTAATAGTTTTAAACTCATAATCGAACAAGCGTTTTATAAAAATATTGTAAATTACAAGTGTAGATTGGTAAACTTGTAACAAAAACTGACATACGTCTTGAGTCCTGTAACAGCACAACAGCAGCTACTTGTAGTGTGTCTGATTCGCTCTTTTGCTCGTAATTCTTAAGTTTAATTAAAGTTATTCGTTTTCTGAGAGATTTTAAACTGTACTCTTTATTGTTAGGCACTAACACCAAAGATTGCGCCAGGGCATGCATACTTTTCCATGCACTGACCTTATCAGTTTTTGTTAATGTATCTGAAATATATAGTAAATAGGAAATGAAGTGACAATATGTTTGATATTGATTTTATTGATGATTCGTTTTATTTTATCTACTAGGAAACGGAAAGGGATTGGTGCCGATATTTGTCGTTGATTTATTAGCATTCGTTTCTTTATTTAAGTATAGTGCATTCACATTATGGTAAAGTGTACTATTCACAATTTTCGATACACAGCGTACTTATCTTTGAGCCACTACCGAAACGATACATTGTAATGTGAAACAGTACTTATTTACTTATTAGGTAAATATTTCATTAAATCTAACTTAATCTGAATCTGAAAACGGCCCGAAAAGTATATCCTTGGCATCAAACACCGCTCTCAACCACTCGATTTCTCCTTCATTTCTTGCCATTTTTCCAATACTTAACAGCAAACAATAACACAGCATTTAGTAGAGCACAGAGTATCTATGAATTCTATGACAGACATTTTTTTTAAATAGTGATGTCCTTCGCACCTGTAAATTTCACATGTAATCGAGATTGACCGTGGTGCTTTACAACTGTAATTATCTATGTGTATTTATAAAACACCTGTAGCCGTACAGTGCATTACAGGTGCCTGTAGCCTGTACTCTTGTAACCTGTAACTTGTAACTTTATAAAACTGGGCCCTGTGGTGGTGTCGGCTCGTCAACTCAATCCTCTGATTTAGCGCAGGCACTAGTTTTCTTTTTAAAACACACTTGTTTTTATATCTCAGATACTAAAAAGTGACTGCGATTGACAAAACTGCTAAAACTAGTTAAGAATCTGCCCAATACACCTGTAATTTTAGTACCAAACAAGATACGAGTCTCATTTATGTACTGCCTAATCTGTGCAGTCCAACAGTTATTAAAACCGGGTAGATCGGGTAGAAATTGGGCAATACAACTGTAATTTTATCTGGGATATATTTCACCCATTGTAAACTTGACTTGTAATGTGTATGTGTACATTATTAATAATAAATATGAATATGAATAAAAATAGTGCATAAGTAGGTTGGCCTTATTGGGATATGTCCGGTTCTCTCATCTCACGATATTTTACTTCGCCGAAAAGTCAAAAGTATGAAATATAATTTCGTAACTAATATATATAATTTCGTAAAAGAACCTACAAATAAAGAAATATTTTATTAGAAAAAGTTTTATTCAGAACCTAGTAAACGAACTTACAAATAAAGAAATATTTTATTAGAAAAAGTTTTATTCTTTGTAATCGAAGTCTGAATTAAAATATTCAATGTCACTTATGTTTGAGCTAGCTTCAAAACAACCAGGGACACTCATAGAACTATCTTCATCTGAACTGGATGTGCTTGAATCCGGCACGTAGATTACGAATTCTTGCATATCACCTACTTAGCGGTCTTTTATTCGAGATACCGTAGGTACTTTTACACAATCCTGAAAAAGAAATTACATACAAATATGCATAAAATGGCAAGTATCAAGACTATTTGTCAGTTATTTTAAAGATCATGAATGACCTGCATATTTATGAAATTTAATATATTTTGAATGAATATACTTACCGATTATGTACCGGAGACAAGTTACTTAGGGAGCTTATTAAATAGGTAATTATTTAATCTTAAATACAACATCAATACCCGCGAATAGCGGAAACACGTACCGCGATTTTTTTAAGTCGATAGTCGGCTTTTAGCCGTTTTCTTCCCGCTGACAAAACCGAACAATGTTAAATATAATTTTCTTTGTGGTTTTATGTACGGTTTTATCGTGTTTTGAAAATATTTTATACATAAAACTTGCGGTTTTTGTTAATAAAAATATACATTGACAGAAGTTTGTTTACTTTTCACAAGACAGGTGTCAAAGGTTTGATTGCCATATAAAATTTAAAATGTTAGTTCCCGTTTCTGCCACGACTCTTCTCTTTCCGCACAGACTCTATAGTGAGTCTAGTAAATTCATAGACTAACTTATACTCGTACATACTATGCCTTAAAAAAGTGTTTTTTTGACAAGTTTTCACAGACAATAAAATATGACATTGATGCATCAAGGCGTTTTATTAACAAAGGGCCTACCGCTAAACGCGAAAATCGAAATTTAGTTACCTATCTGCCTCTTTATCGCTCGAATATGGAAGAGTGATAGAGAGGCAGAAACCGAACTTACGACTGTCGTGTTTCACGGTAGGCCATGCGAGTGACGCATGATGTGTCATTGATGTTTGTTTACTGTATGTGCTAGTTGTGCCACCTACGCAGAGCTTTGCCTAATATTCCCTATTATTTCTAAAAATGAGCAATATTATCCTTGAGGGAACAAAGCGATTACTTATATTTATTATTAAATCAAACAAGATCAATCAAATTGTAACGTGCACGTGTAGTTAGTGGTTATCATAGCGATAGATCCTGTAAAGGACGAGACAGAAGTATAGCGCCGATGATACTAAGTATGTCTTTTTGGCATAAACTTGACAGATTAACATAATCATAATCATAATCATAATCATTTATTCGATGCAATCCATGGTGTTTATAAAGGTGTTTAAGTTTCATTCAGTACAGCATGGACCCTACTAGGGCGTGGCAACATATTATACGTAAAAAAAGTAAGATATTTAAACATTCATACATTATATAACTATTTATAATTTGTCAAGCTATTTCCGTCAGTAGAGAAAAGCGGTAAATTTGGAAAAATGTAGGCGCGAGGAGTTCGCATCCCAAAAAAGGTTTAAATTTCTTGCCTTTTTCTACTGACAAACTTGTTTGACTGTCTATATTTATTATTTTAGGTAATCAAACTAATTAAATAGGTCACAATATGCTATAGTCCATATACTTTACTATTTAATTGTCCATAAACTCTTGCAAAGTGTATGGGCATTTGGTTAAAAGGTAAGTCTTGAGCTTATTTACAAAGCTATTATATTTATTTTCATTTTTTATATACTGAGGGATGTGGTTATATATTCGAATGGACATTGAGTAAGGGCCTTTGTTGAAGAAATGTAGGTTAGCGGGAACTGCTTGTACAAGTTTATTGCGGATACGTAAGTTATGTAGTTGTGGTATGGGATTTTGGGGTTTTACAAATAAGCTCTCGTGTTTTCGCACAAATTTGCAGGTTTCTATGATGTATAAGGATGTAAGGGTGAGAATATTTAATTTCGTAAAATGTGGTCTACAACTTTCCTCATTACTTATCTTGGTTAGAACTCGTATGCATCTTTTTTGTAGTAAAAATAGGTCTTTAGCGTTTACACTATTGCCCCACAAAATGATACCATATTGCAGCCATGACTGGGCAAAAGCATGATAAGCACATACAGCAGTTTTTAAGTTGGTATTTATTAATATTTGTTTGAGAGCATAAGCAAATCTGGATAATTTAACAGAGATTTTATCAACATGGGCTTTCCAGTTAAAGTTTTCGTCAATATTCAAGCCAAGTAGTGGGCAAGTGCTGGTAAGTTCTAGATTTTGTGATAGGTATGAATAATTTATTTCTAGGGCCAATCTTTGGTAGGGTCTAAACTGTATTAAGTTCGTTTTCTGCAGATTTATAATTAGATTATGATCTTCAAGCCAAGGTAAAATTGTATTAAATATTGTGTCTAAGGTGTTCGTAACTTCAGCGGTGTTCGCGCTGGGAAATATGATAGAAATATCATCTGCATAGAGTAGGGATGTGTCCCATATGTCCCTGCACAATAATATCATGCAGTCGCAGCCGTATGAACTCAAAGTCAATTTAGAAGTCAATGCCTCCCAGGCGTATTGTTCTCTGTTTCTATACTTTCTATTAATATCATCCTTTGAGCCACGTTGACGCAAACACGCTCAGATTCGCGTTAAGTTGTATCCAGACGAGACAATTTTTCGCCAATCTGATGAAATTCTCTGATCGAACAGGGCCGTGCGGACGCAAATACCAATTTGATTCCCCGATCACATCAGCAGGTGTGCATAGTAGAATGCAAATTGGTGATTTAATTTGTGTACGTGTGGACGCTAGATGAGATTGACCAATTATTTTCCTGAACAAATCGACTGATTTCGTCAGTCCCGTCTGGATACCCCATTAGTAAGATTTCTGGCGACAACTGATGGAAACAAAATATCGGCCCAATTCTAACAATGCTTATAAGATGTCACAGCGATACGATACCGATCTGTCAGTGTCAAATGTGACGCTTTGGGTTTTGGTTCTGACAGATCGGTATCGTATCGCTATGACATCTTATATGCATTGTTGAATTGGGCCATACGAAGTATTGAAATTACTCTCCCAAGTTGAAAATGAAGATTGTCGGTGCGTGTAAAATAAAGGATTTTTTTTATTAATATTTTGGTTGCTATGAAAATATAATTATTTTTGTAAACTCTCCGGGGCATATTTAAAAGTTTAAAAGCTTGTAAACAATCCTATTGAGATCTAATTTTGGTTACTTATTATTTTTTTAGGACTTTAGGTACAAGGAGGTAGGTAATTTAGACAGCAGCGTTCACATAATCGAAATACCTATGTGTTTAACTTTCAATGACACATAGGTACGTATCGATCAAATTTGTAGCGTAGCGTAACACAATAGAGCACTTAACAGTGACACGTTTTGCTTTCTTAAGAAAGTTATACCGGGTGTGGCCTGTAATATGAGCAAAAAAATTAACTGACCCCTCATACTGATCAACATTTGTTCAGCTACTTTTGAAAATAACCTGTAGTTTCATTTTTAATACACTTTAAAGGTAATATTCAAAGAAGCAATGTATTGCGAATTTTGTTATTTGAATTTTGTTTAAGGCTTGACAAGCAACGTCAATCACAATGATACGACGTGGCGATAGCGTCCATTGAAGATAATATTTATTTTGTATGAAAAACAGGAAGTATAAATACTTCATCATTTTTAAAAGTTGTTGAACAAAAGTGTCACCTTTTGAGGAGTACAATCTATGTTTTAGTTATTTGCTCATGTTACAGGCCACACCCGGTATAACTTTATTTCAGACTTTAAAATGTCATCTGCGGAATTCCCTTTGGGAACGTTCGGGTGGACGTCTATCAATCTTCATGCAGGCAGTTTCCATTCGGTGACTCGAAGCTACTTTACCTTCGATGTCGCTACTGTAATATTCTATTGCATTCCCGGAAAAATCCTGCTCAATTTCAAGAACTCCCTGCACATTTCGAATACCTATCTCCGAAATCAAATTTAAGTCATCCTATACCGAGTGCCGACCCACGTTGGCTAATATGAGAATATTTCACGTCCAGAATTCTGTTTTGAAATAAAATGTTATTTTATTGCCAACATCGGAAAGGAAACCTTGGTAAACACTTTGGAATTTTTAGTCATAAGTCATAAGGTTGCAAACGTCAAACTTCTACAAAATTAGGATGTATAATGTATAAATAACACTTGCATTGCGTGTGCTGCTGAAGTTGTTGCAGACTTTTCTTGGTCTAACTCTACCAGAACTCTACCAGGGCCCTATTTCACCAACGTGACAGATGCGACATTTGTCGACATCACTGTTACTGACGTCACAGGCCTCCACAGGCTACGGTAACCGCTTACCATTAGACCAACAACCAACATGTTAATTTAAAAAAAGTCCACTATATCGCCAGTTTATAAGTACTCATTTTGCGAAGCTAATGACAATTGTCACAAGAAACACTACAATTGTCACGAAATTCCGACATATAACTCATTACCTGTCAAGAATTACCTACAATTCTTCTAAATCTTGACAATTGTTCGCAAGAGAAATATCTGGTTTTTCCAATATAATAAAGTTTTTTTAAATAATAATGATGGTGGCAAACAGGAATATGGCCTGCCCGATGGTAAGTGGTAACCGTAGCTCATGGATGACTGTGACGTCAGCAACAGTGATATTTTACAATTGTCGCACCTGTCACCGATGTGAAATTGGGGTCAGATAACAATGTATGCTTATAATGTATGTTTTCTGTAATGAGGTGTGCAATAAAGAGTATTTGTATTGTATTGTATTGTATGCTACTTGCCCATAGGACCAGCGCCAGCGACTGACATTGCCTTGTATTGCCACGAAACGCACGCTCCGAGCGCCTAGCGTGCACCAGAGTGAATAGCCAACGTGCCAATCGTTTACGCTCCGTAGCGTATCGTAGTTCTCTCTCCCTATCACTCTTCTATATACATATTAGTATGACAGGGGCAGCTGCATTTCGTTCGCTACGGAGCGTAAACGATTGGCATGTTGGCTAAGCACCCAGCAGACAATCCGCCCGATTAGAACAATGGTTATAAGATATCGCAGCGATACGATACTGATCTGTCAGAGACAAAAGTGACATTTTTTCAACCAAAACGTCACTTTTGGCAGTTTTTGCAATGACAAATCAGTACCGTATCGCTATGATACCTTATAATTTTGTTAGCATTGTTCGGAATGAGCCGATTGTTTACAACAAATCGACGCTTATCATAAATAGTGACACAAAACAAAATGAAATGCCATTCGACTTTAAATCTTACCAGTAAAAGATAGAATATTAAATGCAATAGCATTTCATTTTTAGTTGTACCACTGTTCATGATAAGCAACGAAATGTTTCAGTACAGGAGGGCCTACCGCGAACCACTTCAACGTGCTGCCTCTCTGTCGCACTTGAAAATTCGTACGTAAGCGTGACAGGAAGGCAACACGTGGTTCGCGGTAAGCTCTCAGGTTAGCATCAGCGTCGAGCGTGCATGATCGGAGCGTGCGTTTAGTGTCCCTCTGGTAAATCAGCTTTAACTCAAATCTTATGGCTCCTCTACACGATAGGCCAACGCCTATGCGTTAGAGGGAGCAAGTGATATTGCTATCTCATTCTACCGCATGGCTGGCCGGCGCTGGCTCATCGTGTAGAGGAGCCATTAAACGGTAGTCGTTGCCGTAATCGGTTTTATCAAGCAGTAGTCAACAGTTAAAAATTGGATCCGCTGGCGTAGTTAATGTGCCCCGCAGTCGTCGTCTTAATCCAGGGTCGCGCCGGCAGGCTCGGTAAATACTAATCTTTGCCAAAGCTATTTGCCCAAAGAATAAACAAAAACAGAACGATAAAAAAATATTTTCTTACGTGAAAACGGCTGTAGATTTACATAGTTTGATTGCGATTGAAAAATAGTCTAAGTAAGAATGTTGAATAATATTTTGCTAACTTAAAAAATAACGAAGTAAATAATAATTAAAACTGTATAAATGTAAATTGTACAAGGGTACATTTTTCTAATCTACGATGCTTGACGACAATGATAATTATTATTCTTACAGTTATAATATAAATAGCTTTGTACTATTCTTCTTCGCCTTCCCCCAATGACTCGAGAAACATTAAGTACATAAATAAAGGTCGTAAGCCTTTAAAACCACACATATATTATATATTTGGTAGGTGTAAGCAAGAAACATGGATGAGCGTGAAGAGGTCCTCGATAGGTTCTTATGGGGGACAGTTAATGCTATCGATTTTTAAATAGATACGAATTACCTTCCTGAGTTTCTGGACTCCCGTTCTTACCCGCGCGCCCTTTAAAGTTAGGTGCCGAAGCTCAGACTAACAGGCCTATTCGGATTTCGAGATAATCACAAGATCTAGAAACGATTTAGAGATCAACTAGATCTACATTAGATATTGACTAGATGTGACTTGGATATCTAAGTCATAACTTGTCGAAATCGTTCAAGAGGACCTCCAGAATCGCGGAAACGTCAAAATTGACATATCTATCTTACAAATATCTTTAAATTATCCATATCGTAACTTGTTGAAGTCTAGTAGAAATCTAATTTATTTTCCGAATCGAGCCGTAAGAAAGACATTAGATGGAGTATGGAGTAGGTAAATGTCAACAACTGTTAGCGTAGCCGTTACGGTTTTGCGTACGAAATACAAGAAGCACCCAGTATTTTCTAGAAATATCAAAACTGAAAAGAACATTCATTTATTATTATATAAGTATTTTTTAACAAAAACAATTCGACCGCCCAATTCAGGCCAATCTTATATTTCTTCTTAATTGAGTAAATGATTTTAGTCAATATACATAGTGTATTGCGGACTCTCCTGTCTTGGTTACTTACTCTCTGCGCGTAAGAAATGGGGACTCCATACAGACTTATTTCCGTGGCCACTCGTTTGGAATAAATAAACAACCGGAGGCTTCAATATAGACGGAGCTTGATTTTTCCTTATTGGGCTCGCCACGTTAACCGATATTTCGAATATATTTCCTTGTTTCAATATTAGTGCAAGCTGATTATTGCTAGCTCATAGAGTGTGAGTTGTCAATAGAAAAAATATTGTTTCGATTATATTATTGGATTATTATAAAAATGACAGACTATTTTAACCCCAGTGGAAATGAGGACAAAGAAGACGGTGAGATGACACAGTGGCGTGACATGTAATGGCTCCTCTACACGATGGGCCAACGCCAGCCACTCCAAGGGACGCAGGTGTCAGATTTACTTTAGTATTATCATTGATAAAATAGGAAATAAGGATGTAAGGCAGTATTTAATTAAGACTAGTCAAATATTGCTCAAAGTAATGTACTCGTATTTATTATAGCGACAACTACAAGGTTTAGAATATGAAAAATGGTAGACATTATTTAAGTAATATATTTATATAAGCAGATTGTAAGTAAAAGTATATTGTAGATTTACGGAACAATTAATCGGCTTTATTATCACATAATTCACAAAAATATTATTTTATGCGTAATAAATATTGGTGGCTTATAGTTAGTACTGGCTACCTTAACGTACACACTTGGCATAGTTTAAAATAGTAATAAAGATCGAGCAATAAGCCACATGATGTATTACACCGTAATCAGTTGGAATATACGTTACATAGCAACTATTAAAAACTCATCAAAGAGTTATATTCACATTAAAGATTGTAACGTACATACCATCAGACTATAACACAAAGAAAACATACAGAAATTTATAACAAGTCATAAAATCACAATTAAATAAAATTGACACTTAACTTCGTTCGTCGTCGTAGCTCTCCAACTGAGAAGTGACCCACAACTGTCAGACACCCGCTTATATTCGATTAGACTTCACCCCTTCTACCACTTCTTGGTGGGAATAACAAGTAAGATGTTTCCTGCACATCCGGTTATCATAATAATTAAATTCAACAAATGTATTTGCTGCATTTAGTTTAATTTATTATAGAATAATTAACGCAAACTAATACAAATTTAATATCATGGCTTATTATTATAAAATACTTTATTTACCTTACTGATGTTCTGACAGTTATGGTCAAGAAATATACATGGAGGGTAGTTGTGGTATTGAACAGCAGTTCTAACTTATTATTTCGATATAATACGTATGAGCTTAGCAAAAGTGAACCATCTCGTAAAAATGTAAGTGTGATCTTTGTTTTTATACTACGTATCTCACACAGGCATGTAGTAGAATGAGATAGCAATATCACTTGCTCCCTCTAACGCATAAATGCGTCCCTTGGAGTGGCCGGCGTTGGCCCATCGTATAGAGGAGCCATAGAGTGACAGGTACGGCATTGCGCATTGAGCAACAGTAGGACACTACCCTTATCTTCTTAAGTTATCCAAGCGGATAACTGGATAAGTAGATAATTAAAGTAATTATTTTAATAAGAGTTGTGTGTTATTACCTGTTTTAAAACTTACATACGTTATTCACTTCCGACGCCATATATCACCCTCTCGGGATTAATTCGCATCATACCGTTGCGTTGTCGATGGCTGCGTTCCATTAAATGATTGTCCATTTTTAGAACTTGGCGATTTCACAACCGAGTTATAAACGGCGACCGAGTAAAAACTTTGTTTATCAATGAAATCAATACAGTGTTTTTCATTTAACGTAACAGGTAGGGGACCAGTGGGGAGGACGAGAGACTCGGGCACCCCATTGTAAATCAGGACTTATTACAAGGGGGTGCCCGAAGCCTCACGACTGCTCAATGGTCCCCTACCTCGCCTACTTATTATGGATTTAAATAATGTATTATAGTAATAATAATCTAAATTCTAGAATCGTCCCATTGCTTAGCTTAGACCTGTTTTCCTGAATGAAAATTATTAGGCTATACGGCTCGATTCGGGAAAGGAATAAGAGATGCACTAGATATGAAATAGTAAAGATATGTGACGTTCCACGGCAAAAGGTACCTTAAGACGGCTGACGCCGTGATTCGGGAAATTAATTAGAGATTCACTAGATATGAAATAGTAATGTTATATGACGTTCCACGGCAAAAGGTACCTTATGCTGGCGCTTACGTCGCATAGCGCCGCAATCATATTGGAGCAACGTTAATAATTGTAAGCACCAACCGCCATAAGGTGCCTTTATCCGTGGGACGTCACATATCTTTACTATATCGTATCTAGTTAATCTCTAATTCACTTTCCGAATCGCGCCGATAGTCTCTGTAATAGTCCCTAGGCTCCTATGAGCCGTGGCAGAATGCCGGGATAACGCAAGGAAGATGACGAGTCCTTATAGTAGATAGACGATTAATATATGTATAGGTTTGTGGACCTTAATATTTCTTAGCTGATATAGGAAGACTGGTTCCCCTTCATCGAAAATATAGTGGTAATGTTCGATGTAACATTCAAATTGTGACTGTAGCACCATTACTGCTGCAGCGTATCTGTGTCATTGCTGCTGTAAATATAACCGGTGTGAAGTTAGCAGCCAAAGTTAGCAGCCGCCGATAACCCAACCAAATTAAGAAGTCAACATTTTTAATGTAAAAAATGTCATAGAAAACCACTAAAAGAGCACCTGATACATGTAATTACAAAGTAAACAGACCGAACAAGACTACAAGTGATGAAAAACTAAAATATGTACATTTCCGTCACAGAACTCATGCTATCTGTAATATCGCCTAATAAAACGGCAAGCTAGCTCTAGAGGTTTTTAAAACCGGTTCCATGCAGCATGCAGCAAAAGCTGAGCTGCTGGGATCTATAAGTGATACTCGACCATAAACTTGGAGAAAAGGGGAGACCAAGGCAAACTGAACCCAAAATATTCTAAATAGTTGCAGTATTCAAAGATTTTTACCATGAAGGACGGCAAGCAAGGGATTTTCGACCTATGTGACAGATAGCTACTGTCATAACCTACAAACGATTGTGCGTCGCAAGTTGATACTCGATCGATAAGACTAGTCAATTAACAGAAAATTATAAAATTAAGATTTTCTTACTTAAGTGGCTGCTGAGAGCTACAAGTGCTGAAACGGCCAGCAAGAGATTTTTGAAACCTGAACTATACAGCTAGATAATCATGCTAAAGAACTGCTGAGAGCTTTAAGTGATACTCGACCGCAAACATTGTGAAAAGGGGATACCAAAGCGAAATGTACCCAAAACATTCTAAAAAGTTGCAGTTTTCAAAGATTTTTACCATGAAGGACGGCAAGCAAGGGATTTTCGAGCTATGTGACAGATATCTACTGTCATAATCTACAAACGATTGTGCGTCGCAAGTTGATACTCGATCGATAAGACTAGTCAATTAACAGAAAATTATAAAATTAAGATTTTCTTACTTAAGTGGCTGATGAGAGCTACAAGTGCTGAAACGGCTAGCAAGAGATTTTTGAAACCTGAACTATACAGCTAGATAATCATGCTAAATAACTGCTGAGAGCTTTAAGTGATACTCGACCGCAAACATTGTGAAAAGGGGATACCAAAGCGAAATGTACCCAAAATATTCTGAAAAGTTGCAGTTTTCAAAGATTTTTACCATGAAGGACGGCAAGCAAGGGATTTTCGACCTATGTGACAGATAGCTACTGTCATAACCTACAAATGATTGTGCATCGCAAATTGATACTCGATCGATAAGACTAGTAAATTTACAGAAATTTATAAAATTAAGTTTTTCTTACTTAAGTGGCTGATGAGAGCTACAAGTGCTGAAACGGCCAGCAAGAGATTTTTGAAACATGAACTATACAGCTAGATAATCACGCTAAAGAACTGCTGAGAGCTTTAAGTGATACTCGACCGCAAACATTGTGAAAAGGGGATACCAAAGCGAAATGTACCCAAAATATTCTGAAAAGTTGCAGTTTTCAAAGATTTTTACCATGAAGGACGGCAAGCAAGGGATTTTCGACCTATGTGACAGATAGCTACTGTCATAACCTACAAACGATTGTGCGTCGCAAGTTGATACTCGATCGATAAGACTAGTCAATTAACAGAAAATTAGAAAATTAAGATTTTCTTACTTAAGTGGCTGATGAGAGCTACAAGTGCTGAAACGGCCAGCAAGAGATTTTTGAAACCTGAACTATACAGCTAGATAATCATGCTAAAGAACTGCTGAGAGCTTTAAGTGATACTCGATCGCAAACATTGTGAAAAGGGGATACCAAAGCGAAATGTACCCAAAACATTCTGAAAATTGCAGTTTTCAAAGATTTTTACCATGAAGGACGGCAAGCAAGGGATTTTCGACCTATGTGACAGATAGCTACTGTCATAACCTACAAACGATTGTGCGTCGCAAGTTGATACTCGATCGATAAGACTAGTCAATTAACAGAAAATTATAAAATTAAGATTTTCTTACTTAAGTGGCTGCTGAGAGCTACAAGTGCTGAAACGGCCAGCAAGAGATTTTTGATTATCTAGCTGTATAGTTCAGGTTTCAAAAATCTCTTGCTGGCCGTTTCAGCACTTGTAGCTCTCATCAACCACTTAAGTAAGAAAATCTTAATTTTCTAATTTTCTGTTAATTGACTAGTCTTATCGATCGAGTATCAACTTGCGACGCACAATCTTTTGTAGGTTATGACAGTAGCTATCTGTCACATAGGTCGAAAATCCCTTGCTTGCCGTCCTTCATGGTAAAAATCTTTGAAAACTGCAACTTTTCAGAATATTTTGGGTACATTTCGCTTTGGTATCCCCTTTTCACAATGTTTGCGGTCGAGTATCACTTAAAGCTCTCAGCAGTTCTTTAGCGTGATTATCTAGCTGTATAGTTCATGTTTCAAAAATCTCTTGCTGGCCGTTTCAGCACTTGTAGCTCTCATCAGCCACTTAAGTAAGAAAAACTTAATTTTATAAATTTCTGTAAATTGACTAGTCTTATCGATCGAGTATCAATTTGCGATGCACAATCATTTGTAGGTTATGACAGTAGCTATCTGTCACATAGGTCGAAAATCCCTTGCTTGCCGTCCTTCATGGTAAAAATCTTTGAAAACTGCAACTTTTCAGAATATTTTGGGTACATTTCGCTTTGGTATCCCCTTTTCACACTGTTTGCGGTAGAGTATCACATAAAGCTCTCAGCAGTTCTTTAGCATGATTATCTAGCTATATAGTTCAGGTTTTAAAAATGTCTTGCTGGCCGTTTCAGCACTTGTAGCTCTCATCAGCCACTTAAGTAAGAAAATCTTAATTTTATAATTTTCTGTTAATTGACTAGTCTTATCGATCGAGTATCAACTTGCGACGCACAATCGTTTGTAGGTTATGACAGTAGCTATCTGTCACATAGGTCGAAAATCCCTTGCTTGCCGTCCTTCATGGTAAAAATCTTTGAAAACTGCAATTTTCAGAATATTTTGGGTACATTTCGCTTTGGTATCCCCTTTTCACACTGTTTGCGGTAGAGTATCACATAAAGCTCTCAGCAGTTCTTTAGCATGATTATCTAGCTGTATAGTTCAGGTTTCAAAAATCTCTTGCTGGCCGTTTCAGCACTTGTAGCTCTCATCAGCCACTTAAGTAAGAAAATCTTAATTTTATAAATTTCTGTAAATTTACTAGTCTTATCGATCGAGTATCAATTTGCGATGCACAATCATTTGTAGGTTATGACAGTAGCTATCTGTCACATAGGTCGAAAATCCCTTGCTTGCCGTCCTTCATGGTAAAAATCTTTGAAAGCTGCAACTTTTCAGAATATTTTGGGTACATTTCGCTTTGGTATCCCCTTTTCACACTGTTTGCGGTAGAGTATCACATAAAGCTCTCAGCAGTTCTTTAGCATGATTATCTAGCTGTATAGTTCAGGTTTCAAAAATGTCTTATTGGCCGTTTCAGCACTTGTAGCTCTCATCAGCCACTTAAGTAAGAAAATCTTAATTTTATAATTTTCTGTTAATTGACTAGTCTTATCGATCGAGTATCAACTTGCGACGCACAATCGTTTGTAGGTTATGACAGTAGCTATCTGTCACATAGGTCGAAAATCCCTTGCTTGCCGTCCTTCATGGTAAAAATCTTTGAAAACTGCAACTTTTCAGAATATTTTGGGTACATTTCGCTTTGGTATCCCCTTTTCACAATGTTTGCGGTCGAGTATCACTTAAAGCTCTCAGCAGTTATTTAGCATGATTATCTAGCTGTATAGTTCAGGTTTCAAAAATCTCTTGCTAGCCGTTTCAGCACTTGTAGCTCTCAGCAGCCACTTAAGTAAGAAAATCTTAATTTTATAATTTTCTGTTAATTGACTAGTCTTATCGATCGAGTATCAACTTGCGACGCACAATCGTTTGTAGGTTATGACAGTAGCTATCTGTCACATAGGTCGAAAATCCCTTGCTTGCCGTCCTTCATGGTAAAAATCTTTGAATACTGCAACTATTTAGAATATTTTGGGTTCAGTTTTCCTTGGTCTCCCCTTTTCTCCAAGTTTATGGTCGAGTATCACTTATAGATCCCAGCAGCTTTTGCTGCATGCTGCATGGAACCGGTTTTAAAAACCTCTAGAGCTAGCTTGCCGTTTTATTAGGCGATATTACAGATAGCATGAGTTCTGTGACGAAAATGTACATATTTTAGTTTTTCATCACTTGTAGTCTTGTTCGGTCTGTTTACTTTGTAATTACATGTATCAGGTGCTCTTTTAGTGGTTTTCTATGATATTTTTAACATTAAAAATTTTGACTTCTTAATTTGGTTGGGTTACCGGCGGCTGCTAACTTTGGCTGCTAACTTCACACCGGTGTAAATATAATGGCAGTCGATTACTACTTATTAGTCTTACAACTTTAAGCATTATATTAGTTAGTGGGGTGTTTGCCTTACTTAACTGAAGCCCAGCAGCCCAATGGGATTTACGGATTTTCGAAAGTAAACAATCAAGTTAACATAAAACGGCCAACCCGTATTATAATACGAGTAACTTGAAAAGCTGAAATGACTTCATAATTTTTCAGGCACATTACTCATATTATTACGAAGGGTGTTTAGTATTAGATAAATCTAACTAGTTCCGCAAACTCTGCAAGCAAATAAATAATAGTTAATGCTAATTCTGAATCCGTTTTAAAACTATCGGCGCGACTCGGGAAATGATTTAGAAATGTCCTAGATATGAAATAGTAAAGATATGTGACGTTCCACGGCAAAAGGTACTATTGCCCTAGCTGAATATTGGAGCGGCGTTAATAATAGCGTAAGCGCCAGCCGCCATAAGGTACCTTTTGCCGTGGAACGTCACATATCTTTACTATTTCATATCTAGTGAATGTCTGATTCATTTCCCGAATCGAGCCGTATGTACATATATAATAACCGCATTTATGTCGTAAAGTCACCCCGTTTAACAACGGATCATCTCAATTGTTGGAATAACATGGGTACTGTTTTAATAATAAGTACATACGCGTATAGTCTGTCCGATTTCTAAGATCATGTTTGCCATACAATTACTATGGCTTACTTGATCTTAGACAAACGAACAGACTACTTGGTTTTATTTTCTGATAGGCCACTACTCTGAGTCCTTAGTAGTTCTTGTTCTGAATAATTGAGAAGTTTTAATTAACATTTAGGTTTGATGAACTCAGGAAAATTTAATTATTCATGGAAAAAAGAAAATAAGCTGCTATCGTAAAATATTTAAGTTAAACCTACAGAAAAGTATGTACTCACACTCTCACTGCTTTATTAATTTAAGCGAAGTATGCAAAAAATTTATGCGAAGTATGTGAAGTATGTGAGTATTTTACCGGCATTACGGCGAAAAATGTAGGTCGTTTTAAAAATTCGTGATGGATCACCGACCGGTTATATGCGAATTTGATGTAACCTAAAATCTTAGGTATGTATAAACTTAATTAACTGAGGCTTCATATAGCCAATATCCTGGTGACTTACTGACTCCCCGCCACAGGAAATCAATAGTCGCTTGAGGCGTTTCCTTGAGAACAGGAGAACGTGATTTACGGGCTTAAACCTTAGAGGATATAACCAACGGAGACGCCAGCATGTCTATAATTTTCGGAACAAAATAGTCTGCCCTTTTTTGCGGGGGAGAGGCACATCAAATGTATACGTAACGTCAACATAGCCATGTCAGATAAAGATCAGTCCATACATGTGTTTGACATGTGGTTGACCATTGGCCGCCTTTTTTCGACAGAGGGGAACGCCTGTTAATGACCACTCCGTTGGTTATATTCTCTAAGGCTTAAACAAACTAACGGTATAATATATCCCATCGTAACTTTTTTCTTCCAACTTAAATCCTTATTATGCAAATTGGGTAGGTAAGTGTTGTTACCAATGTAACATAAATAGGTGATTACATATTCTTCCTTTATGCTTTCTACCTATAATATCATATCATATCATTCCTTTTTTTTACAACTGATTTGAAATAATTTTTTCAACACATGACCCTTTTATATTATTCTACTCTTGCGAAAGTTTGTAGTAACAGCTGACATTTACTCCCGTACCTAATCATTATATTTTATTATTTTAATTGAGTCATGCGGGACAAAGACAATGAGTCAAACCATTTCGAGCAAATGAGTTGATTTTTTCTTCATGGCAGTGTGTCTCAAAGGGTGCCATTTGTCTTTATGTTTTCATGCCGGATTAATATCTTGGGACATGCTGCGTTATGAGATTTGTGTATACCTATCTATCAGCGCGTGCAATAACATATTGATATTTCTCGCTTGACAACCTTTTATATTATCAATTGGGAATCCGATTTTCCGCGTCACTCGTATTCGATTCGTTGGCAATTCGCAAACTCACAGATGTCAATTTGTTTATATTATGGATCACAATAATATTAGCACCACCTTACCTACGCTAAATTACAGTGTAGGTATTATCCTACAACCACAAATTACTCTACTAGCTACCGAAATAGGGATGGGTTGGAGGTAATATTATTGCAACCAGTAGGTATACTTATATTTTTTCATTTAGGAATAGTTACTAATCTTCCACAGTTACCGATATTATTACCAAAAGCTAGTACATACTAGTAAAGATACTAAATCTTGACTTGATGATTCTTTTGTTATTTCATTAAGTGACACATAGGGATGTACCTACCGACTAGTCAGCCAACTATCCGGCGCACTGTGAGCTGAAAGTCGGCTCTCATTCAAAATGAAGATATCATTTACATTGCCATAAAAAGTGTCGTATGTGTTTCTTTTTTTATCAAAAATGTGTATAGTGCTCCATACACATCTAACCAATTATCTCAAGAACCGCAAAAGTATAACTACAATATTCTCCTCCGTAATGTAATATCCTCGCATATGGTTACACAGTGAACTGTTTGTACTTTTTTGACATTAAAAAGTCGTTTTTTTTTCTCTTTATTTCTATCTTTCTCTAAATTTCAGTTCAGCCATAATATTCTGGTAACATTACTGAGAAAATACTAGAAACATTACCAGCAACAACCCATCTCTATACCGGAACGTCAGTGGGTGCGTCTCATCCAGTCTCATCAAAAGCACAAAGCAAAACACATAGCTGGGTAGGTAGATACACGGGTACTTAAGTAGATACATAAGTAAATAAAGGTTTAACAAACAAAACTAAGAGCATAAAAAAATATACATCGTAACAATTTGTGATATACTCCTAAAAATATTGTTAATAAATACAGTCAAAAAAGGATTGACCTTTACTAACTACCGCAAAAAAATACATTTTAAGGAGATAATTTAAAGCTCGGGAGGCTGCTGGCAACAAAGTTTGTTCGCTTTTTGCCGAAATTATCCCAATGAAAAGCAAAATTACGAGTCTTTTGGGTTTCGGCCTAATCGAACTTAATCAAAGGCAACTTTGACCGGGCGCCGGCTCAAGAAAGGTTTCAGGTCACACAGGAGAATGACATTCAAAATTCTATTAGTAAAACATTTGAATATATAAATAAGGAGTAGGTAGGTATAGTGAGGGTATCATAATAGCTACTTGTAGCTGAAATACATGCGTATGCGTAACAGCGACGTATGTATAAAACTGTTTTCACCACACCAGCTGGGAAAGGCTTACTTTACACTTATAGCTATAAAAACTGATACCAACTTTGCATTTTATTCACATATATGTGAGGCAAAGTAATCAAATGCAAATTTTAAGTGGCTTTCTTATGTTTGCTGGTAGAATTGAATTTTAAATGATGATTTTGGATGATAAATATTTAATAACATTCATTTGGAATTGATTTGGTTTGATTTTGTTTGATATTTTACATTTAATATTCGCTTCGAGTTGGTGTGGTGAAAAATTTTATGTTTCACTCGGGGGCAACAACTTGTAAAACAAATAACGATTAAAAACGTATCAAAAATTCACCTAAAAGCGATCAAGTAAAATATGGAACCTGATTTCAAAATTGAATATAAAGCAAGAAATAGAATATAGTTACTCCCGAGAGCACGAAAACAAGTGTCCAGAAAGTTACTCGTCGAATAAAGTGTTTTTAAACGTACTTGCGGAGTGCAAACAGGTCGGAGCGCCAGTTTTCATTCCTTTCAAAGTGCGGAAATTGTACTCACTTCATAGAATCTCGAAACTGTATTTGTAAAAGAAAAATGATCATTCGGAAGCACGAGCGCCTTCATTGTAGAGACGTCTCTATCCTAGTTTAAGCCCCATATTTTACTTGGTTACATTTATAGCGAAGCTTATAGATAGGATTGAGGATTTTTATCAATAACATAAGATTTTCTCTATTCTCAGTTACATATACCTATAATACCTAATAGTGGAAATGTAGTAGTCGTCGTATAAAATAGTAATTATTAGGTGTATTAATAGTACATTTCGATGCTAGTGCGGAAGGTATGTCATTACTTCACGAGTACCGAGATATCTTGCCACGAGCCGCAGGCGAGTGGCAAGACTCGGGACGAGTGAAGAATGACATTTCCGCACGTGTATCGAACGACGTTTTTTAATACAGTTGCGAAAAAATAAGAAAAACATTGTTAATCGTACACTAAACAAAAGTGGTAACAGTGACAGCTCGGTTAAACGTCGCCTTTAAGTATATTATATCTATGGGCGTTTGGCAGCTATTCCGTTCCATTCAGTCAACTTATTAAGAACGGAATTTTCAATATTGAATATTAAAAACTAAACGTGTTATAATGATGAAGAGCTAAATAATTAAATATGAAATATGTAATATTTTTCGTATTCTTACATTAACGGTAGGTTTTTATGCTGATTACGACGTTTAAAGGAAACTAATATTAACACTCATCAATAAGTAGTCGTGAATTGGAACAATTATAAATTTAAAAAAATTGGAAAAGTAAAAAGCACTAGTTCGAGATAACCAACTTTCCGCACGCTAAACAGCTACGTAAAGTAGCACTTTTTGAGCAACTGTATTAAAAAATATATTTTACAGTACATATGGTCCTATTTTTCCGCACTAGTGCGTAAAATAGCACTTTTCGTGCGATGTCAAAAGTTTAAAGGGCCATATGTACTGTAAAACGTTGTACGATACACGTGCGAATAGGTAATTCGCAACTCGTGTCAATTTAAAACACTACCTTCGGTCTTGTTTTAATTTATCGCCACTCGTTTCGAATTTCTTCTTTTTCGCACTTGTATCGTAAATAACTATATTTTATTAGTATTTTGCAGTTTTCTATGAAAGCACTCAGTTTCAAAATATGAATGCACAATTTTGTTCGTGCTCCCGATGCGACTTCCACTTGACTCGGAGCAGAATTTAATGTAGCATTACACTTTCTTTATAGTTTCCTGCGCCGTGCTTCTTGGTAAGTGGTACTTTTTGTATGTTGCGCTGTTATTTTTCCGAGTAAATGTTCTGAATGGAACTGTACAAGATATGCCTGATTACGTACGAGAGCCGTTGACTTTAATCAAAAGGGGTAACGGATTGTACGGGAAAAATAAGGATGATGAATGGGCGTGTTTTAATAAACCTAGCTTACCGCTCCCCGAATTCGCATAGGTTCATATTTCAGCACTTTATTATGTACAGATGTTCTGTATCGGTACCGGGTGAAGGGTGTTGATTAATGAAGTGACGTTGGATGTCGACCAAATTACGAGGACGTCTCCGGAGACATTCGTAGAAGGTTATTGTTTGAAACTCTTGACGTCGGAGACAGTTCTTAAGTTATAATATTTGTAATTACAACATTTAAAGTCTCAACTGACAAATTATATCACTAACTAGTTTTTTGTCGAATATTTGAACGTTTTAATTGCCTGGGTCGAACGCCATCATTCGCCACTACTATTAGTTAGTTCCGCGGAGAGAAAAGGCACACAATTTTGATCAATTATTCTATATACAAACAATGCAAACATTATGAAACGAAAACTTCTCACACAAGTGAGTTTCGACAAAATGTCAGCAAGACAAATCACTTAAAGCTCAATTAATATTCCATAATTAGCGAGTGTGCCGGACGCGGCCTAATTGGCTGTCATAAGTTGACAAATCTACCTTCTCGCTTCCTCGACCAGTTCAAATGATTTCATTTATTTATATATATATACCTACCTCAGAATATCTCACTTTCAGACTTTGAACTAGCAATAAGTAAATCAAACTCTTAGGTAAATGTGGTTGATGAGGAACATCGGGTGATATTATAATATAGCGCATTTAATAAATTCACGTATTCAGATTGTAATAACACATGGATATGATCTGTATGTGTCAAAAGTAACGTTTCTGGTAGAAGAGATGTAGAAACTTTAAATAACATACCTACTGTGTAGGAGTAATAAGTTTAAACTTAAATGCAAACTTATACTTCGTCATCATCAGTCGTTCCCTCAATGCTGAGGATCGTGACATCATGTCCTAATGTTGCTGACCAGTCTCTTCCATAGGCTTCTGTCACCCGCCATATGTACGGCTTCCTGCAGATGTAGATGCAACGGTGTAGTAACTTGTGCGCTCCATCTAGTAAACTTATACTTATACTTAAATAAATATAGGTACCGTAGCGGGGTACTTTAGCCCATGGGGGTTACTTTGTCCCAAAACGAAAAAAAGATTGAACTTCCCGTCACGCTGCACGTCAGGACCTATCGATGTATTTCGCGCTATTTATCGATAGATGACCGTATGGGGCGGTGGGTAGAAACAATTTCACGTTAACAACGCTGATTGGTCAGTCCATAATTTCGGTCACAAGTTTTTACCTATAAACTACGCGATTCTATAATGTGCAAACTTTTTCTCGAAACAAAGAAAGCAAATAAGTTTAAGTGTTTGATTGTTATTAATCGTAACAGATATGCATCTAGGATCCTAATGTGATATAAATCATAGAATTTAAGACATTATTGTGAGAAGTATATATTATTGAAAATCAAAGTATTCTTTGGCTATCGTTTTCGGGTTTCTTTGACCCATGGGAAAACATTTACTTTAGAGAGAACAGCGACGCAGATATAGTCTCGCTTCATCTACTGAAGCTCTCATAACGGCACGAGATCAATCTGCTAACTAAGAAGACAATCTACTATCGAGGCAGGTTATAAATCGCGATCCCAGGAGCAGCAGCCAGTGGTTCGTCCTGTGCTGGAGCACTGTATGAACCACAGGCTCAGGTTTCAAAGACAGATTCTCTAGATTGTAATGGAATTAATGAAAACAAAGATAAAGAACATCTGCTGCATAAGTTTAATATCTTATAAAATGATTATCAATTTTTAAGACTGATTACTACTCGACTCACAGTCTGACTGATTACTAGTCGACTGGTTACAGTCGACTGTTAACTACGTGCCTACCTAGTAAAATAATTCTATAGGAAAACTAATTTTTCATATGACAATTATAGTTATACACGTTAACTATTTCTAATGATTATGATCGATAAGTTTAGAAGGTTTTTCTGATTGTTTTGGCAAAGTTTTTATTAAAAAAACCATTTTTAATAGATTTATTACTTTGTGTTGATTAGTTTGCTTTTTTAGTGTAATAAAAACAAATGAATCTTACTACTATGTCCTTAGTTGATATACATGTGTATTGTGTAATAAATTTAAACAGCTTTCTTTGCGCTTTTATTGCAAACCGTTACGTTGTAATCAATGAAAAATCGATGGCCAAAGAAACCCGCTTGAAAGCGCAACTTTGGCTCAAACTTTGCGAAAAATTAAAAAATATTTAGAGGTTGATTTATTAAGTTTTACGTATGTACATGAGTTGATTATACCCACAATTAAATACCTATGACTATAAAAGTGTCATAATGCGATTAAAATTGAAGTGCTCAAACGAAAAGTAAAAAGTATCTTGATTTTGGGACAAAGTACCCCGATGTTACGGTACCTAATGTAAGACTAATAGTCTATCTAGATAGAACTCCGGCTGCCCATCGTACAATTATTCGGTAGTTGTTAGCCAGGGTCCCAATATCGAAACAACGACACATTTTGAGTTGTGTTTTCACGATTAAGCTATGGCAATCTAAAGCTCTAATATCATCGTACTTCCCGAACATAAAAATTCCTTCCCCAAGAATTTTTCTCAACGTCCCCTAAGATCTTTAGCAATTACGGTCTTATCTCCAATGCGAATTTTCTGAACGACTTTAAATAGCTATCATTTTCCTCGGTAGCTTTGGAAACCGCGAAATGCTTTAGCTTAATCCCCGAAACGACACAGTTGTAAAAAGCATTATGTTTATAGACCTATTATGGTGCAAGTGCCATGTTATACGCAGATTAGCGGTTAACATTTTACCCTGAATCAGAGACGGATTTTTTTAATAAAAATGAAACAGAAATAAAATGAATAGAAATAATTATTGAAATGAAACGTCTTTCAATCTAAAATGGAATAAGAAACTGCCTTTATTTATAAGTTACAATAAAAATATGAAAACATGTTAGCTTTTTCTTTGTATTAGAGACAAGAGTACAATCACAAATCCAAGCACAACGTGCATCCTTTCTTTGATCATGGTATTTTTGTACATTACTTATTCCCAGACTTGTCAATTAGATTAGATTCATGAAAATTTCTTTTCATTTGTCATATCTTTGTTGTAGATAAATTTTGCATAGATAGGTATGCATGTAGAGGCATTAAATATATGTATTAGGTATCCAAACGTGTCACAACGCGCAAATCAAACACAGGTCTTCATTATAATTATCCTTTAATGCCTCATGAAAGAGGTTATTATTAAATAAAGCTAAAATATGTAAATTCTCATTATTGCAGACAAATGAGATATTAAGGACTGTATCGTTTATTATAAATACAACTTTACTTAGCCGTTTTTTCTGGTATTATGTTTTTGTTAAAAAATTACACATATAGTTTAATTAGTGCTTTAATAATAAGTAACATTTCGTCCTGGGAGATCACGTAAAGCATATGGTTTGGACAATATTTACCCAATCCTCCCGAGTAACTACAACGATTTCGGACAAATACTACAAGAAAATTTACGGTTTGCGAACAAGATAAGTATTACACAAAAAAAATCGTACTATGTAAACAGCAATTACATATGATTCGTAAAGCGAAACATCTGGGCATAGTCTAATCATTTCTTTTAGTTGGAAAAAAAGTTTTGGATCTGTGCTTGGTGGCCTTTTTGAAAATATGGCATGTTACTTACGACAACCCCGACTTTGGTATACAATATAACCATCATGGAGCGTTTCTATCGACCTGTTCTAGCCATGGTTCAACGCCATGAATGTCCGTTAGGCTTTGGATTTCGGTAGATTCTTTTAGCTGTTTCCGTCATTTCCCTGGCGTCAGAAATTGACGGGAATCCAAAATGTTGCATAAAAAGTCGTTTTCATGTAAAGATAAAATACACCACATTTATTCTGTGGATGTTCAATTGAGCAATCATGAAAAGGACACTTAGATGGCATATTTTGGCAGCATATTAACCTTTTGTTTCTTTAAATCGTACTAAGGAATCGGTGAAATAGTCTCAAATTAAGCTCGATAGGCTTGTCCGAATTACATTTGCTAGAAGGTATTAAAATCATCATAAAGTCCCTAAAATAAAATAAATGTAAAACATTCTTATATCAGATATGTCTTAAAAATACCCCCAGATTATACCTTAAGAACATAGTAATACAAAATAATACACACGTCAACAGTTAGACCAGGTTTTATCTGTATTTATAATAAACGATACAGTCCTTAATATAGTATGCTCCTCGGATTCCCTTTGCTGTAGTAAAATGTCTGAGTTTGAATAGCGTCTGTCGCGAAATAACGTTCTCAGTTAAAGTTTTATGACATAATTACAATTCAAGATGACCCTCGCTAAACTGACAGCGCTTCATCTCTACGAGTATATATGTTGTCTACATCTTCGCCTGTGCGGCGCTTGCCCGCTCCCGAGTGTTGACAGTGAAACTGTTACTTATCAAGGAATTTCAGTACCATTTCGTACCATATGATGACAGTGGTACTCGTATGATACGAAATGGTACGGAAATTAAATTAATTGATTGTACTTCTACTTACATCCGTCACTCGTAATAAAAACAATATTGACTATTAGCAGGCTTTCAGTAATATAGCTATAACTAATACAAGAAATAAATCATCAGATGTAAATATTTTAATGTTTATAAATATGAATACTCGAATTTAAACTTTTAAAAAGTCATACTTAAAGCCGGAAATTAAATTATAATAATTATTATACGTATATATATTTATACATATAATTGTTGTCATATACCTAAGCGTATAGTTCTTAGATGAAATTAAAGTTAACTTGAGTTTTAAAAAACATTTGCTTTTAATTAAAATGCAAGCCGTTTTAGAAAAGCAAAGGTCCCGGAAATTATTTTCCTATATGCAAAGTAGTTTGCTTTTAAAAGCTGTAGCAGCTGCGGGTAAAGGCCAGTGCAAGCTGAATGCGTATGAAGCACGTCTCGATCTAACTCAGCGTACTACGTAGGCGAACAACAGGCCAACGTGAAGCGAAGCGAAGCGGCGCGGGGTGAATGACTGCCGTATTCGAACTTCAAGATATTCACAAGAGACGACACGTACTAGATCCATTCTAGATACGTTTTAGTTTAGATATCAACTTAGTTCTCTTTTGCAGCGTAATTCGGGCAACCAATGTCACTTTTACGTTAGATAGAGTAAGATATCTATTAGATTTGAATTGGATCTCTATCTGTGGAAATCGTTCCAGAATCCAGAGTATCCCCAGAATCACGCAAATGTCAAATTTGGCAGGTTAGATCTTACACACATCGTTATCGTATCTTGGTGATGTCTAAAAGATGTCTAATAGATGTCTATTTCAAAATCCGAATCGGCCCCTCAATCCTTTGATATCTATAGAAGTGTCGTGGCGATCTCGCTGCGAACACGAACGCCTTGGGCCCGCCGCGCCGCACCGCGCCGCGCCGCACCGCGCCGCGCCGCGTCGCGTTTGCGATTTGTTCGCTTAGGCCCTGGTCTCCTATAAACGCCATCGGCCGCTTACAGCGTCTGCGTCACGATGCTTACTATAGAGATGTACTGTTGTGGTCTGTTTTAGACGTCGACGTCAGCGTCTTTTTTGTTCAAAAACGTTGACGCTGACGCCAGACGCCGCGTACAGCATAAAATAGGAGACCAGGGCCTTACGTATTAAGCTCCTACGCCTCCTTCAACACCGAGACGCACGTCTCCATCTCCATTTATAAAATCTTCAGAATGAGGCGTGTTCCATATGTATCTGGTATAGCCTGCCCTTAAGTCAACGTGCATTTTAACAAGGGAACTTGAAACTTGAATATCCTGTAATGTTCAAACTTTTTATATGCTATTATTAAGCTTTACTCGCGATTTCAACATCAACAGAAATTTACATTACTTAGTAGATATGTATACCTTCATCATGAAACAACAAACTGTAGTTAAACTAGAGGGAAAGTTGGAAATTTTGACCCTTCACGTAATGGTCCTCTTTAGTGCCATCATTATATTACTATATTTTAATGCTATAGAGGTAGAATAGGTAGATGTACTATTTTTTTAAGTACAGGATCATCAGTCATGCTTTATTACAATCATCCTTTTTTGTTGCACAAAGAGAGAGAGTACTTTATGAAGTTTATAATGTATTAAGTCTTTTTGTTGACTGTAGTTTTCCTTTGAGAAGTCAAATTTTAATCATAACATTGTATGTATCCAAACGTACCTACATATTATGTATCGTAAGCTACAGCCCAATCGACAATCGGAAAGTGGGTCAAACAACTGGCAAGATTTGAAAATAGATAGACACCAAGGCAGATGAAAGTAAATTAAGGCTTAATGGGTACCTAACTCAACCGATCGGGAATTGGTTTAAGGCTCAAAAGAAGTGTTTGCGTTCTGTTGTGGACTAAAAATACGTGACTCATGCAAGCCATATTTTATTATATTGATAAAAAATTAAAGATATCTAATATTGATATTTAAAAAAATATTTACTATTTACAAACATGATATGTACAGTTACAGTAATATTTTTTTCTTTAGCCTATACCAAGGATGCTGGCGGCATTATATTGATACGGTTTTAACACCTGGCACGGGCTAAAAAAACCGACTTGGTTTCACATTACATCTCTAAACTTTTTTATAGTAGAAGAATTGAGTTGCCAGACTTGCATCTTTTTACATGTAATGTTTTTGATGGGATCTACCTATTTGGCAACATCCTCTTGACTGTATTCTTGCAAATAAATTATTTGATATTTGTTTTTTAATAGAAGTTAACGCTATGAAAAAGTTACTAATTAGAATGATAAAATTAGGTTCTTCACTACTTACCAATAAAAAAAAGTATGTACTCTCTCTGTTTCTGTAACTTGTTAAAGTTAGAGAAACCGGAGGACATGGCAAATCAAGTCATCCGAGTCTCTTTCTGCCTCGTTTCATTAAAACTCTTCAGCTCTGCAATTTATCGGACATCGACAATTTTAATGAGAGGGAAGTTTTAAGTTCATCGACGCCAGGCGCCAGGTACAAACTTCGTCTGCCTTTGCAAGTTCAGGGCTATTATTCTAATGACTTACCAAGTACTTGCCTCAAGCCTTGTCAAAACTAAAGTAGAATTGAACAATTTTATTGAACGATCGGCCTGGCTTTTGATTAGAAGATGCTCGAAATATCCCAGAGGTTAATATAATAAGCAATTTAAATATGTATGTATGTATGTATAAACTCTTTATTGTACAAAACACAAAACACAAATTTATGGCACAGGATAGGCAGTACAAAGGCGAACTTATCCCTTTAAGGGATTTCTTCCAGTTAACCTAAAAATATTTAAAAATATATTTTAAATACAGCCAAATACTCTTTTTAAACAATAAAAAGCCTTAAAATAGAAAATACAAACTAAAATTAAAAACTAATATAATTATTTATAATCAGAACTAATAACCAAAATGCAACTAGACAAAGTTGTATTACCATGGGATTTAACACACCGCTTGCGATATAACTTGCTTGAAGCACAATTATTGCAACAGACGGCTAGGCACATTTGAATATAATCTCACACAGGATAATATTCTATCCGAGAACGTACGTTGAATTAGCATTTATAATGGGCGTCCGTGAGACAGAAAAATGTCCAGTTCACTAATAATACAGAGCTATATGCATAGCATATGCTATATGAATAGGATAGTGAGGAAAAATCAGAAATTAAGCTAAACGCTTTTGCTATTAAGAACAATAGCCTAGAAAGAAACATTAAGTGTTAGAAGATCTTGAAGAATCTTATATCTAGTCTTTTATTAATTACGGAATGATGGTCGGTGTGTAGGTTGTCATCTTTGTAATCGTATAGTACAATCTGTGGCGTTCGATCCTGCATTCGACCATGCATGACAAACCATCATTAATTTCATTTGACGGGGGCAGTAATAGGGACGTAAATGTGCCTATACATATCTCAGACGTCGAATGTTTGGCATCGACCCTTATTACCTACCGATCTACTTTATATACGAATCCTAATATCGAATCAAACTCTCATAAACACAGCTATGAAAACAAGCCCGACGGAGGGGGCATTTTTACGACTTCCTAAATCCTGTTCTAAAGGACGAAAGGACCATCATCCAAACATTTCCGTATAGATGCTAAAAATTCGATTTTTATCTCGCATAAGCCGTAAAAACAAACGGTTTTGCTAAGCATAAACAGCGACAGTGTGCTTGCTGTATTAGGCTTTTGTATTCGCATTGGTTGCGTGGATGTAGGATTGTAGGCAAATCGAGTTTTCAAGCGAACAAGTGTAAGTAGAACTGGAAGTTTGCCAACTATACATCATTAGAAGAGCATTTGCTTTATTTTTAAATATTATAATTGAGTTCATGACATTATTCCAATAAATACTTCGGGACAATCTAACGTCAACGTAGCTCACAAACTAAGCAAGGCTTGTACCTAATGTACCTACGAACGAAGATAAAAGACGTACAACTAAAACCGAGGATGTGTCCATGAAGAATATGAAGTCCTCCTCAATGGGCTATTCGAAATATATTCAAACATTATTCAAAATAACCAAAAAAATTGGTTTACGACGTCGTCTAAAACATTTACATTTAAGACCAGGAAAAGGATTATATTTTGTTTGAAAATACCATCTACTTATATTTCTCATTATTCTTAACTATAACGAGATTTTGTATTATTGCCCCTACATTATCACAGCATCAGCTGTTAGCTGTAAGTTGCAAATGATATTTAAATAAAAAATAAATACAATTAACCCTTTGTGACTGGAATTATAGTAAAACCAACTTCGCCAATTTCTGCCAATCACGTTCAAAGTTCACCGATGCCTTCACAATCACCAAACAACAGTCCCCAACAGGAACTGCCAGAGTACAAAATGGCAAAATACGTATTTGCAGCCACAAAGCGGCCGTTAACAATAGAAAGTAAGTCGACCGGCCTGTGTGCATGCATCGAACGTGACATAAATGCTTACGGGCCGATGTTGAAGCTTCGGTAAATGTTTACGGACCGTTGCAGGTGTTCCGCAAAACAGCTTGCACGTTCGTGTCTATAAATATATCTGTGGGCCTACCGCGAACCACGTTCGACGTGTTGCCTTTCCGTCGCACTTGTAAATTCGTACGTAAGTGTGACAGGAAGGCAACACTTCTAACGTAGTTCGCGGTAGGCCCTCTGCGACGTGACTCCTCGCTTTACAGCTACATTTGGGGAAAAGGATTTCAGCTAAAGATTAATTTTTGTTTGTGTTCGTTTTCAATCAAATCGTTTGTTTGTGCGGGTTTATTTCATTTTAAACTTTATTAAAGCAGGTAAATCGAACGTATTTATAGATTGATTTTTTTCTCTTATCGCGACGCTATGTTCATAATCCGAATTTCAAACGAGATTATATAAGTTGGTAAATGGCCAGCTGGAAAACTAGCAAACCTGTACCACACAGGTGTCCCGCAAAACAGCTTACACGTTTGTCCTTTAGTAGGTACGGATCAGACGTACTCGTATTCATCAACTTAAATGTTGAAAAATTCTTAGCCATTTCCATTACCGATCCCTTCTTATTGCCTGCTGTATTTTTAATTAAATTTAATTACATTAAATTTAATTGCTTAAACAGTTTTACATAGAGGTCACAAAACCGTACGTATTTTAGAAAACCGGTTTTTCGGTTTTTGTGAAACAACAAAACCGGGTTTCCGGTTTTTTCGGTGATTTCGATTTTACGTATAATTTGTAAAATAAGCAAGTATTTTTAGGATCAATGCTTTAATATTAATTCTTCCACAACATATACACAATACCAGCTGAGGATATAGGAAATCTGACGCCAACGGAGAGGCGCTCATGGACTGGGCAGATAGGAACAAGGAACGTTCAAATCAGCTCGATGGAGAAGTGACCACACCCCGGACCTAGTCTTCACAACGAGAGCAATAGATGGTATCTCAGTGGCCTCCGAGCGGTACATGCTAGTAGATTTTCGACACTCTCAATACCGCCTAATATTAGTTGTCAGTTGGTCTGAAAATAGCGATGGTTGAGTCGTATCCTGGCTAACACCACCTCGCTGAAGTTTACTTATGCTGATGACCTGGCCCTTATATGTAACACAAGAACACAGCTTGGAAATGGGACAAAATGCCCTGGAAAAGGACCTGGATCTATTAGATGACTATCACTTTCAGTGTGTGACAAACTGGCCAACAACGAACTGAGAGTAAAATTCAGGGGCAATCTTGTCCAACACAACTTTCTTCCTAAATCTTCGTAGCATTTTCCTGGATTGAAGCCTCAACTTCAAGGAGCACCTAAGCAGCCTATCTGCAAAACTGCGCATAGATATAACGATAGAGACTAAAAAGCTGTTTATTTATACAATTTGTACGTATAATGTATTGTATGGTTTTTTATTTGCTCTTCAAAATAATGTAGGTACTTATATAAAACTGTAAAATCGAAAAACTCGAAAAAGCCGGTTTTATCAAAGTGAAAACCCGGTTTTTGCAATAGGCTGTAAATCCAGTTTAGCCGGTTTTTGCGATTTCGGTGAAACCGGGTTTGTGACGCCTAGTTTTACAGAGTCTTTAATTGTATTGTCACGAAATATTTACCTAAATAATTAATTTTTCATTTTCAATAAGTATTTTATTTTCATTTTGAACGAAAACCATGATCAAATCTCCAGTAAAAGTTGTTCTGTGGCATAACATTTTGGCGTTTTATTGTTTAAAATTTTGCATCGAACAATGTACCACAACGCGGTATTTCCTCTATGTTGCATGAAAATATTTTAAATAATATTTCGTTAACATTGTGTTTATAAGTATTTAAGAGTCACAAGACGCCGCCGCCAAAAAGCTGCTTACATTAAATCGGTTACGCTCTCTTTTTAAAACAACATGCTGAATTAAGACTTAATTTACTTAGAACAGTCAAAGAATTTAATTTCCTATCCATCTGGTACTATGTCACAGTGACAATAGTACGGTCTCTAGCGACTTTCATATTGAGTGTCACTGTGACAAGGTACGAAATGGGTCTTAAATTAAATTATTTGACTGTACATGATATCGAGCCTTGACAAGAACATTTACCTAAGTAAGATATATCAATTCATGATTTTTTGATTTTTAGGGTTACGTGCCCAAAGGGTAAAACGGGACCCTATTACTAAGACTTCGCTGTCCGTCCGTCCGTCCGTCCGTCTGTCTGTCACCAGGCTGTATCTCACGAACCGTGATAGCTAGACAGTTGAAATTTTCACAGATGATGTATTTCTGTTGCCGCTATAACAACAAATACTAAAAACAGAATAAAATAAAGATTTAAGTGGGGCTCCCATACAGCAAACGTGATTTTTGACCAAAGTTAAGCAACGTCGGGCGTGGTCAGTACTTGGATGGGTGACCGTTTTCTTTTTGCATTTTTTCCCTTTTTTTTTTGCTTTATGGTACGGAGTACGGAGTCCCTTCGTGCGCGAGTCCGACTCGCACTTGCCCGGTTTTTTGTAAGTATGCAAAACTTGTACTCGCTCTGTCACTTTCGTCGCTTTTTGTCACTTTCCCATGTCAAATGCTTAGAGATGGTAGATAAAGCACTGTTTCTTGGTTTAACATTGGACAAAAATCTACAATGGAGTCCTCATATAAGAACACTAGCAAACAAATTAAGTTCGGCCGCTTACGCTGTGAGGAGAATTAGACAATTGACTAATGTTGAGACAGCTCGCCTTGTTTATTATAGTTATTTTCATAGTGTAATGTCATATGGTATTCTGGTTTGGGGCAAAGCAGCTGACATACAGACTATATTTGTCTTACAAAAGAGAGCCATTCGTTCTATATATAATTTAAGGGTGCGTGAATCATTAATGAACTTTTTAAAGAAATTCATATTTTAACTGTAGCTTCCCAATACATATATGATAGTATTATTTATGTTGTTAAGAATCTAGACTCCTTCACTAAGAATTCTGATGTCCATAACTATAATACTAGAAATAAAAATAAGCTTGCTATCAGAAAGTTTCGTGTTCGTAAAGTACAGAAGTCATTCGTTGGGCAATGCATTCATTTTTATAACAAGTTACCTGAGGATGCTTTAAGATTACCCTTTCCAGCTCTTAAGAATTACTTAAAAAAAGTCATTGATGTTGAAGGCTTATTACAGAGTCGAGGACTACTTGACAGACAAACATGCATGGTCCAAACCAGAAACTGTAATAACGACAAGTAGCAATTAAAAATATTGTATTATGTGTAGAGTTAAAGGTGACTCAGCTCAGGTAAGAAAGCACATCAAATTGTATGAAAGCATCTCATAACAATCAGTCAGATTCATATAATATGTATTCTCATTTCTTTTATTGATTTTAATTTCTTTTCCTTTTGTAAGATTTGATATGTTTTCTGAAAGAGCTACGTATTTGTGATTTCATGTACATATATGTTTATTTTTTATATCAAATTCTATAAAGTTATGTACTCACTGAGTATAATTGCATGAATTCTATAGTAATTTAAATTGTATTTTTCTTAATTACTCGTAATGCATGTTAATTATAAGATGTAATAATGTTTTGAAAAGATGTATCCCGCCGAGTTTGTTGCCGGTCCCATATTGGGATAACCTCCTCCAATTGAGGGGGGATTTAAATCTTCTCGGGGCAGAGGTGTACGGTTGGAGCCGGTAAAGGTTTATTTGACGTTCATAAGCGCATTGTAATATGCCTACTTGAATAAACTTTTTTTAGGGTTCCGTACCTCAAAAGGAAAAAACGGAACCCTTATAGGATCACTCGTGCGTCTGTCTGTCCGTCCGTCTGTCACAGCCAATTTGCTCCGAAACTACTGGACCAATTAAGTTGAAATTTGGTACACATATGTAAGTCTGTGACCCAAAGACGAATATGTAACGTCAACAAATGAATTTTAAACACAAGGGCTACTTTTGGGGGTAAAAGTTAAAATTTAAAAACAAAGTTTTGCACACTATATCGTGTTACATATCAAACGAAAGAGCTCATTGTGAGAATCTCAAATATATTTTTTTATAAATTTACGATAAAAATTTTAGAAGTTATTCAAGAAAATAGACAAAAAAATACCATTCCCCCCCTCTATCTCCGAAGCTACAGGGTCTAAAAGTCTGAAAAAAAATACACAAAATAATCCGTTACCTAAAGATGACAGGAAAACCTATTAGAAATCTACAGTCAAGCGTGAGTCGGATTTAAGAACAAAAATGTGGTTTAGGTTTTTTAGGGACACAGCCGCAATGGTTTAAGTGAAACGTGATGTAGACAGCTATTGCGAAGGCCCTAGGCCGATATCCGCATAAGGCCGAAGGCCCGAAGCGTCCCGAAGAGGCGTGCCATTCCGATTCACGTTTGAAGCTAACTTCAAGCGTGAGTCGGAATGATGACAAAAAATGCGACTATAGTTAGACCGTAAAAAGTCTGCAGCGATTTCGATAGCCCACGCAGTGCAAGTGTCATATTAGACGTATTAATAACACTTACACTGCGTGGGCTATTAAATCCGCTGTAGACTTTTATTGGTGTGACTATAGGCTGTATCTGGCACACAGCCGCATTGGTACAAGTGTAGTATAGTAGTACTGATTGATTAGGTTACTATTGTTACGTGTTTTAAAAAGCACTATACAGTCAGGGTGGCCAAAAAATTTACTAAGTGTATTCCCGTTGCCAACGTGCAACCCCGAAATTGCGAGGAAAAATTTGGCTGGCCATTTTCTATGGGAGGATACATTTTTTTTCGCGATTTTGGGGTTGGTCCCATACTAAAAGTTGTAAACTCAGTATAATCCGAAAACCTCCCGGCTACGGTAATGCACTTATTTTTTGGCCACCCTGTAGGTATTATCTCTCTTCGGCCTTCGCTTTTAAAACCCTTGCTCAAGTTGTAGGAAGCGCGACCCGTTGGACGCTCCGAGTTATCAGCCCTAAGCGGAGCTCGGTCTTCAGTATTTGGACATTGATTCGATTCGCATTTGGACACTTGTACTACTGTTCGGCATTTAATCTTCCTATCTAAGCTACTTTGCATAGTTGCAGAGATATAAGCCACCACGCCAGAAAACTTCATGTTACATCTGGTTTTTGACTGACCCATTCGGGTTTTTCAAGACGTTTCACTCATGTCACGTGTCATGTACAAAAAAAAATTGTTGAAAATTGTGTGATGTACGGAACCCTTGAAACGCGAGTCCGAACTCGCACTTGACCAGTTTTTTTATCTTTTATCTTATCTTTTAAATTGGACCCGTACTGTCTTTTGGTTTACATTTAACGGGTACAGGCTTTGTACGTAAGAGTGTTTACATTATCAAAATAGTAATTAGGAACCCGTCGATCACTCCGAGGGCTGTCAACCCTTCGCTGCCGCGTCATCAATTCTCTTTGTGGGCTTTCATCTAGTCCAAGATACGCATTAATGGAATCTGTCTATTAACAATCGCAATCCATCGGGCCTCCAATCAACGGGTTAAACTTGGATATTAGTCGTTAATGACATCAGCTTAATGCACTGCTTATCTAAGTATGGATGGACCTACGTATGCATCAGAGTCATAATTCTGGTTTAAATGATAATATGCAAATTGCAAGTGTATTATGATTAAAATGCCATGAGTTTCAAAATTATTTTTAACACAAATTAACAAACAATTAAAAAACATACAATTGGATTCCGAACCCACTTTTATTGGAATTATAAGGTCAGTTAAAAAACAAACTACCGAATTGAGAAACTCCTTTTTTCGGACTATTGAAATCGGTTAAAAAAAAGGTTTGTAGATTTAAAGCAGACAGGTTAGTAAAATAAGTACTTATAAATAGGAACAAATGGTACACATTTTCAGTAAGGACGTTTAATTATCTAGTTGAGGTACTTGTTACTTGATACGAGTACGTCTGTAGAAATAAATTAATTAGGCGCACTTACGAGGTATCTAGATAGGTGCCTAGATAGAAACTTGAATAGATATTCAGAATGCTGTAAGAGGTTACACATATTTTATTCAGCTTGTTGACTAATGAGATTTTAGGCTTTCGGTTTCAAATTTAACGACAAAACGCTACGGTTCATTATAGTTTCCTTTGAAATAATTTACTAGCAGCTAAGGCTTAGAGGCAAAGCCTCCATTTAGAGGTTTAACCATCTAAACATCTAGTAATTCTGGACTAATGAATACTGTCGGTTCAATATAACTATAAATTTCATGCATGTTTCCTATACCAATGTTAAACATGAATATTGCAATCTCGAAACACGGATACAGTCAGCAGCAAAAGTTTGCTAAGCTGGCAAAATGTTCAATATAATCTGAGTACAACTTTATAGTTGTTTCAGAGGGGAAGCTTCAGAAATGAAGAAATAGTATGTAGATCAGAAGGTCAGTCATAATATGAGGAAAGAAAAATACGTGTGTGTTTATTTAAAGCATGACTAAGTAGGTATATTAATATAGTATATTTTAAGAGTAGGTACTTATAATTAACCGTTTAGGAAAATGTATAGTTATTTATGGTATGGGGAGTTAAATATCAAAAACCATTTAAAACTTATTTCAATTGTTTATCGTAAATATATTTTTTTTTACTTGGAATGTAAAATGCTCTAGTGCAGAAACGTATCACTCTTATGCACACTTTTTAGAATAAAAATGATCTTCTATCAGATCATGACAAACGATTTGTTTTTTTTTTTGCATTTAGGTATTTTTCTTGCTTACAAAAAATAAATAATTTGTCCTCGTAACAGTAAGCCTTTATTTAATTTAGTAAATAGTGTCATAAGGAAATCTCCTTTCGGTTGGAGTAAGTATCCAAGATGAAAGGGAAATCATTGTTTGTGTCGCTGATTTAGTGGCACAAAGGCATCCGGCCCGGACCCATCGCTGTTGCAGTCTGACCCAGTTCGATGGGTTTGAATATAAATAATGGTTTGAAGTTAGATAACAAATATATATCTTTCCTCCTAAATAATGCTTTGAAGGCCAGTGAGCGTTTTGAAGGACGCAAATCCTTTGAACGGTATCAAAAAGTAAAATCTGAAGTCAGTGCCAGCCAACTTGCTCATGTCGTTTTCCGTCGAATAAATAAGTTTTTGACATAATATAATAAGTATTTAAAACTAGATTTTAAACACTAAGTTTTTGTTGTCAACTCTACTTCTGTTAAATTCCTAAACTAAATAGATATGAGGGCAGCCATCAAAGAAAACGGCTGCCTGTGTGTGAATCGGATCCATATCGGTATTCCTAAAGTTTGCTCTCCTATTGCGTTGATGATCATTTTTCCTAACGCTTATATGCCCCCATTATGACAAACTACAAGGAAAAAAGTTATTAGGGATTGCGAGGGAGGCCCGTGGATCTTATCACCAATATTTCAGCTGCATGACCACTTTTTGTAGAGTGAAACTATAAAGAAGAACTTAACGAAAATGCGTTGAGGTCATAATCATAATCATTTATTTGTCGCAAACTATGGCATTAGGTCGAGGTCCTTTAGCCTCATTCGACCCAAATCATACCTATAATATACCTAGATACAAATAATTTACTAGCTTCATGGTGCCATAACATGGTTACCTATGTCATCGAAATGACTGTACTTTCACTGTTGGAATTGAACATTATTTCATTTGAACTGAACAATTCGGTTTTAGAACTGTGCCTAATTGGCTATTGATATGCACCAAACATCGCTTAATGTTAATATTTATTAAATTTTTAAATATACTTAACCAGAATAATTTACATAGCACTCAGAAAGTTTATCAATCCCATTACATTTTGAAAGTCAGACGAAGTTAATAGTGTTTTTTATTAAAAGATAATAAGTTAAAGTCGTGTCTGAGAAAAACTGTAAAACTAACTTAATGCTTTGAACATTAAACTAGATCATCATCATGAATCATTTTGATGACCGGTCTGGCCTAGTGGGTAGTGACCCTGCCTGTTAAAGCCGATGGTCCTGGGTTCGAATCCCAGTAAGGGCATTTATTTGTGTGATGACACAGATATTTGTTCCTGAGTCATGGTTGTTTTCTATTTATTTAAGGTTTTTATATATTATATATAGTATATCGTTGTCTGAGTACTCACAACACAAGCCTTCTTGAGCTTACTGTGGGACTTAGTCAATCTGTGTAAGAATGTCCTATAATATTTATTTATTTTTAAATAGTACGCTTGTATTTATTTACTAGTGCAGACAAACTTAATATACATAACTAGAAAAAAAAACATAATTAAGTAACTAACCTACAATTTATTTATTTATATAAAAAAATGTATAAATGTAGTATATTTACATATGTAAGTGCAATTAACCTAGTTTATAAGCAACAGACTAACAAATGTGGACTGTATTTGTCTGAATAAAGAAATTATTTATTTATTTATTTATATTTATTATTTATTTATTTATTTATCATCGTCTTCCTCGCATTGTCCCGGCGTTTTACCACAGCGGCTTGACAATTATTCTCCAGAATTGGCCTCTGACCTTCCAAACCAGAGGGTAAACAGGCCTAGTTTACCCATTGGGATTAGTCTGGTTTCCTCACGATGTTTTCCTTCACCGAAAAGCGAATGGCAAATATCAAATAATATGTCGTACATAAGTTCCGAAAAACTCATTGGTACGAGCCGGGGTTTGAACCCGATAGCGGGTTGAAAGTCGCACGCTCTTACCGCTAGGCCACCAGTACTTCAACATTATACTAGATATCTGTATGAAATAATATCCTAGTATCGGGCGCGACACTAGAACCGATACCTATCGGTCGGACTACCCAGTCGTTATGGCAAAAAGGTAGAAAAGCAACCCGGAAACAAATATCAATGTCCAAGGAAGTTCCAAACATACTCAGCTATATTACGTATGTAACGTAATATAAAGGTTCCTTTATCAGTCTCCGCAGAAAACGAATTTATCGCAGTCTTTATGGCGGGATTACGGTATAATTACGCCGTCAGATACTCATACGAGAAGACATTGTGGGGGTGACCAGCTAAACTAAATATAGATAGATAGATAGATAGATAGAATACTCTTTATCCTCATAATACTCTTTTACCCTCAGTAAATATCATAGTTTTTACCCAACAGACCATTAGGCAACCGATAATTGTTTTTTGAGTGCGTGTAAATTACCTACCTATGTCTAGTCTAGTGTTCGTAGTCCCAAACTCAATATACCTATTTATGGCTATAAATTTTTGTAGACTTAAGAATGATATGTGATATTTTTTTTATTTTTAAATATAAATATCATTAAATTCAAACTCATCCCAAAAACAAACCCCAACTTAAAATTTGCAACTTCAAGAAATCTAACTTGGGCGAGCTAGAAAAAATATGTTGTCACAGGGCAATATTTTAATCGAGGGATCAAGTCAAGGCTAACACGGCTCAGATTGTCGGATTCAATTAGTAGGCGAGTCGGAGTACGGTTAATGTACGACCTAATAATGTACAACCCAATTGGGCGCTCAGGCGAACTAGTTAGTGTAGATCAGTACCGACATTCATACAATAATTTGGTAGTATTGAAAGTCTGCCTCGCATAGTCTTAGTAATAACACTAATAACACACCGGCATTATGTGCATCGTTTAGACTGAAGTGTGGCTTATTTCTCCAGTGTTTGGGAATCGCACCCCGATTGTAAAAGGCTACACGATCTTCGTACTTACCGAACAAATGGTCGCTATTTATCACTCAACGGGTGTTAGAAAATTGCGCTCCGATAAGGCGACGCGCCTATTCAGATTTAAAAAATATGATGCTAACACGATACCGGCCCCCTTTTACTGCATCTTTCTCGCGCCGATTAATGCGAGCAAGACCCAGTGATTTCCGTATTATATGATCTGTGCTATTACTAAGACTCCGTCTGTCCGTCCGTCTATCTGTTACCAGGCTGTATCTCATGAGATTTCAACTAAAAATTTCAACTGCCTAGCTATCACGGTTCATGAACCGTGATAGTTAGGCAGTTGACATTTTCACAGATGATGTTCTGTTGACGCTATAACAACAAATACTAAAAACAGAATATAATAAATATTTAAGTGGGGCTCCCATACAACAAACGACTAATGACTCAACCAATTATTGAAAAAAAAAATTTATGATACCTAATTGCGTAACCTCACTCCTTTGATTAAATAAATTCGAACATGAACCGTAATAAAATTCAGGTAGCATTTGCGTTTGTATATCATGTTTACACCGATAATAAGGTTTAAATTTAACTCCGTTAACGCATCAATTTCCGGGCAACTTTTGATTAACTTAATAAACCGATAAAGGCTGTCAAAAGCTCACAAAAACTTTGCGAATAAATGATGACCTCGCCCCAGTTATCCGTTATTGAACAAAGAGATAAAAGCTACATCAGTATCTAAATTATTATCGTGCAAAATTTAATTATTATACTCGGTGGAAGCTAGAGACTATATGCTTGCTGCGCAAAATTCATAAAATCGCTTAATATCTTAAAGAAAAAGGCGTCTTGTCTTGCCTTAAATCTATAAAAAAAACGTTATTTGTGTTTATGTGGGTGGGTATGGTATTATATTTACCATACCTACTTGCATATGATTTCAACTACAACCGAACCTGACAGTAGTGACTAAGTGACTATATACACATACATGCATCGGAGAGAGGCGACACGCTTCGAGGTTTTTCCTATTGGAAGCCATTTTATCTCAACATTAAACTGAATAAATAAATAAGTTTTTGGCAGTGGAAGTGGTTCGTTATATTTGGATGAACCAAATTTATAGTTTCACTCGTTGTTTGTTACGATTAATTGTCCAGGGGACAAAAGACTATATATATAGTCCTCCACATCGATTTCGATGACGGCGACCACGGCAATCAGGGATTTTTCCTCTTATAAGCTCTTATCTGGCCAGGTCAAACTTGCTCTTAAACACCCTTTCACATTCACGGCAGTACACTTGTCCAACTTCTGTTTGTATTTGTTAGGATTGTTTTGCAAGAAGTTAATTTTGTTTCCAAATTACCCGCTAGATGTCGTTATACCATGTGTCAAATTTCCTACATCGCGGTATTAAGATTTTTCTGCAAAACACGACGTCTGGCTGATATTAAATATTGTCAAGCTTTTAGAACAGTTATACCTCTAACGAAATTATACATTATTGTACAGTCATTAGAGTGTTATTCTTTTGGGCCCTTTTTACATGGTCCTTCGAGCCGGATAAGTTCGGCTAGTGGATTCGGTAAACTTCGGGCCAACGGACGCCGGCTACGGCAGTGGATTGCTGTCAGCGGTGGCAAGGCGGGAAGAGCCTATGTTCCGGAGCAACGTGTGACGTAAGCAATGCATCGTGACGTCAGCGGTGAGATGCAGCAGTATGACGTAAGCGGATTATATGTGTGACGTAGTGAAGTGTCAAGACAACCGTGAGTACATTAAAATTATTACGTAGTGCAACTGTCAAAGACTTAGTGAAATTTCAACGAATTCGGACTTTGAAAAATTTCATCAAGTTTTGACTTAGAAAAAATCGTAGCAAGTTTGGACTTAGAATAGTTTCGAAGAAAGTGGAACGACGGGGAATCCACGCCCAATTTTGCCTAGATTGCGCTAAGTTCCAAACACTTAGAAACTTTTCGTCATGGAGGCTCTTATAAAAGTACAGCAGGACTTGTATTTGAGAATTGATAAGGCTAAAACTAACTTTAAAAAATCGCCTAAGGAACGGCTTAACTCTGCAGATTACCTTAGCACTAGATTAGAAACCTTAGAATCTTTGTGGAATCAGTTTGTGACAACTCATACTCAAATCATTCAAGAGTCTACTACAATTGAGTTCACCGAGTATGTAACTGAAGACGTATATTCTAGTGCGGAAGAGTTATTCATGGATTACAAGTCGGATCTTAAGGTTGCCTTAAGCAAACTAAATGCTTCAATTCCTGGAAAGAGCACTGAGTCTACCACTATTGGGAATAAGTCAGACATTGGTCAAGGCAAGTCGGTGATGGTAAAGCTACCAAAGATTTCAATTCCTACGTTTTCAGGGGATTATTCTGAGTGGACTAGCTTCAGAGATCTATTCAAGTCGCTCATCCATAAGAATAGAGATTTAGATGACGTCCAAAAATTGCACTACCTGAAAGGTTATTTAGTCGGTGAAGCTGAACAGCTTCTGCGTCACGTACAGATCACGCAAGATAATTACAGCGCTTGTTGGGAAAAATTGGAAAAGCGCTATAATAATAGGAAGTATCTTTCCAACTGCATTCTCAAACGCTTCATGAGTCAGAAGAATATTACGACAGAGTCCGCGAATGCACTCAAGGAATTGCTGGACACTACGAATGAGTGTTTAGATGGATTGAACAACTTAGGCATCGACACAACTACATGGGACATAATTGTGATTCATATCATTTGTCTTAAATTAGACAACGAGTCTAGGAAACAGTGGGAACTTAAGGTTAGCGAGTCTTCTGATGATTTGCCCACACTTAGCCAACTTCGAGAATTTTTAGAAACCCGATTTAGGGCATTAGAATTTTTGGATGGGAAATCATCGAAGACAAGCTTTGTTCCAAAGAAACCCAATGCACAATCTAGTAGCAACTTAAAAGTGCATCATGTAACTGAAGTTTCTTGTGGCTATTGTTCAGAGAATCACAAATTGTGTAATTGTAAGGGTTTTGCAAAAATCGATGTTGATGCTCGACGTGATTTCATCCAGTCCGGTAATTTTTGCTTCAATTGCTTAGGTTCAGGTCACAACGTATATTCCTGTCGCCAATCTACTAGATGCCGAATTTGTAAGCGCAAACATCATTCTTTACTGCACCCAAAAAATAGCACTCAAGCAACCGATTCTCAAGTCAAACCTACTCAATCGGTTGAAGGCGATATTGTTGCACACGCAACAACAGCTCCATCATCATCGTGTGAGGAGCCCAATAATGTAACAACGTGTTTTTCGACCAGTCGTGGACAAGTTTTCTTGCCAACGGCTTTGGTTCAAGCTCAGTCGAAAACAGGTTCAGGTATAACCCTCAGATGTTTAATCGACCAATGCTCGGAAGCCTCTTTCATAACGGAGTCTGCAGCACAACTGCTGGGACTTAACAAGGTTTCCCACAAGAGCACAGTTACGGGTCTAGGCGGTGAAGAGAGTTCACCTGTGAACTCTAAGTCGGTGGTAAAAGTTAAAATTTCATCACTCCTAGAACCTGACTTTGAAGTGAACGTGCATGCTCATGTTTTGGGCAAGGTAACATCGAATCGTCCGAGAAAACGTATTGTCATTGATTCGTGGTCAGAACTGCCTAAATTAGATTTAGCAGATTCCACATTCAACATTCCCGGCAGAATCGACTTGCTCTTAGGGGCAGAAGTGTACGGTCAAATACTTTTAAACAACATGATTAAAGCTCCTCAGGGAGCACTCATCGCTCAGCGAACGTCTTTAGGCTGGATCGTTTCAGGGCCAACTCACTTAGGTGAGTCGGAAATTCGTAAAAGCGTTAGCGTTAACCACATTCATTTAGATGAAAACGAGCTGCTCAAGAAATTTTGGGAACTCGAGGCTGACCACAATACGACAGATCTCAAGCATCATTATACTGAAGACGAGAAGAAATGTGAAGAATTTTTCGCGGCTACCACTGAACGTGATAGCACCGGTAGATACATAGTGAAACTACCATTTCGTGATCAAGATCCCAGTTGCAAACACGGAAACTTTGTGCCTATTGCAACAAGGCGTCTCAACCAATTAGAGAAGAGGTTCGCAAAAGATGGTGAAATGAAGAAACGCTACTCGGATGTCATCAATGAATATCTTGAGCTGGAACACATGGAAGAAGTTCCTCCAGAACAGGAGAACAACCCAGATGCAGTTTACTTGCCACATCATGCTGTCATCCGAGATGACAGATCCACGTCAAAGCTGCGTGTGGTATATGACGCGTCTTGTCCTGGCTCTAACGGCGTTTCCTTAAATCAAGACCTTTTAGTAGGTCCAACTCTGCAACCTGTTTTGCGACATACTATTCTTCGTTGGCGTTGCCACCCTATATGCCTGGTAGCAGACATTGTTAAAATGTACAGGCAAGTGAAAGTTCATCAAGACGATGTAGATTTTCAACGCATTCTATGGCGTGAAAACTCGGGGGAGAAGATTAAGCACTTGAGACTGCTCCGAGTCACCTTTGGTACGGCCTCAGCACCTCATCTTGCAGTGCGTGCTCTTCAGCAAGTAGCCTACGATGAAGGAGCACAGTATCCAAACGCTACTGATAGGGTCCTCAAGCATTTTTATGTAGATGATTTGTTAACAGGCTGTGAATCTGTGGAAGAAGGTAAATTAGTATACCAAGAGATGAATGAACTTTTGAAAAAAGGTGGATTCGAATTACAGAAATGGAGTAGTAACAATGAAGAATTAATAAGTTACATGAAAGAAACTGATGTCAAAGAGGAAGGAAGTCTCCAGCTGAAGATAGATGCTGTCATGAAAATTCTGGGACTCGTCTGGAATCGCCGAAATGACGAATTTGAGTATTCGGTACAACTTCCTCCACTCACAGTTCCTGTAACAAAGAGAAGTGTCATATCTGACATATCGAGGCTGTTCGATCCACTCGGTTGGTTGGCTCCAGTGATCATAGTAGCCAAGATTTTCATCCAGAAGTTGTGGCTTTCGGGAATCGAATGGGATGATGAAGTACCACCACAATTACTGAAGGATTGGCTAAACTACAGAGAAAGTCTAAACCAACTTACCGAATTCAAGCTGCCCAGATGGAACCACGCTAGTTCCAATGTAACTGCGGAACTTCAGGGATTCTGCGACGCTTCTAATGAAGCGTTTGCTGCTGTTGTGTACTTAAGGACTATAGATGAAGAAGGAAATGTGCACGTGTCACTGATCACTTCTAAAACGAAAGTGGCACCAATTAAGCAAATTTCTATTCCACGTCTGGAATTGTGTGGGGCTGTGCTACTCACTAAATTGCTGGTTGAAGTAGCCGACGTTATGAGTATCAGCAAAGCGAACATTCATGCTTGGACTGACTCCACAGTAGTCATCTCTTGGCTAAATAGTCGTCCAAATCGATGGAAAACTTTCGTCGCCAATCGTGTATCTGAAATAATAACGTCAGTAGAGCCGCACCAATGGTCCCATGTCTCGTCGAAAGATAATCCTGCAGACTGCGCGTCTAGAGGTACACGACACCTGAGCAATGAAGAGCTCTGGATAGAAGGTCCGTCGTGGCTGAAAAATAAGGAGATTAGCTATAAAAAACCAAACATAAAGGATACAAACTTAGAAGAAAGAAGCACTAAAGCATGCTTCGTGAATACTTACGATAATGATGATGTCACAGCAGATGCCGAAGAAACACTTATTTCAAGGTTTTCTAAATTGTGGAAACTGCTACGCGTTCTGGCTTTCTGTAAACGATTTTTGAAATGTGTTAGAAAAGAAAAAGTAAGTCTGTCGTTAACAAGCAGTGAAATCCAAGAAACTTTGAAAATGTGTATAAAGATTGTTCAAGGAAATCATTTCAAAGAGGAGTTGAAGAACCTGAAAGAAAATAAAACGGTTAATAAGAAGAGTCAACTTACCTCACTGAACCCGATTGTAGATGGAGATGGTGTCCTAAGAGTTGGTGGAAGATTAGAGCACGCTGGAATTAGTGAACAGATGAAGCATCCAGTGATAATTCCACACAAATCACACTTCACAACTTTAATCTTAGACAATGCGCACGAAAAAACTCTGCATGGTAACCCGCAACTGATGCTCAATTACTTGAGATCCAAATATTATGTAATCGGAGCAACCAATGCGGTTAAGTTGTTCGTTCGCAAATGTGTTATATGTGCTCGCTATGCCGCTGCATCGCGACACCCACTGATGGGACAGTTGCCGTCAGTTCGAGGAACTGTCAATCGCCCCTTTTTTCAGAGTGGTGTGGACTATGCTGGTCCAATAAACATGCGCACCTCAAAGGGAAGAGGCCACCGCTCTTACAAAGGCTACATCTGCCTTTTCATTTGTATGGCTACAAGAGCAATACATCTTGAAGCGGTCAGTGACTTGACAGCTCAAGGATTTATTGCGGCATTTAAACGCTTTACAGCACGTCGTGGTCATTGCGCTGATTTGTGGAGCGACAATGGAACGAACTTCGTGGGAGCTGCTCGTGAGCTGAAGCAGTTATACGCCGAAGAACGATCAAGCGTGGCTGTGGAAATTGCTGATCAGCTTGCTACAAACTCCACTAATTGGCATTGGATTCCTCCACATTCTCCAAACTTTGGAGGCCTCTGGGAGGCGGGAGTCAAATCCACGAAACATCACCTTAAACGAGTGATTGGAGATTCCACCTTGACATTTGAGGAAATGGCAACAGTTTTAGCTCAAATTGAAGCTTGCCTTAATTCAAGGCCTATGTCAAGAATCAATAGTAACAACAGTGATGATCCTATACCACTCACTCCTGGACATTTTTTGGTTGGAGAGCCCCTAGTACTTGTGCCAGATTCCAACTATGAAAGTACCAATGTAGGTAGTTTAAGAAGATGGCAGCTAACACAAAAAATGGTTCAAGATTTCTGGCGCCGATGGTCGCGTGAATATCTGACTCAGTTTTACCACCGTTATAAGTGGGCCCATCAAACGCCCGAGCCAGTAGTAGGTAGTGTGGTGTTAGTAAAGGAAGATAATTTGCCTCCAGCAAGATGGTTGTACGGTGTAATCACTGATAAACACCCTGGTCTGGATGGAATCACTCGAGTAGTTAGTTTACGTTGTAAAGGGAATATTATTAAACGACCTGTTGGCAAACTATGTTTTTTGCCAATAGAAACTTAAAGTTAGTTAAGATTTGTATTTTTTTGTTTCTTAACAAATGTAAGTTGAGGTTTTTAATTTGGTATCATTTGTTCAATTTAAATGCAAAGTTATTGCAGTGTGCTGAGTTGTTTGTTTACATTTTGAATATCACATGTTACAATTTCCTTTCACTGTGTCAGGATATAAGTTTTGTTGTATTTTGTCATAGTTAGTTGTCTCATGGTGGGCGGAATTAAGGACATTTGTGTCATTATTGTCCTTGGTGGGCGGAATGTCCAACTTCTGTTTGTATTTGTTAGGATTGTTTTGCAAGAAGTTAATTTTGTTTCCAAATTACCCGCTTGATGTCGTTATACCATGTGTCAAATTTCCTACATCGCGGTATTAAGATTTTTCTGCAAAACACGACGTCTGGCTGATATTAAATATTGTCAAGCTTTTAGAACAGTTATACCTCTAACGAAATTATACATTATTGTACAGTCATTAGAGTGTTATTCTTTTGGGCCCTTTTTACAACACTTGACCATCTAATATGCATGTTAATAGAACGTCACGGCATACAACATCTCTTCGCACAAAGTTTGGCAGTATATTGTCCCTCGGACAGGATAACAACACCAAAAAGTTGATTCGACCATTTATTTGCATGTTTTATTTTGCCGCTAGCGGGTATTATCATTAATTGCATGCAAAAATAATCGCTAATTAACCAATGAAAGGTCTTAATTAATTAACGATAATAAGTGATTATAGAGGTACATTATTGTCGCTAATCAACCAAAGAAAGGTCTCTTTAATCAATTTACCATAGAGTTCCGAAAAGTTAAGCCCGATTCAATTAATTATTTAAGACACCCTAATCCATTTTCTTACGGTAGCTCGAATATCGCCGAGCCGATGCTTCACCATAATAGATGCCGGCCCGCTTGTGGTCTTTACCGCATTATGCAAAACGCTAACACATAATTAACATAATTTACTCTAATCAAAGGATTAGACGCGTGTTGAACCGAGTTTAATTATTTACATTATCATACATAATCCTACAAACCTTGTTAAACATAAGTCTGTGTTGTATGGCGGGATTACTGCAGTTAAGCACTTTATTAAACAAATAATTGCGATCCTTTCCGGTGCGAACATATATGGAGCACCCAAACTTTGTACAGTCAGCAGCAGAAGTCGCTATACACTCCAGGTGCTCAAAGAGAGGTAAACGTTTAAACTGTCAAAAAGTTGTTGACTGTCATGATAGCATTTACTTGTGAGCGCTCAACATGTCACAAATATCTTAACAGTCGCTATTCATTAATTTCTACACTTACAACAAATCATTGATACCTTAGCTGTCAAAAAACCACTGGTATCTAAGCGGTCAACGTGTCAAATATATCTGAACAATATGGAAAAATAGACTTTAAAGCATACAAGTATGGTCGAATATTGAATAAAAGATAGCCATGCTAATTTCAGGTAAAGCGTTTTGACAATCATCGAAAGCAGTACAGTCTTGTCATCACATACATCTATCTCACGTTTTGCCCTTCAACCATTTGACAGGAGCCTCTCGGTCAACTTACTGCAAACTATTTCTTTTAACAGAATCGTCAAGACGAATGACACATAGCAAAAGCTAACTGAAGCCGAATTTAGAGCCAATTGTCAAGGCACGTCGTGGTCTCAGTAACAGGCGTTTGCTTTTCAAAGCAGAGACCGCGGGTTCAAATCTCAGTCGTACGCACCTAGAGATTACAGCTTTTTGTTTTTTTTTTGGATTTCATTTCTATTATTAATTTGTGTCTTCTGGTTTTATGTTAATTTCGCATTAGTTTATATAATTTTTGAAGATAATGTCACATGTAGCGTATGTACGACTTTCTATCAGGACGTTGTAGGTTTGAACCCGCAGTGGGCGTTACTTAGATTACTCCTGTGCGGAATGCCATTTGATATTTACTACTCAAAAATCACGTTTGTTGTATGGGAGCCCCACTTAAATCTTTATTTTATTCTGTTTTTAGTATTTCTTGTTACTTATAATAGCGTCAACAGAAATACATCATTTGTGAAAATTTGAACTGTCTAGCTATCACGGTTCCTGAGATACAGCCTGGTGACAGACGGACGGACGGACGGATGTCGATGGACAGACGGACGGACAGCAGAGTCTTAGTAATAGGGTCCCGTTTTACCCTTTGGGTACGGAACCCTAAAAATGCTGGTATCTTCGAAAACTGACTAAATTAAATTAAAGGATATGAAAACAATGCATTTTATTCATTTCAGACATCATGTTTCATAGTAACATTTATTGCTTAAGACCTACACAATCGATATCTAAATAGAAATAGTCTTAGTTTTATTTTTCAAAACGTTCGGGGTTCGATTCCCGAGCTGAGTACACATTTTTTTTAAATGTATGAGTGCAGTTTTTCGTGTTACTAAAATCGATGACATGATTCCTAAGAAGAGATCGGTGTATATCGTATAGTATCAGATTTTCCCATACTGGCCGATCTAAATGGGCCACCCTGTATAGTATATTTTACTACAATAAGTGGGCTAAATAAATATATTAACATAGGTATATAATATGATCAACGGTTTGGAAGAACAGCTGCATATGACAGTTAAAATAAAAAAAACCGATCATTCTAGTAGAACCTACTTATTTATTGTATAAGTTTGACACTTAACGATAAAATACTTCTTTAAGAAAGGAGGTGTCAGTTCGTAGTGCTACAGTATTTATTTTAAAGTTAAACAGATAAAATGTTGATGCTTAGTTACCATTGAAATAACAACTGCTTAGCAACTGGTGGCACCCTGGCTGCTGACGTACGTGATTGGCAGTGCGTGTAGGTATTAATGACAGCAGCTTGAATTTGATTGCTTAGTTACCACTGATTTTTTAACCGTTATTGTCATTGTGATTAAATAAGGGTGTATGTGTTAAAGAAAAACTCAGAAGTTAAGGTATTTGTGACGAACTGAAAGCCTACGTGAAAATGACATCTTAGATGTACTTATTTTTGTGACGATTGAAGTGTATATGTTTTCTTGGACACCTTGCCCGCTCAGGTATATCTGCTGCTGACTGTACAGCGAAGCGTTTTAACAAGATCCAAGTTAGGAGTTTGTACCAGAATATCTATTTGTTAGAAATTTGTACCGATTATTATTATTCAGAGCCCCTGTCTCCCACTGCTGGGCAAAGGCCTCCCCCCTCTTTTTCCACTCGTCTCTATTTAGTGCTGTATCTGGCCAGCCTCTCAAAGTGGATTTGGACTCCACTTTCAGATTTTTTCTGAACACACACTTTAATTTTTTCTGTAGTAGGTATATTTAATTTGTAAATCGCTTGACAACTGATTAAAAATCCACAACCCATTATTCTTCATCAGGATATTAAATATTATTGTTATCTCGCAGCTCACATTCAATTATTTCTCCTTGTATTATAATTTTGTTTTTATTCTACATATTTTCCAAATACTAGTTTTTTTTTATTATTGACTGTTGTTTGTGTCAACCGACCTTACCTTTTCTGTACCACACTAAGAACTGGCCTCCGCGATACAGGCTTGCCTAGTGCAGAGACCACCGATACCGAAATTGCATCGCACGTTAAGATAAGTTCCTTACATAATAACCTAGTGAATAAGTTTGTAAGTATAGTTTAATTAAGATCTACTTCCTTAAAACTACTTATCTTAAAATAAATATTTTCATTTTTCAGTTATCACGCCATCGCCGACGAGGTCTACCGGCTCCTCGGTTAGAGTCATGGGTCCCGCTCCGTGGTTAATCTTGGCCCACAAGTCGTTCCTATTATTTATATATAGGTATAGTACTTATATATTATTTCAGAATGTCGTTTTAAAGTGAGACCGTAACTTCAAATGTATGGGTGCGGCTTTTTGGCGGCCGGTTCGGTGACAAATTACACACAGAGATAAACAATAATAAAAAATAAGACATTAATTTAAAGATTAACTTCATAATCAAAATAGTTACCTATTTACGATACAAGTGCGTAAAAAAGGAAATTCGAAACGAGTGGCGATAAATTAAAACACGACCGGAGGGAGTGTTTTAAATCTGACTGAGACTGGTCTGTTAAGCTAACACGAGCTATTATACTTAGTAACTTTTATTAATTAATTACAGTGAGACGCCTCATTCTGTTCTCGTATGTTTCTTTTCTTTTAATGAATGTATTAATTATACAGGATATTGACTCTTGGAGACCCTATACATCTCTAAGGATAACTTGATAAACTATATAATCTTATAGTTCTGACACCTAGAGACATTTACACCTCTAAATATTATAGATTTTTTGTGTGTGTTTTTTTATCTGTATTTTGTATGTAATTCGACATTAAGAGACCATATACATCTCTTAGTAATTGTAATACGTTAGATTGAATTGTTAGTTTTAATTTATAAAATTGTTGATGTTATTATTTTTGCTTTTATGTAAATTCAATGTTGACGTGTAAAAGTGCCCTTGTGGCCTATTTGCTGAATAAATGTTGATATTTGATATTTGATATTTGAATCGACCCGAGTTGCGAATTACCTATTCGCAACGTTTACAGTACATATGACCCTTTAAACTTTTTTCATAGTCACGAAAAGTGCTATTTCCCGCAATAGTGCGGGAAACTAGGACCATAGGTATATGTACTGTAAAAAAACTTTTTTTATAATGCATCACTTCTTGGTGATCAACTTCTCCCACTTCTCCAAATGTTGCATATTGATAAAGATATTAGATATTATAGATAGAAATATTAGATAAAGAAAGAAGGAAGAAAAAAGTGTACCAGTAGGTTTTTTACCGATTTACTTTCTTTGACACTCAATATAGATTATTTCTTCTCCAAATCAAAAAGTGTCCCCGGTTGTCAAACGTTTTTGATTGATCCTTCACCGCCCAAAAGCGATTGGACAATTTTAGATGAAATTGGGCATGTCATTAATTATAGATAATTAAGTTATACAGTAAAGTTACTTCTTAGTTGATACAGGAATAGTGCCTAATTATAACGGACAGCCCTGTCTTTTGGCACTATTCAGGAAATGAATTAGAGATTCACTAGATATGAAATAGTAACGATATGTGACGTTCCACGGCAAAAGGTACCTTATGGCGGCTGGCGCTTACGCTATTATTAACGCCGCTCCAATATTCAGCCGGGGCAATGGTACCTTTTGTCGTGGAACGTCACATACCTTTACTATTTCATATCTAGTGAATCTCTAATTCATTTCCCGAATCGCGCCGTTTGTGTGAACCCTAGGTATATGAACTTGAGCCGTTCCGTTTTATGTAATTGACAATTTAGTTTTAGTGGGATCGTAATAAATGCTAGAGTATAAAAAAGTAATTTGGAATCATACGTGGACGTATGTATGAAGGGATTTTGAAATAACTGCGTTATGAAAGCTCACGACTCATACGACTGAAATTCCAAATGAAGTAGACCCTTTATCTTGCTCTGTGTACATTTTTTCATATACATACTTACCTACGTCCTACATACATCTACGAAATCGTGTTTTTTTCGCGTTCTATTTCAAGTATTTTAATTACAGGCCAATATCCCGGCAATAATTATTGTTTATTAAGTATACTTATATAGTTCTTTAAAAATACTCGCCAAAGATAGGTAAGTATTATAATTATCTACCTACTTTTACGCATTAGATATACAGTAATTTGTCTACTTATAAGTAAATATGTCCAAAACAAATGCTACAAATGTGAAATGTCTCGATGTATGTAAGCGCCAACCGCCCTTTTCCGAAGAACGACACTATTATCTACCTAAGTACCTAGTAATAATCTGTGTGACCTCAATCAGTGAGACAATAATAAGAAGAAAGCCTCACAATTTCTAGTTTCTGAACACTGTAACTTAGTCGCTTACCAAACTTCGATCTTTCTTTATTTACTCCTGACCTTTGAAATGGCCTTTGAAAGGAGTTTCCTTTTAGCATTGGTTTTGTTTATCATAGCGCATTGCCCATCACGGCCAACGGCCATCACAATTAACCACAGACCTTTTTCATCCTCCTGTATAAAGTTTATACGTGAGCGAAGGAGGCGTATTCCAATTATAAAAATATATCATTGATTTGATATAAATCTCATGCAAACCCATGCGTCCCTTTAGCATTAATATATAATAAGTAGATAACTAATGATCCCTATATGAGCAAGCGAAATACACCGAGAGCTTTTTATACTGAAAGAGGGACATAACCGCCTATAAAAAATGCTTTCATCGAAGGTAACATTTTATAACGTAAAATAATAAGTGAAAAGTTGAACTCGTTGTACCTACCTATATTGCTACATTTTATAACATGCCCAAATGCCCATGCAAAATTTGCCTTGAGGCAATTCCGCCAATACACACAGCTTCATACGATGCACAGAATATTGTAAACTATGTATCGGTGTTGCATTTTACATTAGGCTACCAATTGGATCTTATTATACGTTTCACAAGCATCCTGTTACACTGATGCGAAATGTACCGTGGCGTAAACATGCCCAATATTACAAGAAGTTTACGATACCAACATATACATAGGTACATACCTACTCGTATGTATTTAGGTATATAGCTACTTAAGATTTTTAGATGGGCAGTTGTTATAAAAGTAAAACTTGACAGGTTGCTGATGATACGCAGTTCACAAAAGTATTTTAAGGTATGTAGTTAATGTCACTAGCTTTCACACCTTTCACCCCCAACCCTAATCACACTTTCAGTAATTTGTATTTCGAGTATAAATGTGTTGGATTTACGAGTATTAAAAAACATAATTTGCACCGTTATTTTTATTAAGAATCCAAATATCACATGGAGGGTTGTTTCAGACTCCGCCATATTTTACGGTGTGCACAACTGCCACTCCTCCCCGTAACCTTTTGTACAAACAGCGAACCTCCAGTTCCAAAGAATACATATAAATAAAAGATTGTATTACCGCCGCACCCTCACCGAAACACTTCGTATTAGGGAATGCTCTATAAAATCGACGTTTCGCCGTAAACGAAAACTTTACGGCCATTCCGGGTGTTAAAAATAAAGATTACACCAGTTTAATCCGATTCTCAAGCGAGAATCGCGTGATATGGTATATCATTGATAGGTTATAGATTCTCGCGGGCTTGGTTTCCGCAACTCGACGTCATGTAATTGCGCGATATCATTGATAAAATGGTAAGGAAAATATTACTTGCGTTCAAAATACATATAACATATCGTACAAAACTTAAGTTGGGCAAAGTACGCAAGAGCAAGACGGGCGTAAAGCACTACAGTTTTGTATACTCGTAACTTTGGTAAACAGAAGTTTGAACTCAGTGGCCAGTGTGTTACTGCGTCTTCTGCGGTTAAATTTTATGAGGTTACCAACTTCGGCGTTGAAACTTGGCAGAAATCTAAAATCAAGGAGTTTTATTTACTAGCAAAACTCAATGCCTCTGGAAGTTTCATCATGTCAGTATATTTATTATATGCTGTTTACTTGTTTAAATGAAATTTTAATTAAACCACGTTATCAGCGCATCAACAGTTTCAAATCACTCAATGCACTATGTGGGCAAAACTTTACAAATAGTAATCAAAGTTACTTATCATTTAAGTAAAATTCATTTTTGAAATTTATAGAAAAAAGATAATTTGGAAACTTCGTTATTTATTAATCCTAATTATAAAGTAAACAATTTATTAGGTATCTACCTCAAATCTACCTGCAACAAAGACGAAAATATACATCATAAAATAAATAACAACCTTTCGCTTGGTTAAAAACTTTGTTAATTTTCACACGTTATTCATGTTATAATGTCATTCTGGCAATAACGCCGTATAGAGGTCCACTTGGGTTCACTGGTTCGGAGAATAGATATTAAACCTTTACAAAGAGCTCGTAGGTAATTTATATTAGCCTGGTTAATAAGCTGGCAGGTACCCACATATTACATGCCTATCTCATTGACACCCGCCAGGAAAATCATATTTTCCACACATGCACTAGCTCATAACGTGTAACTTATTGAAACGCTTTTAGGATCATAATCCTAGTTTATATCAGCCTGGTTAATAAGCTGGCAGGTACCCACATATTACATGCCTATCTCATTGACACCCGCCAGGAAAATCATATTTTCCACACATGCACTAGCTCATAACGTGTAACTTATTGAAACGCTTTTAAGCTCATAATCCTAGATATTATATTTTAGGGTTCCGTCACAGAATAAATAATAGTACTACCGTACAGAAAGGAAACTTCCTACAAAACCGAAGTTTGACAGCGGTTCAGGGTCGAATCATGCTATCCCTTTCTAACATATAGCACTATCCCTTTCGGCTATTTAGGGTTGTCAAAATTCAAATGATTATCTTATCTGTGGTCGTGCACGCAAAAGGAAGTCAAGAGGTGCCAACCCTAAAAATTGCTCGGATGGATACTTACAAAAATCATCATCCATTGAGACTGACTGGTAAAAGCCCCTAACACCCTAAGCAGTGAGAACATACCTAGAGGGACAGAGATAATAGAACCCAAGTATATCGAACTTGTATTAGACCCCGCATGTTGAAATGACATTTGACTATAAAGGTCACTTAAATGTCATTTTTGTCTCACTCAGTGAGCAAAATGTGATTTTGCTCACTGAGTGAGACAAAATGACTCAGTGAGCAAAATCGCATTTTGCTCACTGTTTTTAAGAAGCAAAGTACCCTAGTTCGAGCTGCTGAGGTGAAAAATGGTTTATTTTTCGCTGGTGTTTCTTCAATCGAATCGAAAATTAAATAGATGTCTATGAACCCACACTATATGTATATGTACCTACTTAGTTTTTGGCGAACAGCGAGTTCTCAGTTCGGAGCGAATCACTAGTTAATAATATAAAGAAATAAATAAAGCAACAACATAGCTTAGTAACTTATGTAGGTAAAAAAACTAAAATCAAACTAACTAAAAATTTTTATAGTATTGAACAAAAATCCCATTGTAAAGTGACATGGCGCCAAAGGTGCTGGCAGCATTTCCTCGCTGAATCTCAATACGAATGCGTTGAGCGAGGAATCTGCCAGCTCTAATGTCCCTGGCAACATCGGCCAGCCGCTTGGCCATTCAAATTTGACCGAAAAATAAAATTCAGAAAAATCCGCACAGAATTCTATTCTATTTTTCTTTTTGAGGTGTCGGTGTCTACAACAGCGTACGAGTAATAACTCGAAATTTAATGTAACCTCACACAAGTAGGTACATATATACATACGTTTCATTACTTACCAACTGGATATTAAATACTCTCTTCTGGGCTTCTATTTACCTAGAGAAAAATCTCGAATACAAAGCAAAGGGAGCTGCTACCAGAATTAATTGTTAATAAAATCTCTAATGAAAATGTACTCGTGGACCGTGGTATATGTATGGGGTATGGGTGTATAATCTAAAAAGACGACATCAAATATTAAACTTTTGTAGGTACCTTAAATCGTTGTAATATGTATGTAAGTAACACACACACATATTGAGGCTCTATACTCTCACCGCTGAAATCAAGTTAAAATCTTATAAGAATTAATAGGGAACTAGCTTCTACCCGCAACTTCAGGCCTCAAACTATCTTCATACCTAATTTCCTCTAAATCGGATTTGCAGTTTAAGCATGCTAACAGACAGACAGTTACTTTCACATTTAAAATATAAAGTGGGGATTGGCAATGACTGAGGTGAGGGCGATTCTTAAATTACTTACATTGAGTAATATTATATTTTTGTATAGTGACATGTAAGGACTTGTTAATCATAATATATTAACCAGAGTATTTTCTGTATATTATTAAATTAAACACATTGATATTGTCAATATAACAATTTATTAGCATCTTCGTATAAAACATATAGAAAACTTAGTTTAAGTACTACATTATAGTTTTATCATCGTTTATCGTTATAAATATCGTTTTATATAAATGCCAAAATACCCATGCAGATCTCCAAAACAAAAACATAGGTACTTACAAAATTTTGGAAAATGTATTGATTAAGTCGTAACCGTTGGCACAGGGCCGCAAAGTGACGTGACGGTAAATTATAGTCGCACCAATAAAAGTCTGCAGCGGATTTGATATCCCACGCAGTGGAAGTGTTATTTATACGTCATAATTTCATAGAAGTTTGACGTTTATAATGACACTTGCACTGCGTGGGCTATCAAAATCGCTGCAGATTTATTACGGTCTAACTCTTAGAGAGAGACGTATTAGCGATATTAATACGTCTGTATGTAACCGTATTAATATCGCTAATACGTCTCTCTTAAGTTTCATGTAGGTACCTATTAAAGTGCAGCAAGAATGCAGCCTGTATAACAGGTCTTACTATAGTACTTCTTCTGTTCGATGAAATTTAAATCAGCAAAAGAGACTCTGTTCCAATTGTATAATTGGAACAGAGTCTCTTTTGCTTCTTTTCGTTCCATTTTCAAACAACGAAATACAACTCAATAGAGTTGTAAAGTTGTAGTTGTGTGTTGTACGGTAGGAAATATCCTACCGTATAGGTTCAAATATCAGTGGCAAATTTTTTGATTTTTCATTTGTATGTCTGGACCTGAGGAAGCTACGTCTTTCCACTTCCTTACTACCAATTCATGTATCAAGAGATTGACACTGAGAAAAATATTTAAATTGACGTTCGCACACGACTGACTGTGAGTGATAGTTCTACATACTTAATAGGAGGATGGCACGAAAGGTTTAATAATACATATCAAAATTATCAAGCCATAATGAGATCAAACCTAGTATATATCACAGATTAGATCAAATTATATACTTACCTACCATATTTTTGAGAAGTTGAATAACCTATCTAATCCATCCACTTTTTCTACAATTACTTATAACGAATATATTTATTGTCAGTTTGCTTAAATTTATTACACTAATCTTAGGTATTAAATAATTAACACTTAACATCCTTCAGATTTATCTCTTGCAACTCATTCTCACATTCATTATTTTTATCATTTTTAATTTCATTCAACTTTTCGCACCCATCATCATAATACAAGTCTCCCTGCAAGAGAATCTGTATATCTTTTAGACTTTTCCCTTTTGTCTCAGGTACATACAACATGGTAAATATTGTTCCAGCAAAGGCTACGCCTGCAAATACCCAGAACACGGCGCAGAACCCCGCCAGACTCTGCAATACCTGGAATCCCTTTGCTAAAGTGAACCCACACACACCTCCAAATATGCTAAGTGAAGACAGAGCTACAGCTTTTACATTTAAAGGGAAAATTTCGGCTGGGATGACAAAAATAATGGAGTTATAGCCTAAAGTTGAAAGGACTGTGGAGCTAATTATTCCAGCAAAAGGAATAAAAGCATAAGGGCTCAGAGATTCATGATTTAGTTCGAGGATATCTTTTAGGAAGAAATATATGCTGACCGCAGCTAAGGATACACCCGTGCCCAAGAGAGAGTAAATTAGCAGAGGGCGGCGTCCAACTCTGTCCACTAGTATAGAGCTCATTATACCTGAAAAGAAATAAAACAAACTGATTATTGGAAAGGCTGGGCACGTTTGAATAAGGATGTATTCTCAACCAGCGCTTGAAGTGTCCTGAATGATATAAACGACTTGACTGTTCAGTGAGTGTGTTCGTCAGTAATATTGTCCACAAATGTTGTACTTCTTTCACAGATGAAAAAAGTCTAGCGACTGTTGATTGTCCCTACGAGTACGAGATACAAAAACTTACCAACAACAAATCGAACAGCACCAAATACAATAACGGCAGTAGACATCTGCATCGTAATCTTACTCTCTTCAAGAATTGTGCTTAAGTACTGTTGGACCGCCATAGAACCCGTCATTATTTGAGTCACTTTCAAACCTAAAATGAAGAAAACTTTAAAATATTAACCAGACCCTATTAAATTATCAGTAAGTACATAGCTTTGAACTGACGTAAAATGTATCTACAGGAAAACTTGTATTAACGCTTTGCAAAAATGATATATATGTAGTACCTATACGTAAAACTTGGTAAAACCAAGTAGAACCAAGAAATCTTGTCTGACTTGTGATATCTCGCAGTCGTAACTTTAAATGCCACCTTGCAGAAACTTTGTGAACTAACTGACTAAAAAGTGACCAGTGCTCATGAAGGTAAACCGTTACTTTATATAGACGCAAGATGGCGCTCTCAAATACAGAGGGCCTACCGCAAACACCCTAGGTCGCAAATTGCGGACATCTTTCTCTAGTTTCTCTTTTACTCCAACCAACCAAGGCGTAATTAGAGTGGCAGAGAAAGATACCCGCAATTTGCGAACTTCGGTGTCCGTGGTTGGCCCTCAGTCAACACTCACCGGGTGGCCAGGTAGATTTTGATAACCAAATCAAATCAAATAGTCAAATTACATCTTTGGGTGGTATTCCACCTGTCCAATTTCTTTCTCCAATGTCAGTCTCACTCTCTCATTAAAGCAAAATGTGAGACGCAATACACATTTGACAAAGAAATTGGATGGGTGGAATACCACCCTAAGGGCCAAATGCACCATTCCACTAACCCGGAGTTAACCGGTTAAACCAGGAGTTACCATGGTTACTAGTATACAATTTGACACTGGGTTAACGGTTTAATCGCTTAACCCCGGGTTAGTGGGATGGTGCAAATTGGTCTAACACAACTACGACTCAACGTGGGAATACTTTTGTTTTGATAGTTTGTGCTAGGTAGGTATTAGGACTGGGGTGCTACGGACAGGAAACCTCCCAGAGCGCCAGGTCCCTTCTCATTCCTCTTGATCTAATTGATCCGGGGGTAAGGGAAGGGTTCTTGGACGGTGCACCCCGGGGGCAACGGTAAATAATCTTTTGATTTTCAAGTGATTCCTTACCGGTGCTGCCAATGTCCTGTCGTGGGAGGGGTTGAGGGGGTTCCGCACAGGGTGTCCTCTCAATGAGGGAGAGTTCACCCGAGTGTGTGCTGGAGGGGGCCTTCGGGCCGGGCGGCTACCTTTCGGCGCGTGAGGGCACAGGAATGCCGCTGACCTGTATAAAACTGCGGTCCCCGTAACTGTCTAGGCAGAGGGCCTATGATGACGGCCGGGGGGGTTGCCACTGCTGGCCGGCGCCGGCATGGTGGCCACGAGGATGACCACCTCTATAAAAAATCGCTAAGGCCACCTGAGGAGGTGGAACCCGGGGTTTTTCCATCTCCTCCCGGCGTGGAGGTTGTCATGAGGGATCAGTGTGTGGTGTCGCCCTGCATACTACCTTCGAGAGGGGGAGCTTCGGCTCCAGGGCCTTCGGGTCCAAGGAGGGGACAGCCTCGGCTGTCGGCAGCAGGCGATGTTCGCGGTAGAATGCTCTGCGATCCCGTGTTCACCGTCACTATTGCTGCGAGACGGGCATACCGTGGAGGGTTTAGTCGGTATTTGGCCCCTTGGCCACGAGTCCGACATATCCGTCCTAGTTCCCCGGCTAGGCGGAATGCCTAAATGCATTACTCCACGAAAAAAAAAAGGTAGGTATTAAGACTAGTTAGGAATGGTAGGTAATGTAGGTATACCTGCGGCAATGATCACAGCTTTCCGATACTGTCGACCAATCATCAGTTCCTTTAGCGAGCCGGAGCGACGAGTTTCATTGCGAACGTCGGCCTGCAACCGAGCCAGCTCGTCTTCCAACTCCTGAGGATTACAATCATGTACATGAATTTATACAATTTGTATAAATTTGAGTCATTGCCTATCGAATGAATATGTTAGGATTACAGAGATATGCCTGTTTAATTATAGATTATAGGTATCGCGGTGTAGGCTGTCGGTAATAATTAGAGATATTTATCAAATTGAGACAATGGCCGTGTTGCATAATAAACTACTACTAATATTACAAGCGGAACTGTTTTTCTAATTCCACTTATTAGAAAAGGAGTTCCGCTTGCAATATTAGTTGTAGTTTATTATGCAACACGGCCAATATTGTAAGTATGTACAGTTATAGGTACCTGAACATAAATAAACGCTTTATAGATATCCTGTCCGTAACATTCAAAATATTAATACTTAGGTAAGTCACAGATCATATAATACTAGTAGGCAAGTCCTCTATTTCGCTGTTTTAGATTATTACATCCATTACGAGTATTTTTCGGTAAGTAATTGTAATGTATTCTGGGCATTCTGGCTTACACCTACATAAAATCGCATTTCATAAAATTAAAAGTTAGTTTGCTGCTTGTCTCTCTTCTTAAAAAGTATTTGTTAATAATTTTTAAGAAAAAAAAACCGACTTCCATGGGGGCCGATGAAAGATTATTGTAGATATGGTACACTATGTAGAAAAGGAGGTAAAACCACCCACTTTTTTACTAGCATTTCGCTTGTGTATAATGGCTCCTCTACAGGATGGGCCAACGCCGGCCACTCCAAGGGACGCAGCCATGCACTATCACTTGCTCCCTCTAACTCGAACTCGAGCTTGACAAAAATGTGGCTTAAAAACTTAACTTGCTTAACGAACATAACGAAAAGGAAAAATCGCCAAACGTGAACTATGCGTCGTTTAAGAGTTCTGTTCTGATCATCATCAGCAGTTCCACTTCATCAAATGCAACAGTTTTTAATGAAAATGCTTGATTTTCTGATGTAAATACAAAAATCTCTATACGTATGCCTTTAAGATTTGAGGAGTTCCCTTGATTCCTCATGGATCCCATCATCAGAACTCGAGCTTGACAAAAATGTGGCTTAAAAACTTAACTTGCTTAACAAACATAACGACGAGGACAAATCGCCAACCGTGAACTATGCGTCGTTGAAGAGTTCTGTTCTGATCATCATCAGCAGTTCCACTTCATCAAATGCAACAGTTTTTAATGAAAATGCTTGATTTTCTGATGTAAATACAAAAATCTCTATACGCATGCCTTTAAGATTTGAGGAGTTCCCTTGATTCCTCATGGATCCCATCATCAGAACTCGAGCTTGACAAAAATGTGGCTTAAAAATTTAACTTGCTTAACAAACATAACGAAGAGGACAAATCGCCAACCGTGAACTATGCGTCGTTGAAGAGTTCCGTTCTGATCATCATCAGCAGTTCCACTTCATCAAGTGTCACTTTTTTGGATGTACATGCTTGATTCGTTGATAAAAAACCAAAAATCACTATGTGTATGCCTTTAAGATTTGAGGAGTTCCCTCGATTCCTCATGGATCCCATCATCAGAACTGGATTTTGACAAAAACGGGACCAATCTGTATGCATATACATTCAATCAAAAAAAGAATTTCCACAATCGGTCCAGTAATGACGGAGTTATGGAGTAACAAACATAAAAAAAAAAAAAAAAAAAAAAAAAAAAAAAAAAAAAAAAAAAAAAAAAAAAAAACATACAACCGAATTGATAACCTCCTTCTTTGAGATTTGGAAGTCGGTTAAAAATAAGGCACACATCGAACTTTGTGCCTTCTAGGTGTAAAGTGTCATTCTATAGAACTTGCCAACTATGTAAACAAACCGCCATATTGAAATTGCCTCTGAATGATGAATTTACTAGTGACTTTTGTTTACATAGTTAGCAAGTTCCATATAATGACACTTTAGTAAATAAATTCATAACCTTCTCATCCTTCTGTTGTCGAAGTCCCATCAACGCTGTTCTCGCCGCCCCCACTCTCCCTCTCTTCAACAGATAATAAGGTGACTCTGGTATCCACAGGCAAGCCACGAAGTAAGCCCCGGGCAATACCAGGAGCATGTAGTTGAGGCACTCGTAGGAGACGAACATACCAATGCTCATGACCAGGAGGCTACCCAGGTTGAACATCACCCGTGTGAACAGTGACAGAGTTGCTCTCACTTCGGAGTCTGATATTTCTCCTATGTACATTGGCACCAACTGAAAAGTAACAGGGCTTTTGTTAGTATTTAGGGTTCCGTACCCAAAGGGTAAAACGGGACCCTATTACTAACGCTACGTCTTACGTAGGCGAACAACGCGCGAACGCGGCGCGGCGCGGCGCGGCGAAATCAATCCTTTGATGCCCATAGAAGTGTCCTACGTAAGCGATCTCGTTGCGAACGCGGTGCGGCGCGATTTGCACGCGAATGTCAGGCGGCGCGGCGCGGCGCGGCGCGGCGGCGGCCGCTTTCGCCGCGCCGCGCCGCGCCGCGTTCGCGCGTTGTTCGCCTACGTAAGACGTAGCGTAAGACTTCGCTGTCCGTCCGTCCGTCCGTCTGTCACCAGGCTGTATCTCACGAAACGTGATAGCTAGACAGTTGAAATTTTCACAGATGATGTATTTCTGTTGCCGCTATAACAACAAATACTAAAAACAGAATAAAATAAAGATTTAAATGGGGCTCCCATACAACAAACGTGATTTTTGACCAAAGTTAAGCAACGTCGGGAGGGGTCAGTACTTGGATGGGTGACCGTTGTTTTTTTGCTTTTTTTTGTTTGTTTTTTTTTTGCTTTATGGTACGGAACCCTTCGTGCGCGAGTCAGACTCGCACTTGCCCGGTTTTTTTTGGTGCATGTGCTTGAAAGTAGTACATGAGTTGAGCAACCCAAAATTAAACCTCAAGCTATAAAAGTGAGTTCAAATATTTATATTTGAATGCTGAGGCCTCAGCTCCCAGAATTTTCATTTCACTACCATGCGCAAAATTTTAGCCTTTAAACCTAGACATATGCACAATGTACATAATATATATATATATACGATGAATACAGATTATATATTACTGTCAATATTGCGAGAATGCTCATTTTCGTGAACGGACTCCTAATATCTCGAATTAAAATATTAGAGGACCATCTCTACTAATACATTACCTATAATAAATGAGAATCAAGAAACTGTTGTTAGCTTTTGACCCTTAAACCGCTGAACCGATTTTGACAATTTTAATATGGAGATTATTTGAGGCCCGGGAAAGGACTTAATCATTGTTCACTGGCGAAAGAGTGGACTGTAAAAAATGGGACGATAGGGGAATACTTTAGGGCCGGTTGAGCAAGAAAGTTGTTGTATGCCAAATTAACTTATGGAATTAAATTTAAGTGCGAGATAGTGTGAGACGAAGTTACCTTTGCAATCCGGTGGTTGTGGGTTGAACCGTTGGTTTCTGTTGTGGACTGCTGGTGGTGGTCCGGGCTGCCCTTGTCGCAAGCTAGAGGTAAGCTCAGAACCGTTACCTTCAGTCGGCCAACTTAGACCTAGGTTTTTCCACTGCACAGATGGGCACGGCGTCCTTCGGCTACACAGCACTGATTTTAAATAGTCTAGAGATTGGCAGTAGTGCTTTTAACAAAATTGCGAGAACATTAACGAGAATAGCGATATGTGATGTGCACTGGTAGTAGTTCTATGACATACTGGCTCTGACAGCTCATGACAGAGCAAGATTTAAATTCGAACCGTGACTTTGGTGTTGCCACAGTATTTACAAAAATATTCCTAAAAATACAAAGCCAAAGCTGAACATTCCGCCCACCAAAATGCATTGTATTTTGACTAAGCGAAAAGGAAACAATAAAGTAAGGTAAGTACGATGATATTAAGTCTAAAACGAAAAAATGGACAACACAAAGGTAGCGCTCTAAAGCGACTATGCAGGCAGTGGGCACAGTTTGACCACAGGCCGTTTGTACAACCCTATGGCCGTGCGCACAGTGACCACACGACAGATCCCGTCGGATCCGGGGTGTGTGTCGATGATGCGACCCAGGGGCCACTTCATTGGGCTCGTCTGCTCATTCACAACGAGCACTAGTGCACCAATTTGGACGTTGGGTTGCCTATCGTGCCACTTCATCCGCTGGTGGAGGGTATGCATATACTCCTTGGACCATTTGTTCCAGAAGTCCTGGTGCATCTTCTGAAGCAGCTTCCAGCGTTGGAGAGGGCTAACCCGAACGTCTGATAGGTCTTCCTCGGGCACGACAGATAAGGGCTCCGTTGTGAGAAAATGGCCCGGAGTAAGGGCCGATAAGTCGTTAGGATCGGTACTGAGAGGAGTAAGGGGTCTCGAATTAAGAAGAGCCTCGACCTGGGTCAAGATGGTTAGAAACTCTTCGTACGTCAACCTCTGACTACCGATGACTCGAGCCAAATGTGTTTTAACAGCCTTGATACCGGCCTCAGCGAGACCCGAGAAGTGAGGGCTGCCTGGCGGATTGAACTCGAATTTAATCTCGCTATGCGTCGCAGCATCTCCTACAATACGTTGCAGAATATTGCTCGCGCCGACAAAATTCTTCCCCTGGTCGGATACCAACCGGTTACACCGACCACGACGCGCGACGAAGCGGCGAAGCGCGGCAAGAAACGCGTCTGAGGACAGCTCAGTGACGAGCTCCGTGTGTACAGCCTTTGTCGAGGTGCACACGAAAACGCAAATGTAACCCTTGTAGGTCTTGTTACCTCGCCCGCGACCCAGAGCTATGTCAAAAGGTCCCCCGAAATCGACAGCAGCACTCAGGAAAGCTTTGAGCTGGGCTACCCGATAAGACGGCAAGTCGCCCATGAACGGCGCAGGAGCACCGAGTGGTCGAACACGGAAGCATTTCATGCATTTTGACGTGACAGCGTGGATAGCTCGCTTTGGGGACAGTATCCAGAAATGCTGCGCCAGCAAATTATGAAGCGTCTGGACGCCTGGGTGCATGAAACGCTTATGGTACTCGTCGATCAAGAGGGAGGTAAGACGATCGTCGCGAGGTAGCAACAGGGGATGTTTAACATCGAATTCGAGAGAAGCTCGCGACAGGCGTCCGCCCACCCTCAAGAGACCCGCGTCATCGAGGAATGGAGACAATTTCTTAAATGCTTTCGGGAGAAAGTTCGAAAGATTGGTTTTCACTTTCTCGATCTCCGAAGCAAAGTGGTGTTGTTGAACAGAACGCACGAGGAACATAAGCGCCTGTTTAATCTCCAGGGGTGTTAGAGGACCGTCCAACAAGTTGTTGGGCGTCTTCCGATTTCTTACGTTGTGCACGAAACGAAAACAATAGGCGAGGACACGTTGGAGTGTCCTCAGTGCCGAGAACTTATTCATTAGGTTGTCTGTCCACGTCTCCTGCACAGAGACAGTAAGGACAGTCACCTTGCGCTCTTCGTGTAGGACATCCACGTCGACTGATAACGTTGACTTAGGCCAGTCAGACTTGTCCAGCACGAGCCAAGATGGACCCTTCCACCAGTTACTATGGTGGACCAGGTCGTCCGGCAAGAGGCCCCGCGACCCACAGTCGGCAGGGTTGTCGCCAGTCCTCACGTGTCGCCAGCAATCAGGAGCGATAATCTCATGGATGTGGCTCACGCGGTTAGCCACGAAAGTTTTCCACTTGGAAGGGCAAGACTTTATCCAAGTCAACGCAACGCTAGAGTCAGACCACGCGTACACCTTGTCGATTTTGTGGAGAGGCTCCAGAGCCGTTGCGACCGACTCCACTAGGTCTGCAAGTAGTACCGCGGCCAGCAACTCGAGACGTGGTATAGACAATTTACGCAGGGGTGCCACCCTCGATTTACCACAGACCAACTGGACGTACTGCGTTCCGTCCTCGCCTGACGTTCGAACGTAAACCACCGCGCAAAACCCTCGCTCTGAGGCGTCGCAGAACCCGTGAACTTCGAGCGAGACGAAATCGTTGACCATACGACGCGGGACAGACACGGACCTCAACGAAGGCAGCTGCGCTTTGAACTCTCGCCATTCGGATACAAGGTTCTCTGGCGCGTCGTCATCCCACGAGACACCTGAGCTAAACTGCATGAGATATTTCGCTAAGAACGTCACAGGTGAGAGAAGGCCTAGAGGGTCAAAGATCCGAGCAATCTCCGAGAGGATGGTACGTTTAGTGCACCGACGATCTTCGACAGCCACTCGAAAGGTGAAGTCGTCTGCCTGAGGTAACCACGAGAGGCCAAGAATTTTTAGTGAGATGTCCCCAATGGAGTTGAACTCCCGAAAGTCTTCAGAATACAAGTCTGAGGAGGGGACACCGTCGAAGAACTCCTGGTGGTTCGACGTCCATTTCCGCAAATGGAAACCGCCAGAAGCTAATATCGTCGACAACTCCGAACGAAGCTTCCGTGCTTCTTCGATAGAATGAGCTCCAGACACCACGTCGTCGACATAGATGTCGCGGTCTAGAACTGCCGAACCGGAAGGGTACTCTTCTCCCGATTGCCTTGCCAACTGAGCAATAGTTCGGAGAGCTTGGTAAGGAGCGGACGAAACGCCGTAAGTAACGGTCAGCAGCCGATAGTCCCGGACAGGCTCATTGACAGACGGACGCCATAGGATACGCTGATATTCAGCATCTTCCGGGGACACTAAAATTTGTCTATACATTTGCTTGACGTCGGCCGTGAAAACAACATTATGCCACCGAAAACGAAGGAGCAAGTGGAAAATGTTATTTTGCAGCTTCTGCCCTGGCAATAGCGCATCATTTAGCGAGATGCCTCGGCTGTCCTTGGCACTGGCGTCAAAGACGACCCGGAGAGGAGTACTGGTTGACGAGGGCCTCAATACTCCATGGTGGGGGATGTAGAAGAACTTCCCCTCATCCACCCTTGGAGGGTCACACTCCTCAAGGTGGCGACAGCTTTCGTAATCCTTCATAAAGGCTACATAGTTTTTGTAGAAGTCGGAGTTACTGAGTAACTTTCGCTCCAGCGACGAAAATCTCCTAAGAGCAATGGCTCGAGAGCCCGAGAAGGTAGGTTTATTGGAAGTGTCAGCGAAAGGTAGAGGAACGACAAATCTACCTTCCTCTGTGCGACGAAAGTTAGCGAGAAAATATTCCTCGCACAGCTGATCCTCCTTCGACAAAATGACGGTGTTCGGAGAGCGGACATCTTCCAACTCCCAGAACCTCTTAATAGAGTCGTCAATTGATAACCTGCCCACGACCAGTTGACAACTGTTACCACGGAACCGAGAACGACAGATGTCCGTTGCACAGTCGCCTGCGTCACCCATCAAAATCCACCCGAAGATGGTGTTGAGGGCAGTCGCCTGGCCAGGGGCCCCATGGGTTAAACCAGGGCGTAACGAAGAAGCGAGAATGTTGACGTTCAGGAGCAAGTCAACAGGTCCTGGAATATGCCAATGAGGGTCAGCTAACTCTAAGCCCCTGATATGTCGCCATGATGAGACATCAACATGATCCGTTGGCATTTCCGGACAAATTTTTGGTAACAAATAAGCCTCTACTGTAATAGCAGTATCAGACTTCCCGAGCCTGGACGAGACAGTACATGACAATGTGCCACCGGGCCTAGAAACCACATCACCAATGCCAGTCACGGCATGCTTCCCATATTCTGCCCGGAGACCAAGCTTCTTTGCACATTCCTCGCTTATAAAGTTGCAAGCACTGGCACAGTCAAGCAAAGCCCTTACCGCTACCAAGTCGCCTTGGGCATTCTTCACCAAAACCTTGGCAGTTGCAAACAAAGAAGAGGCCGCCACATTACTTGCCACCATTGCCAGCGGATTCGATGTGTCAGACGGATGCTTCGAGCTATTTACATCCACAGCTGGGGAGGCAGGCACATTTGCATTATTAAAATGTAACAGCGTATGGTGGGAGAAACGACACTGCTCACACCGCTGTTTTGACTTGCAGGACTTGACAGAATGAGACCCCGACAGACATAGAATACACAACTTATTTTCTTTCACACATTTGAACCGATCAGCGGGGTCATATTTTAAAAAAGTTGGACAAGATACAAGACTATGAGCCAGCTTACAGACTACACACGTTGGAGCAGTGACCACCAAGGCCATTTTTGGCTTACTAGAAGGCTTACTACTGCTAGGCTGAGGGGTACTAGCAACGAAGCCCGTTGACCCTGCAGCATCTAGTGCTCGGTATCTTTTCTCAACAAAATTCTGCAATTTACTAAACTCCGGGATATCATCGGAGTTGTGTTCTAGCTCAAACTGCTCCTTCGTGCTCCTATCCAGCTTCGACCACAGTAACTGAATAAGTAAAAAGTTTTTATCCGGCAAGCTGAAACCTTTCAATATTGACAAGTTTTCAGTAAAGACCCTATGAACCCGCTGTAGGTCACTAGGCCGAGACACTTTTACAGGTTCACACTGAGTAAGCTTATCATAATAAGTTGTAGCAATTAATTTAATTTTATTATATTGCTTGTACAGCGCCTCATATGCTACCTTATAATTGTCATCGGTGACAGGATAATTTTTTATAAGGTCATATGCTTCATTTTGCACGCTCGACAGTAAATAGTGTAATTTTTCAACAGGGGCAATATCTGTTCGCTTATGTACTAAAGAATTGAACAACTGTATGAATGTTACCCAGTTTTCAATTTTCCCATCGAAAGCTTTAATTTGTAACTTCGGCAACTTCGGCAAGACCGGCTGCGGCGTCCCCGATACCCCGGAAGCCCCAGCAAAGGCCTGCTTCCTATTCTGCAAACGCGATCTCACTGCCCTAACCTTCGAGTCGAACATCGCGGTATGGGAACAAATCTCGCGGTGCTCGCTTCGCGGAGCAGCACTTAAAAGTTTTATTTGAGCTTCATGAAAGTTTTTCGCAATTGCACACAATTCACTCTCGTCACACAAAGCTAATTCAGCATCCGACAACATTTGCAAATACTCTATTCTCATTACCTGATAATCACGAGCAATCATCACCGTGTCTACGCCAGCATCATCTTTCTCGCCAGACTTATCACTGCCTCCCATATTAATAAACACAAAACTACACAAAATTGCAGTAATTACACAACAAATGTTCAAAACAAACTGCAATTCACCTTCCACAACTTCAATGACAGACAGCTGACAGTTGACACTTGACAATTATGAAAAATGTTGCCAGCGTAATTAAATAAGTGACCGAATGATTTTATTAAAGCACCACTACACGACCACCAACTTTCTTGCTTACCCTCGACTTTTTTTATAAGTCTACTCTAAATTTAGAATTAAGCAGATGATATGACGAAACGAATTTGAATAAGCAACAGACAACGACAAACGAAAAACCAAAGGTCACTTTTCAAATTATCCGGTTCGAAGACCAAAATGTTCACTGGCGAAAGAGTGGACTGTAAAAAATGGGACGATAGGGGAATACTTTAGGGCCGGTTGAGCAAGAAAGTTGTTGTATGCCAAATTAACTTATGGAATTAAATTTAAGTGCGAGATAGTGTGAGACGAAGTTACCTTTGCAATCCGGTGGTTGTGGGTTGAACCGTTGGTTTCTGTTGTGGACTGCTGGTGGTGGTCCGGGCTGCCCTTGTCGCAAGCTAGAGGTAAGCTCAGAACCGTTACCTTCAGTCGGCCAACTTAGACCTAGGTTTTTCCACTGCACAGATGGGCACGGCGTCCTTCGGCTACACAGCACTGATTTTAAATAGTCTAGAGATTGGCAGTAGTGCTTTTAACAAAATTGCGAGAACATTAACGAGAATAGCGATATGTGATGTGCACTGGTAGTAGTTCTATGACATACTGGCTCTGACAGCTCATGACAGAGCAAGATTTAAATTCGAACCGTGACTTTGGTGTTGCCACAGTATTTACAAAAATATTCCTAAAAATACAAAGCCAAAGCTGAACAATCATCATCATTCTGCGGGCAGAAACTAGTATTTTGTACGTTTAGCTAAATATGGGTAAATATGTATTACTTACTGTGCTAACCATCCCAGTTCCTGCTCCCCACAGAAACCTGGTCACGTAGAGCAGCCAAGCCTTAACAGCGAACGCTACCACTAACTGAAAAGCAAACGAGATTTGTTAAGTGTACTAATAATTAGACAACGAAGGAAGTACATTTTCATCTCCGTAAGATGTCGTATTTCGTAGATTTAAAGCCAAAAGGGCATAAAATGCATCTCTACTAAAAAGAAAAAAGTCAGTCACTAAATCGAGGTTTAGTTAGACTAGCAAGAACTGGCCTGCAATTTTAATTAGATTAGTTAGGAAATATTCGGCTCGATTCGGGAAATGAATTAGACGTCACATATCTTCACTATTTCATATCTAGTGAATCTCTAATGCATTTCCCGAATCGCGCTGATTGCCGCTTCTTCCCGATCCCGATGCCGGCTTCGCGCCGATTCTTCGGTTACCGCGATAGTTACATACTCATGAAATAAAAGTATTGAAACGGATTATATCGCGTATATTGAATTCATACTACATCTCGATGTTTCGAACCCGTTAGATTTTACAGCGTTAGATTAGTAGACCGACTCCTACGGCAATGTAAGGTAAATTGTATGCAAGTTCTTGCTAGTATACGCCTCACTAAAGAATCTGGCTAAATACTCTAAATAGCCAGATTAATACAAATAGATAGAGGGATAGAAACAAATGTTTACAAGAAGTTTACCGTGCCGACGGCGATGGGGCACGCGCTGATCAAGACCGATGCTCTCCGACCGAACCTGTCGGCCAAGAACCGCGTGACCAGGCTGCCCACTATGAACCCTGGCGATGACATCGCCATCATCCAGCCTATTTCAGCCTGGAACAGGAATAGGTAGTTATAGATACAGATAGTAATACTAAAGCACTTCCCTTTATAGGTATGCATTAGTTAGACGAACATAGAAATTAAACTAATTGAACAATACCACAGAATAAGTAATAGTATTATCATACAGAACGGACACGCACCGCCCCGCCCAGACTCGGATTACCTCGCCCCGCGACTGAGTTCTGACGGACTCCTGACGTACGCTCAGTTCGGCTAGCGACGCCGCGACGCGATGACGCAACGTTCAAAATGCCGGTGTATTGTGCGATGTACGGGTAGTACGGATACCTACTTATTGTAGAAATGAATAATAATATAGTTTTCCAAAGAGACGAAATATGTATCAGTAAATAAGGCTATACTTTTGCGTAAAAATAATAATATCATATGAATTAAAACCCGTTCGTTGAATTTGTGAATGTTAAGCCAACATTTAATATTTAAAGTACCTAAGGTAACTAGACCTTCTACACAGATATTTCTCGTAAATGTTTTATTTTTAGTTTTAACACTCTTTTCACAAAAAAGAACTTGTTGGTCGCGGGACATTCGCGTTTGATTTTTAATTTAATTTTAAGAATTTAAGAAATAATTTACATAATTATTTCTTAAAATGTTATATAAAATAATCAATAGGCATCAACAATAAGGTACATTTAATAATGGCGTGTTGAAAGTCCTAGTACGCGCAGGACTATAAACTGACAAAGCCAATTCAACAATTGAAGCGACAGCGACATAAAACATAAACCTATATTTTGTTAAACATAAACCTATATTTTGTTTTTTTACGTATTTCGGTCGAATTATGCAACGCAGCGGGCCGCTCGTCGTGTCCTTCGGCCGGCCTCGGCAAACCTCGGCTTCGCCTTCCCCGCGCGCCGCACGAGTCAGCCCTAAGCCACTTACTCACACAATGACGCGTGTACAGACGTGCCGTGCACACATATAAACGCAAATGATTTTCGATGTATGGCGTGTCCGCCCTGTGACAATACACGGCCCTCGGTTCAAAAACCATTTAAATAAAAAAAACATAAAAATAGGATACTATGTACTTATAAATTAGTACGAGTTAATGTGGGGAAAACAGGAATATCAAATTTTTTATTGGGAAGACCGGCGTCTAAATCTAAATCTATGGCAAGACTCTTTTATATGCACTTCGCTCAGACAAAGTCAGAGGGCCTACCGCGAACCACGTTCGACGTGTTGCCTCCCCTTCACATTTACGAATTTACATTACAAGTGCGACAGAAAGGCAACGCGTCGAATGTGATTCGCGGTAGGCCCTCAGAAAGGAAGAACTTCGCTCCTTCTCCTCTACCGACTGACTGACTCTGCAGGTAAGTCGAATAGGTATGTGTTCAGATACAAACGCAAGAGTTCAACTTTATAGCTGCCAAACTTTATAGCTGCCAAATCGGTGCAGAGTTAGCTTGGACTGTAGCTCGATTGTCGCAAAAAGTATGCGATCGCCTAATATAGCACGAGCTATAAGTATTAATTGCACTTATACATTTAATTACTGCACTTACATCGCTGATTTCGAAACTCCCTTTCTTTAGCTTGGGTAGCACGGGCGTAGGCCAAGCGGATGAAATGCCCAGTGTCAAAGAAGCCAAAGACACTGAAATGAAACAAATCCCTAAAATACAGGTTATTTGGTACATCGTTTGCCAAATTAAAACGGCAGATAGGTTGAGTCATTTGCTATCTTCTCAGGCCTAGAACTATTTAATTTTGCGCACGTTTTTTTTTCAGCTCTATGCCAGTTATTCGTAAATTTCATATTTTTACTTGGGCAGCAGTAGTAAAAAAACCATGGCCAATTTTGTTTTTCTAGGCATGAGAAGATAGCAATTGATTGCCGTTTTAATTTGGCAAACGATGTACCAAACACCCTGTATACTCGTAAGTATTGTTAAGGTATCAGATTTATCAAAACAAATTTTAGCGATCTCTGTGATAGATAAAACAAGATAAACTAATTATGTGTGAGGTTGTTAATATTGTCTCAGTGAGCATTAGTTGCCTGTGGTAAGAAAAGTACAGTCAGCGATAATAGTACATTATTGTCGAGGCTCGGAAGTAGCTACTGGCAGGCTGAGGATTCGTTTTAAACGGACGACCTTGGGAGTCCGTTTAATTGAATCCGAAGCCAGCAAGTAGCCTTCCAGCCGAGTCATATATAGTGCTTTTCTCAAAAATGGTGCAAGAAACATAAATATCATAGAAACATTTTACAAAAGCAACGTTCTTACGTATATATTTTCACAGAGAAAAGCCCTTGCCGCCTTTTTATTTTTTTAATAAAAAAATAGAAGTGTATTTTTCTGCCGAAAATACGCCAACCTATTTGAGACAACTAAATAGTCTCGGTACTAATCATCTGTTTGGCTGTTTAATGGGCCTGTGCCTTCATTTGATATGGCCATTTGAACTTTTAAAAAGTTTGGAACTCGACAAATAATGGAATTTGTATGCAACATTGCAGTCCCAAAATCGAGACTGCAATGTTTTTAACTTTTTAAATTTTGACTGACCATAAACTCCGCGCTTCGCGACCTATTTTTTAGACGGCATAGTCGACTTTGCCGTCCATTTTTGAGAAAAAGCTTATACCAAAAACTTTTTATGTATTGGTTAAAACCGTAATATATGTAGATACCTACTTTTATTTGGCCCTAGCATTCCTTTCTCTCATCGAAGTAGGTAACCATGTGTTTTACTTTGCGTCAACTTACCCGAAAAGGCCGCCAAGTACTGGATCCTCCGCGTCTTATGCGTAGTTATCGTCATCTCTACTTTACTTTCTTTTTCTCACGTCAGCAAAACATGCTCTCTGGGGTTCCAAACGCCCATAAATCCTGAAAGAGCAAAAATATAAATTGAGTTTAAGTACACAATTTCCTTTACATGCTTTTTGATTTTTTATTTATTTATGTGTAAATACCTACATTCCAACTATAGCTGTTAAACTTTTATTAAATAGCAATACCTACTGTACTCGTAGGTACAAAACCAATTACAGGAACTCACAGATAGAAGCTGAATATGTATTATCGCAAACACGAACAATTGAACAGTGTTAATACATAGTTGTAACATAGCTACGATAAACACTAAACAGTAGCCTATATCTCTGCACAACACAATATTTAGAAAAAGCATTGAGATGTTAAATCGGTCAAATTAATTGTCGTGAAAATTTAATTTTTTACACTTACCTACGTAAATATGCCTAGTTAGATAATGTATTTATTTATTTAAATTTTATTGCAAGATATAAAATTGTACAAATGGCGGACTTAATGCCTTGAGGCATTCTCTACCAGCCTGCCATATTTATTTTACTCTCTTTATGACCACATAAAGACTTATCTAACAATAACCCCCTTAGGGTTTGTCAGGAAATCATGTGATCAAAATTCAAAATCGACAATAGGTAGGTGCGAGTAGTGCGAAAAAGTCGCCATTCATAATGAGATAATAGAGTTCAAAATCAGAAATAGTACCTATGTATATGTTAAACTTGTTAAAGACTATCTCGTCTTGTAATAAACCTAATAATACCTTCTTCAAACTTTTACAGATACCTATTATTTTAATAATTACGAGCATAGAATATATGTATTTTAATAAGCACATAATATATACACAAAAGGTAACTAAGGTGGAACAAATTGGTGGATAAATTAACATACTACATGTATAATGCAGCTAATTTTCCTGTAATTGTCAAGTTATTCGTTAATAGAGATATTTAGAGTCGTCATGGTGAGTAGAGTCGTTCAAATTGTTATCATTCTGGGTGTCGTTTTTTTTTCTAATTTGCATAAATAACGTTGACAAAAATCCTTGAAATAGAGTTAATCAAAACAAAGGAAAAAGTTCTAACATAAAAGAATAATAAATTTCATTTTATATGAGAAATTTTAATGTACTTTTCAAATTAAAATCAACTTTCTCTTCGTGTTGCATAAAATGGGACACCCTGTGTCTATGTAGGTAATTATTGTCTACGCAGTTTTAGATTCCTGTGTGAATTAATTGGTAAATATAAGACTTTATAATAAAACACCATACAGAAGAATATAGCAAAATACATTAGTTACATACCTTTAAACATCCAAAATTCGGTGCAAGAGTTCAAACAATTAGCTAAAACATTGGGCCCTTAACACAGAGGCCCTACCGCGAACCACGTTCGACGTGTTACCTCCCTGTCACACTAACGTACGAATTTACAAGTGCGACAGAGAGGCAACACGTCGAACATGGTTCGCGGTAGGCCCTCAGGAACTAAACACAACCGCGTGTAAATTGTAAACAATCTAACGCACTCACAGCTCACTCAATATCTTTAAAAATAGAATTGATTAAAACGTAAACACATCTCAATGCCAAACATTGGTTAGAAGAAAAATTTATACATTATTTTACATTAAGATAAAAGTACATTTATTTAATAAAATGCGAATGAGCAGGTTATGTTGTAACCGGGCTTTTAACAAAATAGCGGGACTGAGAGCGTCATGTCCGATTTAAATCGCTATCGTTACTGAATATAGATTGTGACTGGCTAGAGGTTCAGACATCATTTCAGACGATTAAATACAAGCGTGGACTCTGATTAAGTTTAGTTGGTGCGGATATCAAAGTCAAGGTATATTGGTTGCGAGAGGCTAATATGTGCTCTGTGAGTGATGGAAATAACTGTCTGAGGGTCTACCGCGAACCACGTTCGACGTGTTGCCTCCCTGTCACACTTACGTACGTATTTACAAGTGCGACAGAGAGGCAAGACGTCGAACGTGGTTCGCGGTAGGCCCTCTGGTCTGAAGTTAGAGACCTATAGAACGAGCCACTGCCAATTCACAAGCAAAACGGTGTAAGTTTCATCCAGTTTTAACGATGCTTACGTTTCTTTTGAACTAGGTACTGTAGTACGTACCTACCATATTTCATACTGTACTATATGTTGTCGCAAATCATGATTCAAATTCTACGTAAGAGAGAAAAGGATAAGATTAAGTTCCATATTCCCGATAGGTTATGTAAATTGCTTATTATGCAGCCAAAGTTTATCATATTGAGTAGAGTAAGTATTTATCTGTAATCACATCATCCGACTCGGCCGAGTAGGTATTTAATTTCTTATTACGTAACATGACCATTGACCATATGGCCAAGCAATTTGCAACAAACCCATTTTAGACTGTAGTAGGTAGGTAAATATATAATAGCAGATCAATACGTCAAAAGGGATAAATGCCGCTCTACATATATGTATGTATATATATGTATGTCAAACAATTACAAGGAGGAAGTTACTTTTGATGCGAATGAAATGTCTCTCAGTATATTTTCTAAAAATTTGAGGGGAAGGAAAAACTTTGGGTTGGTATACTTTAATAATTATGTTGTTCTATCCGCTACAATTAAGAGCCCTTCAACGTGCACACTAGCGCCACAGCAAAATAATCGTGATTATTGAAATTTAACGAAATATATTTAAAAAAGGGGGCCGCTTGTATAATATATTTAACTGTATTGTATATTTGAGTTCCTTTTGAATTACATCAAACTAGTTTTTATGTACATAGCTGGTTTCATCGAACTGGGAACTCAAAACAAAAACGGCCGTTTTAACTTTGGACGCATAGAATGATGAATCCAGCAACATAAAAACTAGTCTGATGTATTCAAAAGGTACTTACATACACAATACAGTACGTAGCGGCCCCCCTTTTTCAATATATTTCGTTAAATTTAAATAATCATGATTATTTAGCTGTGGCGCTAGTGTGCACGTTGAAGGGCTCTTAATGCTGGCTGTACCTACTCGCTACGTGCCCTAAATCTACTTACAGCGCCCGACCTAGGACCCTAGAAATAGTGTAATCTAAAACAGGCTTCAATGTCCAAAACAATTCTCTGACTCGCTTGAGAATGTTATCTTAAGTGTCGTAACTTTTTAACTGAAATAACACACTTCTTTCAAACAATATGCGGCTATTTAGGTAACTTGTTTGTTTGTAAGTTTAAAAATTGACATCTTTCGTCAAAGGATAATCCAGGAATGTCATGAAAATTCAGCCCAGCAGGTTTACACATTTATGCCAGAATCCAGATCCGCTGTGTTATATTTGATTTCCCTCCATCATAGCCAGTAGGCTAGTAGGTAAAAGAGGGGTATTCCAATGATTTTCTACATACCAGTCTCCTACTCACTATATAGTGACCTTTACATTTTAACCTCTAGATTCAAAACCACTATGCATAATCGGAGTTTAGACTTACCGATATATAGGATTGTCCTTGCCGATATTAATTGTTTTGCAGCGAAGATCGGTAAGCTTAGAAGAGAATTCATGTTACATATAACTGCGATGTTTAGATTAATGCATTTAATCCTATATCTACGATACCTACTGCCGTTTACCGTTAATACATAATCGTACTGTGACAAGGGCATTCATAAGTTAAATTACATATTAGTACCTACCTACTTACAGAACTCGACCAAAGTTCAATGAAAGGTGGCGTGTACGTGATAATAATTCTAACATTACATACTTATTAACATTATCTACTAAGCGCTATTGATGAGCTATTGATTTAAAATAAATACAATCCGTAGAGGTCCCTTGTAAATGTTTGGGGGGATCCCGCTTTCATTTATTTCATAATGTTAATTTTAATTTTAATCTTTCATCTCTGACGTTGTCGCATGACTTACTTGATAAGATCTCAAGACCAATTGGCTTGCATGACATTAATTGGTGGTCTAGCGATAAGGCGAGCGACTTTATACCGATGGTAGTGGGTTCGAACCCCGGCTCGTATGCACCTACACCTACTCATGCGGTACTTGAAACTTATGTACTTACGGAGGTAAGGCAAAAACGGTACTTAGTTTATTGTAGGTAAGTAAGTAGTAAACGGCGAGATCCATCGATCGAGGCGTCATCCATCGGTGTTTGACATCACTACGATAACCGACAATGTCACATCACTAGAGGTGGTCGTCCATCTTAGATTGGTTTTACGCGAGAGCGTCCTCGCATATTATTTTCAGATCTATACTCTCATATATGTGATTCCCTAATAAATGTTGTTATAAAGTGGTGTCTGGTGTTTTTACTCTTACAGTAGGTACCTCACACCCATAACAATCGTAGATTTTTTGACACACAATGGCTGGCTATACCTACCTACATAAATCCTCAGACGAAATATGTATCAATAGAGCATTGTTCTGCAACTCTACTGCTGCAGAACAATGGTTCCATTAATTGATTAATGAGGCCAAGTAAGAGCTAGCACGTTCAGAGGAAAGAGGACGGCCGCTTCTCCGTACAAACGTAGTCCCCATTTTCCTCTCTGGATATTAACATTGAAAGTACCTATGTTTACACAATTTGATGTATATTGACAATAGCAGTCCATTCGTTTGACCTTTTAATTAGGTATTATAAGAGTTAGAAACGGAATGCTATCAGTTAGGTGCGGAATGCTCCTTTTAAGTCCTAACTCTATATAGGTAGGTACTTACTTAATAATTAAATATTCTAAAAAAATCCAACGCATGGCTGTCGTCGATCTGTACATCAAATTGTGTAAACATACCTACTTTCAATCCTCATATCCAGGAGGAAAATGATGACTACGTTTGTATGAAAAGGCGGTTTCGGGTCGGTCATCCACATTCGTCTTAAAGTTTAACGTCCACTTATCACCGAAATAAATCATTGGGTTCTAAGAGGTTAAGTGCTATAGAAATGAATGTTTATGAAACTGTAGTAACTAGTGGAGTCAAGTGAACCAGGAGTTTCAAGCTGATACTCATAGTAGTATGGGTTTAAAATTTTAAATCTTAGGCATCAATCCAATAATTTGTTTAAGAATTTTGTCTACCTATATTCATATAGGTAAGTACGAATTATCATTTGATACTTTGACATCACTAAATCTTGGAACTAATGTAACGAGTGATTCTAATTTAGAATCTTAAGCGTAGCGGTGGGATCTAAGGCACGAAGAGTACCTAAATAAGCAGTTCACTTCATTACAATATGAATGAAATGTACCCTTAAATACGGCTCCTCTCCCGGTCCAACTACCATAATCACACATAATATGCCATACACCATACAATACCATAGGTATCATAGGTACTCATTCCCGAAGATAAAGTTCAGCTGCTTAGTCGCTGTGCCAGTTCCAACTGGAGTCCGATCACGATCAGTAAGTATCGAAGCTGTATTGTTCCTAAAATTGGAATTAATTAGACTTCGCATTATCTTCGCAACTTTGAAATGTGACGCTAACTTCAAGGTCATTTCGTATCACGCTCGCTAAAAAGAAACATTTTTCATTAAATGATTTTAAGCATCAAAGCACTCTTGTTCGAGTTACTGAGGTGTGAAAATACCTCAGATACATCGGAAATGCAAAATCGTAGCAATGGCAAAATCATGATCAAATCGAAGATTAATTGTCCCATCTATAGAGCCCTTTAATATAATAGTCTGGCAACATTACAAATTGGACACCTGTCAAAAATCTTTGTTGTCTATGGTCCTTTCCCCTTGGCATTTCGTTGCAAGAAGTGTCGTGCGTGGCATTCATGCTGGTTTATAGTCAAAAAAGTATTATACATCGCAGACTAAGAGCGAAATAATAATGTCGGAACACGTGCTACCGGCCGAGGAGCCGATACGGTTCATATCCCCGGTCATTCAGGATAATCCGACAGGATGGGGACCGTGCGAAATGCCGGACCAGTTTCGGGACATGCCGTATCAGCCGTTCAGCAAAGGCGATCGGCTGGGCAAAATAAGTGATTGGACCATGGTACAGGACAAGAAATACCAAAGTAAGTAGAATATATGTTCTTTATACAGGTTAGAAGGGTCCTACTAGGACTATGATTGAGGTTATGTTGAACTGAATAAGTTGACAGTGACACAATCGTTAGGGCGCGTATTACGAGTTAATGCAGAAGACGATGACGTATATTTGCTACAAGTGCAAGCTGCATGTAAAACTTGATCTTATAATACAAGACACAAAAATGTATATAGCATAGTGTTTTACTGGATAGCACTTTTAAAGCAATATCAATGATAATATTGGCATTACACAATCAGTTCTCGATATATGACAGTTGCATTAGTTTAAATTGCTTGATTTCTTGAAAATTTATACTAAGCACACATATTTTCTTTATTACCCATTTACATACAACCCTGCTTTTATTTATGATCTGTGTAACATGACATTTAGTGATAAGTCTATTATAATTAGTTTTAAGTACATATATTTTTAACCCATAACTTGCATGTTTGGTTTAACTGTCAATGTAAAGTTGGTTAAATAAAATAAAATTGTATAAATAAAACCTGTGAAAATGTTAACCTTTACTATATCCAATAAAGGGTCATATTATTCATGCAGGAGTGTCACTTTTTTAATTATATAGTATTGTAAGATTATATTATAATGTTTTCAGATAAGTATGCATCCCAGTTTGGCGCAGGATCGTCGTATGCATACTACCATGATGAGGATGAATCAACATTCCACCTGGTCGATACAACCAGAGATGTGAGTTATTTATGGAATAATAATGGAATAATTTTAATTAGTTCATAAATTTATTTTAGAAATTTGAATTGGAAACTTTAGAAAAAGTAATGTTATGTTGAGATTAGGGTCATTCTAAGTTAAGAGGTAATCGCTTGTATGAAAAAGTGGCACAACATAAATGTTTAAAATTTCATCTAATTATACAATATTTATATTGAAACAACTCTTTTATGTATATTTGTAAGCTAATCAGTCATTTCTTTAATTTTATACCATTTTAGAAGACACCAGGGGAGAGACCGTACTTTTTCTATGTAATAAAGAGAGAAGGGTCTCTCCCCTGATCTCTTTAAAAACAAACAAAATCGAAATTTTGACCAGCCGTCTTACAAATTCGAGCAAATTGAAGTGTAATGATTCATTTAAACAAGAATTCATACCTCCACTGTACATTTTGGAAAATTATGCGCCAGGGGAAAGACGCCAGGGGAGTGACTTTTTCATGTCAAATCAGATATAATTGCGAAAGTATTTATTGTAAATAATTAAAATAAAGTATTTATATAATCTATGCATAAACTATAGTAAATATACAAATACAATTAAGTATTTATAACAATAAGTTTGAAATAAAACTGACCAGGGGAGATACCACTTTCATAAAACAACATTGTCAAGTAAAGAGGTCAATGATCAAAATGACTGACAATCGGAACCAAAAGATGACTGTCGCAGGGTTAGTGGTCAGTATTGAATGAAATGCATTGCTATTGGGATTAAAATGGCAATAATTAAAATTATAAACCCAATATTTTTACATTTACATAGTGGCCAGGGTAGGAGACATAGAATTTGGGGGACAAAATTTAACATAAATATTTTTTATGAAAAAGAAAAGTTTAAAGGATTTTACTAATGAAATTACAATCAATATTTGTTTTAATTTATGAAGTATACCAAATTTAATGGATTTATGGGTTTTACATCTGGATAAAATTACTGATTTATTGAAAAACCTGCAAAGGGACAGGCCAGGGGAGGGACATTTTGCATGTTTGAGGTGCAATTGTGGTCAAACTGAATTAATTAATTAATTGAAATTGACTGTATATAGAGGAAATGCAATTTTTTAAGGGAAATTACCATAATTTATTTAAATTGTTTTAGAAAAGTATGGATATTTATCATGGACACCATTAATACCTCTTAACTTAGAATGACCCATTAAATAAATATTTAGGGACAATAGGGACAATCTTACACAGATGGACCTAGCCCAACACTAAGCTAGCTTGTAATTATGGGTACAGTCGAGTTCATTAATATGTATACCATATTTTTTCTTACTTATATAGATAAATACATACAGAAATACAAAGATAACATCCATAATTCAGGAAATGATATTATACTGGTAAACACTAAAATAAATGCCCTTTTGATTCTTATTTCAGATAACTATTAAAATTCAAATTATTTCTACAATACTAAGGATGTTTTAAAATCGTGTGTACAGCATACAGTTTATCTTATCGACTTACCTCAAATTTTGAAATGTCATCATCATTTATTTATTTAAACTTTATTGCACAATAAAAATTGTACAAAAGGCGAACTTAATGCTAGAAGGCATTCTCTACCAGTTAACCCTTGGGCCAAACATAGAACAAGTGTAATAGGTGCAAGAAAAAATAAAAGTACGAAAAATTAACTATTAAGCATACATTTTTATGTTGAACAACATACAACAATTTATCTCTAAATTGTAATTATATATTTTTTCAGCAAAAGCCGCCGTACCAGCGCGGACGTGCTCGTGGTCGCGGTCAGCGCGGGCAACGCGGCGCGCGCACTCCAGGCGGCATGACCACGCTGAATAAGGTAAAAAATAATTATTTCACTATGATACAGAAGGGTTGTTTGACTATATCTTGTTGTTATGCTGACCCATAAGCAATTGGACAATAGTAGCACAGTTTCCCGGTCTGAAGGTCTGACTGAGAACGCTTTTTTGTCTTGGAAAAGAACGATACTGAAACGAGTACGCGGCCGAGACCGAGAATTCATAGACGAAAAAACTGGTCAAGTCCGACTAGCATTCCAAGGGTTTCATACATTACTCAATTTTTAACAATGTATTTTTTTATGTGGAAAGTGAATGAAATGTCTTTAAAAAACCTGTAGGGGTCGGATCAAAAACTAAGTAAGTAAGTCCGACTCACGCTTGACTGCACATTTCTAATAGGTTTTCCTAACATCTATATGTAAAGAAATGGTTTAGTAATCAAAATTGAATGAGGCTAGCAGTAAATGTGCTGTAGCACTATCAGTAAAAAGTTCTTATTTTGTCCAGCAACGTGACCGCAAGATGGGCAAGCGCTGGGGCCAGCGCGGCGCTCCAATGAAGATCCGAGACGCGTCCGTCACCGTGCGCCCCACCTGGGTCACCATCGAGGACATGGACTTCCCTAGGCTGGCCAAGCTGTCCCTGCCCGGCATCAAGGAGGGTAAGTAGCGTAACGAGGATGGCTGACCACATCAGTTGATATTATTTATATGAGACAAGATGTAGTTCAGTTCATTTATTCATTATGACTTAAAACTTTTTGGGAAACCATGGAGACCCTAATTTCAAACACCCTTATGCCTTGTAAAGGGTTAAGATGGCCAATCTTACAATTTTTCGTCGACATTACCGTTTTTTACTAGCACGTTTAGCCGAACGGACTAGTAAGAGTATGTGAACGCCTACAGGTGAAGACATCGCGTGTTGCGGCGTGCTGGAGTACTACGACAAGGCGTACGATCGCGTCAACGTCAAGCACGAGAAGGCTCTGCAGCGCATCGATCGCATTTTCCATACGGTATGATTTTCATCGAAGCACTTTCCCAGATGAATCCTAAAGGAGGGGTCCACTTTGACAACCTAATTCCAAGACCTCTCTTTATCTTTAGGTATTGAAATAAAAGTAAACAAATTATTTTGTAATTTTTGGGTATTTATAACAATATTGATTAACCAACCAAATACAAAACCACCCGGATATGTCACTGAACGACCTGACTTTAACCTAAGTACATTATTTGATCATGTAATGTTTTCGTAGATTTTGTTTACTCTTTTTTAAATACCTAAACATACAGACTAGACTAGAGGATTGAAAGCGACTGTCTGTCCTTTGTAAGGGTGGTATTCCACCTGTCCAATGTCATTGCCTCTCACTCTCATCATTCATCATTTCAGCCTATATACGTCCCACTGCTGAGCACAGGCCTCCTCTCATGCACGAGAGGGCTTGGGCTATAGTCCCCACGCTAGCCCAATGCGGATTGGGGACTTCACAGACACCTTTGAATTTCTTCGCAGATGTATGCAGGTTTCCTCACGATGTTTTCCTTCACCGAAAAGCTAGTGGTAAATATCAAATGATATTTCGTACATAAGTTCCGAAAAACTCATTGGTACGAGCCAGGATTTGAACCCGCGACCTCCGGATTGAAAGTCAGGCGTCATATCCACTCGGCCACCACTGCTTCTCTCTCTCATTAAAGCAAAATATGTAACGCAATACACATTGGACAAAGAAATTGGATAGGTATTGAATACCACCCTAACTGAAAAACTAGGTCTTATTTAGAGATTAGTCTTGTTTCATCGAGATATTTTCCTTCAATGTAACTGCTAAATATTAAACGATTCTTACATAAGTTCTAAGAAACCTATTAGCACAAGTCTTGTTCGTACGAGATTGTAACGCTGCGTCTTACGTAAGCGAACAACTCGCGAACGCGACGCGGCGCGGCGGACCCAAGGCGATCGCGTTCGCAACGAGATCGTCCACGTAGGACACTTCTATAGGTATCAAAGGATTGATTCACCCCGCGCCGCATCGCTTCACTTCGCGTTCGCGTGTTGTTCGCCTAACGTAGTACGCTGCGTAAGGCATGCATTACTACTTGCCCACTATCACTCAACTTACGAGAAACGAATGATGAAAGTAATTGTTGTGCCAGGTGACGACGACCGACGACCCGGTGATCCGGCGGCTGTCGAAGACGACCGGCACGGTGTACGCCACCGACGCCATCCTGGCCACCATCATGTGCTGCACGCGCTCCAACTACTCCTGGGACATCGTCATCGAGAAGATCGGTATAGACTTACTTATTTATTTATTTAAGAAACAAATAGTCGTTTACAAATAAGATTACAATAATATTTCGTAAATTACGACCTGGAGAGGCAGAAACCGAACTTTCGATTTTCGTGTTTCGCGGTAGGCCCTTTGATTGCGCTTGTGACGCCCTCTACGCAGAGTTTTGCGTAATATTCCCTATTACAATCGTCTTTTGGTCTTGTAGGCGATAAACTGTTCCTGGACAAGCGCGACAACACAGAGTTCGACCTGCTGACGGTGAACGAGACGTCCGTGGAGCCCCCGGCCGACGACGCCAACTCCATCAACTCGCCGCGCAACCTCGCGCTAGAGGCCACCTTCATCAACCACAACTTCAGCCAACAGGTATCCCCATTGACACATGTGTCCATGAAATATTGCACCTCGCTTGTACATAACTTTAGATGTCGGACTGATGTAACAAAAGTCGCTGCGCCACCGTGAGACACCATTGTGCGCTTTATCTACGGTCTTGATCTTCTATTGAATGCTGTACGCATTGGTCAGCGACTGCATTAAACCGGCGAAAACGCTCCGGTTAGCGAATAGTTATCGTAGACCCCATTCATAACGTTAGCGATCTCTATACTACACACACGACGCCTAACACACCTACACCTTTCATCATCATTCAGCCTTATCGCCCACTGCTGAGTATAAGCCTCTCTTCGCTCAGCATACACTTTTATTATGTTTTATGCTGTCGTCTTGTGCGAATATTTATCCTACAATGGTTTCATTTAAGCTTAGAATAAACTTAAAAGTGAAAATTACTGTCTTGGGTGACACTTGAACTCACGGCATCGTTCGCAGATGTTTCTGCTTTGTTAAAAATTAAAATGGTTCCATTTGTCGCACAGGTGCTGAAGTCCGGTCCGACGGAGCCCAAGTACAAGTTCCCCGAGCCCAACCCGTTCGTGTCGGAGGAGGAGGAGGGCGAGGTGGCCTCCGTGGGCTACCGCTACCGCAAGTGGAACCTCAATAACGGCGTGGTGAGTTGATGAGCTTCCATGTTTGGTCCTATTGAACGACAAAGCCATTATACTGCAAAACGTAATTCAAGACCAAAAAAAAATAAGAATTGTTGCCACTTTTTTACTAGCGCGTCTTGTATTTATGTACAAAAAAATAAATTAAAGTACTTTTTTTAAATCGTAGGAGTAAAATCAGTAATAAAAAAATTATTTTAGTGTGATTATTTATCAAAAGGAATTTACTATTTTACAAACAAATTATTGCAGTGGCAACATTGTCTTACTTTTTTTGGTCTTGAATTACGTTTTGCAGTATAATTTATCCTTTTTCATAGTTCATTTTCTTTAAAATTAGAAAGATGATAGCGATCTTGATATGTCTTTTAATTGAAAAACGCTTTCTAAAAATCAATAATTATTACTTATGAAAGCAGAAGAATATAAATGATCGTATTCGATTCATAATTGTTACATATTTGCCTCGAGCTATTTTTAAAACGTGTTTTTCAATCTAAAGACATATCAAGATTGTTTACCTTATTTCCAATGCTAAAATTAATAAACGAACTATAGGTATAGCATCATCATCATTGGCCACAGCATCTTTGCAGTTGCAGCGACTAAAGAAGGTATTTTGAGGAGGTAGTCTACAGCCTACATCGACTGCGATGACTGTATAGACCAAAGGCCGATCGGTATTTCTTGCCGCATCGACCACGGACGTGTCTTGACTAGAGATGCACCGGATATCCGGTTACTATCCGGTATCCGGCCGTTATATTACTATCCGGCCGGATACCGGATAGTGACCTACTAGGAAACAGGTCAAACCTGCAGAATGCGCACCTGAAAAACCCCCTCCGGCCGTTTTGGCAACCAAGTTTCGTAACCAGTTGTCAAAAAAGAATATATCATCGTGTTAGGCAACTAGTTGCCTAAAAAGAAATTCTATTCCTGTTTGACATCCAGTTGCCAACGAAGAATAGAGCTCAGACACTTAGAGAAAATGTGGCTAGTTTCCAAGGCTTCAAAAACAAATGTACATATAAAAGTACTGACATACAGTGTTGGGCATTCAAGAATAAAATCATTATTTGAATAAGAATTTGCAAGAATAAAATTACGGTGATTTTATTCTGGAATAATTCGTCCGGAATAATTTTGTCTGGAATAATTCGTAGATGAGAAAATTTAATGGGAATAAGTTATTCTTAGTCAAATAAAAATAATCAGGATTTTTTAGCTAATTTAGCTAAAAATAGCTATATATCTGACTTTAATAATTAAAGCCAGATAAATAAGCTATAAAGCTTACCTAGGGGCTATTTATAAATTACGTCATTTCAAATTAGGGCGGTGGGGTCTGGACATCGGATGATGGTAGCATGACGTAGGAGGAAACGGGGCCATTCGAAGCATGATTTTTGGATGATTTTAGGGGGGGGGGGCTCAAAAATCGTCAAAAATCGATGACGTAATTTATGGACAGCCCCCTAGTTGAGTGGTAGTACAAATACCATGGCTGCGATTTACTAAATTTCACAAAAAATACAAAATAACGCGTACAGGTTAATATTTTATAAAAAAATATTTTAGTCCACAACATTGCTTAACATATTTGACACCACGGAATTCACCATCTCTAACGAGAACCTAAGCAGATCAGCAATATCCTGTGCGTGGCGGGCGTCGAAATCGGTGCGGTTGTTGGGGCATATAAATACAAGTGTCCACCCATTTTCCCCTACTCCGCAATGTTGACTGCAAACGCTCGTTCCAGGTGATTTTAGGATATTCTAGATGTCACGTAATGTCTAGCTGTGAAATGAGATATGAAAGTCTTATTTGATAACCAGTTGTAAACAAAGACATTTAATTCCTTTCCGACAACTGGTTGCGAAACTCCACTGTCATCTACGGTAGTTGTGGATCAGGAATAGAATTTCTTTTTGGGCAACTAGTTGCGTAACAAGATTATTTTTTATTTTTCAACAACTGGTTGGAAACTTGGTTGCCAAAACGGCCGGAGGGGAAAAACCGAAATGTAGGTATAGTTCCGCTGGCCGGATACCGGATATGCGGCCGATGGATAGGCCGAATATCCGGTATCCGGCCAAACAACTTTCCGTTGCATCTCTAGTCTTGACTCCTGAGAATTTTTTAAGTCTTATTTCACGGGATTTTAATATAAGCCTTTGTGTTCTTTATTTAGTTGCTGCGCAGTTGTATTAAACTACTTTATGTCCCAGGTTCTGGTAGCTCGTTGCGAACACGACGCCGTAATGCAGGGGCCTCAAAACGAGACCCAGTTCCTCACTATCAAGGCCCTGAACGAGTGGGACAGCAAGCTCGCCAACGGCGTGGAGTGGAGACAGAAGCTGGACACGCAGCGGGGAGCCGTGCTGGCTAACGAGCTGCGGAACAACTCGTGCAAGCTCGCCAAGTGGACCGTGCAGGTAATGTAGTGTAACCAGTCATACAGGGTCTGTGGGAGACCCAGTTTCTCTACATCATGGCTCGTAACCTTTTGGACGCCAATGACCGATATATCCGCACCGCAGGTCAACGCCAAAGACGGTTTAATCGGTCACAGACCACAGAGCAACATAGACCTACGTGCATATGCATTAAAGTTCAATTTCAGTTTTGACACTTCAGTGACGTGGCGTCCGAATGACAGCTTTTGTGTTTGACACGGCGTCGAAAAGGTTAAGAGGATTCCAAACCTGATCTATCTTGGGAGTTAGGGAGAAATGCTTGAAAAATTTGTGTCCTGATTACTTCCTTTGAAAAAATAGTTCATTATTTTTCTCAAATTATTCATTATATTCGTAAATCGTAAAGGAGAAGTAACCAATTTTTATCGTAACTTCGATGTCGCAAACCGGCTGCGATAGAATTATGTAATGTATAACAACTACCTCGTCGGGCAATGCGTTTCCGTTCCCCTGCAATAATGTCATATCATATCATATCATATGTATGTTAATTTCATCCTTATCCAGCCACAAACAAAACAAATCCATAGTTTAAACAAAAAAGATATCTACTGACACACGATTTCTCTATGGATCAGGATATGTTTGATGCCACTCCACTCTATATGTCATAAGCTCGATTGAATAACCCGTTTCCGTTCCGCAGGCGCTGCTGGCCGGCTCGGACCAGATCAAGTTCGGCTACGTGTCACGCACGCAGGTGCGCGACAACGCGCGCCACGTGATCCTCGGCACGCAGCAGTTCAAGCCGCACGAGTTCGCCGCGCAGATCAACCTGTCCATGGACAACGCCTGGGGCATCCTGCGCTGCATCATCGACATCTGCATGAAGCAGAAGGACGGTCAGTACACACGCCACGGTGGTTCTGGTAGCCTAGTACTTTACAGAATCAAAGACAAATCCGTACTTCGAATCTGACAGCGGATGCGGTTCATTACGTATATCGTAAAACCCGTAACACACTACCGCACCGCACCAAGGTATTCCTTGTATTTTAAATATGACAGATTTGCTCTATTTTTAACTCTCGTTGCAGGTAAATACCTAATTATGAAGGACCCCAACAAGCCCCTGATCCGCTTGTACGACATCCCGGACAACACGTTCGAGTCGGACGCCTCCGAGGAGAGCGGCGACGAGCCCGCCGACACCCCATTCGCCCCTCTCTACTCTTACGGAAACAACAAGAGGATTTAAACCTTACGAACATAATTTTTGGGTGCTAATTCACGTGACGCTACACAAAAACGAAGGCATTAATTAGATTGAACCCTACGCGCCTATACATAAGGTAATAAATACCTTGTTCATCTTTCATTAGCCACAAATCAGTTACTCTCAAGACGTATCAGGTTTCTAGTGTATTTATCACAGTTTAATAAGTATTCAATATGTATTTCATATTTTTATTCAACAGAATACAATTTTATGGTCACATTTGGTGTTTTATTAGTAAGTAAAGTGCCTACACTTTTGCACCTTACTCCTTTGTAATAAGGCGAAAAATGTAAACATCTTTGACGTCGACTGTACTAAGTACTTGTACATTTTATTTGTTAAATTTATAAAAAATCATCGGCTGGCGTTTCACTTATTCATAAATGCAATGCAGCACTAAGATTAAGGGAAACGGTGCGAAATGAATACAACTATTATTTTATAGAAACTGTAGTTATGAACACATTATTTTGCACTGTCTTATCACAGTCATGCTTACGTCTAATAAAAGCCAGATCTCCACATCAACATTATTTGATACCAGCTTGAATAAATATTAACAGTGTCTCGGCTCCTTCATCAAACTTTGCAACTATGTATTCGTCTTTTTTTTTACGAGCGGTACAGTTTATTTATATACAAAGAATTAGAATCAAATATATTAAAAATAAAAATAAACTAACTTGTGTATTCGTCTTATATTTACAATCACAATGTTACAACATAAATGTACATTTAGATGAATGTTTAGGCACATCAATTACCATGTAAATTAATAAAATAAACAGATAACATGTTACAGTCAATATTGTTATACGTATTTGTTTGCTGATCAGCACTTTCATTTACAATTAGTCTCGTGATCTTAGAGATAACATTCTGGCTCATATAATAGTCGACACTACAATATTTATTCAATAAGGAGTCGTTAGTTTGAGTGAAACCAATCTTAAAATGAACGCCTCTGTACAGTCACCTGCAATAATATGTTACTCTTAGATGGCCGCAAAAATATGTGACACGCTCTTATGGCTCTACAAATAAGATCGCGTCAGATATCTTTGCGGCCTTCGTTGTATAACATATTATTGCAGGTGATTGTATTATACGAAAATTTTTAATGTGATCCACAACTCAATGAAGGAGCGTTAATTTTATGATTGGCTTTACTAAGATTAGATCAACTAATAACCTCCATATCTTTAAGCGCCGTTGCCTCTTGATTCTTCTCCAGCATATTATCCTGCACCTCTTCCAACGTTTTATCCTTAGTTTCTGGCACGAAAAAGTATATAAAAAATAAACCTACATAACCTACTACAGCGAAGGCCCAGAACACGGCAGAGTGACCCAAGCCTGCCCTGATGCCGTGGTAACACTTGGTAATAACAAAGTTCATGACACACGCCATCACAGTGGCTGAACTAGACGCCGATGTCTTTACGTTTATAGGAAACAGTTCAGCTTGCATCACATAAGGTAACATCCCTATGCCTACGGAATAAAATATATTGAATCCGAACAACCCTATTAAAGGTAAGAAGGAGATTGTAGAGAGTGTATCCGGGCTGAGTTTGACGGTGTCTTGGAGGTAGAAGTAAAGGCCTAGGGCGCTCATTGAGAGCGCTACTCCCAAGTCCGAGACGAACATAAGGAGCCGTCGGCCGAAGTAGCCGGCCAGCAAAGCTCCTCCCACTCCTGTAAGCAAAAAGGTCGAAATTAAACTTTCGTGATTAGACGACAACGGTTTCTCTCACTTGAAATTAGAGTGCACGAAGTGCAGCCGCCGCGAGCACTCGAGCCTGAAGAAAGACCCCCGACGGGCCCGAAACATGTCGTCAATAGCGACTAAAAATTAAAGTGAGTGAAACCGTTGTTGTCTAATCAGTTCAAAAAGAAGATATAAGGGCAAATATTATTTCAATAAACCTTTTAGATGCCAAGTAAATACTACGCCATATCACAAATATGCCAATGGCGTAGAGACATATATTTCAAGATGACGTTATGGGTTTGGTCATGTTTATTATGAAATGTATGAATCTTAATAGGAGTACTGTTTGTCCTGAATAGCATATTACTCCACAATGACCGGGAAACAGGGAATTGCATTTAAACGACTGAACAAAGCGAGGCCGATGATTTTGTCCAGAGAGATGCTATAATAAATCATATCCATTCACAATTTTGTTAAATATGTGTTACCTGTGAGAAGTTGTACGAAGCCATAGACAATACTGACGAGTGGTCCAGAAATGGAACTGCTTTGTCTGAAGATCACTTCGAGATACGCTTGGATGGCCATCCCGCCGGTCATGTATTGTAACACCTTCAAACCTTTTGTAACAACACAGATTTCTATTAATAAACGAATGTGGGAGTAATAACTTACGTTATAATGAATTAAATGGACTACGATTTAGAATTATTTCACTCCGTTTTGTAACAATGTTAAATAAACCTACCTGCGGGACCTACGCACAAGTGCGCAAAGTGCGATTTCGCTTCCGTGATTCCTACGAGTAGCAGCAAAGTATTCTTGTTTTCGATGCTGAGGTGAAAAGAATATTTAATATTTATTCAGTTCAATGAATCTGACCCTCTCATAGCTAGGTATGTATATTTATATGGATGGACTAGAATCTACTTACTAGATAATAGGCTATGGGTGAGTCTCAAAATTATTTACGAAGAAATTATATAAGTACCTGTTACGATATACAAAGCTCTTCTATACTTCATGTTAGAGACTAGCTCCCAGAGGGAAGTTTTATTCTCCATGCTTTCCCGCACATGTGCCCGTATGGTTCCTAACTGCTCGTCCACCCACTGAAATAAAATTATTTACATTAAGTTTTATATCAAATATAAATAACTATTATAAAGCCACGATCCTAATATTGTCGGTGTTTTTCCATTTGTCATCGCCAGTGCATACATTTTAAACCTTTGAAATCAATTTAATTGTTTTTAATTAAGTATTGAGGTAAACAAATATCAGTTACAGAAACAAAATTAACCCTTTTAGTGCACAATTTACCGTTAATTTAGCGGAAATTGGGTTTTTTGTATGATTTATTAATTTTTTTTTTTTTAATATATAATTTCTTTATTCAGACAAATACAGTCCACATTTGTTAGTCTGTTACTTATAAACTAGGTTAATTGTACTTACATATGTAAATATACTACATTTATACATTTTTAACCCTTTACCACATACGAAGCCATTTATGGCGGATATAATATTCAACTTAATTAATATTACGCTGATTTTATCTTTAAATGGTATCTTATGGACCCGGGTATGTCCTTAAACTACGTCCAAACCAGCGGTGGTAGGTCCCGCAAGGGGCCGCCTGGTTTGCTACCACCCTCCCGCCGGAGTCAGGCGCCAAGCAGCCTTGCTGCGTTTCGTCTATGTGCGGGAGTACCAGTGCCTTTGGGGGATGATTGGCTGTCAGTTGTGTTGCATAATGCCGGTTTTTGGATTCTTGAGTGACGTCGGGCCGAGCGGCTCACGCTGGAGGGTAGCGGGATCCGAGGCACGGTCTTGCCGGTGGCCGACCGCAGGAAGTTGGGGGCCCAATTGTACGACAGCCACGTACGAGAGGCTGCCCCGCCACCTAGCGAAAAATCCTGGAATAGCTCCACCGTGCCAGATGGCGACTGGACGGGAGGACCCGGTGGGTTATTTCAGGGGGGCTCGGGCGTCCCCGCAGTCTCCAAGTGAGCTCCTCATTGTCCGGATTAGCTCAAGTGATCCAATTGGTAAACACAACACCTCGACAGGCATTTTTTTCACCCATCCCACACTCCACAAACATGAAGTCGAAAAGGAAAAAGAATAGGGTTAAACACCGGCTGCACTTCCTCCCATTGAAAGTGCACCTCACCAACATCAGGGGGTTGCACTCAAATATCGATCCGGTCCACCACCATCTTGAAACCGAAAAACCGCACCTATTCTTTTTGACGGAGACGCAAATCAAAACCCCAGCGGACGCGTCGTACCTCAACTACCCAGGCTACTCACTGGAACATAAGTTCAGAGCACGTGCTGGGGTCTGTGTGTACGTCCGCGATGACATTTGCTGCAAGCGTCTCCGTTGCTTTGAGGCTGCCGGGTTTTCCATTTTGTGGATTATGGTTGACTCGGGCTCAGAGAAAACTCTGTATGCCTGTGTCTACCGATCGCACAGCGGAAACCAGGAGACAACTAGGCTCTTTGACCACCTTACTGAGATGGCAGATAAAGCCCAACAGCGGTACCCTGCGGCTCAACTCGTATTCCTTGGGGACTTTAACGCCCACCACGAGGAGTGGCTGTTCCCGTTCAAGAATACCTGCCACGCTGGGAGGGAAGCGCGCAAATTTGCTGTATCCCTAAACCTTACCCAGCTGGTAAATGTTGCGACGCGGATACCGGATGTTACTGACCATACACCCAATTGCCTTGACCTTCTGCTGACAACTGATCCAGACAGGCACTCGGTTTCGGTCTCAGCTCCGCTAGGATCGTCCGATCACTGTCTAGTGAAATCCGTGTCGATCCACTCTCCTCCTGATCTCTGCCCTAGGGGCACGAGGAGAGTATGGCGATACGAGTCAGCGGACTGGGATGAGATGCGGCATTTCTTTGCGTCTTTCCCCTGGCAGCAGGTCTGTTTTTCTTCGGGTGACCCCTCTTGTTCTGCTGAGGCTGTTGCTGATGTGATTCGGCAGGGAATGGAATATTTCATTCCGTTCTCCGACCTATCGCTCGATCACAAGACCCGAGCATGGTACAATTCGGACTGTGCTAGAGCCGAGGCCCTTAAGCAGTCTGCATACCAGGCTTGGGTATTAGCCCGCGATACCAAAGCTGGAGCACAGAGGGTTCGCGCGAGGAAAAAAGCCTTTAACTCAGCTGCCAAGTCCTGCAAACGGGTGCTTCAAAAGGCTCGATTCGACCACGTCAGTCGAATAGGGGCCAAACTCGCCTCCTACCCTCCTGGTAGCAAGCGGTTCTGGTCCCTGTCGAAAGCGGTCGAATCCAACTTCTGCCGACCCACATTGCCACCTCTGCAGAAACCTGATGGGACACTGGCCCACTCCGCGACAGAGAAAGCTAACTTGTTTGCTTCTCTGTTTGCGAGCAATTCACGTCTAGATGCAGGCTCAAAACTTCCACCTACGCTACCTCAATGCAGTTCCTCTATGCAGAGAATTGCTATACATCAAAAAGAGGTACGCCGAGCTCTGCAGAATCTTGACGTGAATAAGACCAATGGACCAGACGGTATACCTGCACGTGTACTAAAGCAGTGTGCGCCTGAGTTGTCTCCTGTACTGACACGCCTGTACCGCCTCTCTCTCCAAACAAGAACGGTGCCGAAATCCTGGAAGCTTGCAAACGTGCAGCCAGTACCCAAGAAGGGTAGTCGTGCTGATCCCTGCAATTACCGACCAATCGCCATTACCTCCATGCTCTGTAAAGTCATGGAAAGGGTACTTAACGGCAAGCTGCTGGCATACCTCGAAGCAAATGATCTGCTCAGTGACCGTCAGTATGGCTTTCGCCGAGGTCGGTCTACTGGGGATCTTTTAGCGTATGTCACGCACTGCTGCGGCGAGGCCATCGAGAGGAACGGTGAAGCGCTTGCTGTTTCACTGGACATCTCGAAGGCCTTTGACAGGGTTTGGCACGCAAGTCTCCTTAGCAAGCTTCCTGCATACGGCATCCCTGCTGACTTTTGTAGCTGGCTATCTGATTTCTTGAGTGAACGGTCGATCAGAGTAGTTATTGATGGCTGCTCTTCGGACCTCATGGCCATTGACGCTGGTGTTCCTCAGGGGTCTGTTCTCTCCGCAACCCTTTTCCTGCTCCACATTAACGACATGCTGCAACCCAGCATTGTAGGTTATGCAGATGACAGTACGGTTGTTGAAAGATATTTGGCTAGTGCAGGGGACAGCAGGGAGGATATACGTTCACAGAGAGAGGCCATGGTTGAGCGAATGAACTTGACCCTTAGTCTCGTTTCCCAGTGGGGTGATGACAATCTGGTCACGTTCAATGCCTCCAAAACGCAGACGTGTCTATTTTCCGCAAAACGGAGTCCATTCGACCTGACTCCTTCTTTCCGGGGTGCATCTGTACCTATTGCCGACAGTCTGGAACTCCTCGGCATGGAGCTGAATTCAGTCCTCAGCTTCGGCAGCTTCATTGAGTCTAAAGCTCAAACTGCGGCCAGAAAGCTGGGCGTCCTAAATAAGGTGAAGCGATACTTCACACCTGGACAGCTTCTAACACTTTACAAAGCTCAAGTCCGGTCGTGTATGGAGTATTGCAGCCACCTGTGGGATGGCTCAGCTAAATACCAACTCGCCGCTTTGGACTCAGTGGAGCGCAGAGCCAGGAGGATGATTGGCGACAAGAAGCTAACGGCTAAGCTTCAGTCTTTGGCCCATCGGCGGAAAGTCGCCAGCCTGTCGGTATTCTACAGGCTGCACTTCGGGGAGTGTGCCCAAGAGCTACACGAGCTTATACCACCGTCCCCATTCTACCATCGGACTTTTAGACGCACGGCCGGTTTCCATCCTTACATGGTAAATATTCCACCAATTCGCACGAAGCGCTTTGCTTCTACTTTCCTTATGCGAACTGCCAAGGAATGGAATTCCCTGCCGGCGTCTATATTTCCGTGTTCTTATAACCCGACAACCTTCAAATCAAGAGTGAACAGGCACCTTCTGGGCGAGCTCGCTCCATCGTAGGCCACGTCTACGCCTCGGCTAGTCTGTGGCCATGAGTAAGCCCATTCATAATAATAAAAAAAAAAATGCTCATTTTTTTTTTATTATTATTTGTTTTTTTTTTTTAAACACAAACACAAGAATTTATTGTAGGTAATACACAAAAACATTTTCAGGTGTGCTATATTTTCAGGTGTATTAATTACGAATGCCTTATAGAAATCTAATCAAATTACCTTTTCATCGTTAATGCCCTTCAACTTTATAAACTCCACCCTAGCAGCCGCAATCCTACCATCTTTTACATGGTAATACGGCGACTCAGGTATCCATAGACAACTCAGCAAGTTGGCGAGAGGAATGGCGAGCACCAGCGCGTTGAGCATGTTGTAGGTCACGAACGGACCTACGCAGTAGACGATCAGGCTGCCAAGGTTGTTGGTCACTTGCACAGACATGCCAAGCGCGCCTCTGATCTCCTTGTCAGCTATTTCTGTGATGTAGATCATTACTACCTGAAAAATAAACAGATTTAAGTGTTTCACTATGTATTTTTGAAACTTAGTAGTCATAAATATCGTTTGGCAAAGCAGTTTCGTCAATTGAAAATTTAGGCGCGAAGGTTCGAACTCCAATAAAAAAAATTGGTATGCCGGACTATAATAGTAACGTTATATAGATAGACTTACCACTGCATTCATTCCTAAAGAAACTCCACACAATATTCTTGGAAAATACAACATCTCGGCTGACTTCGTGATTAGTATTATACCCTGAAATCGACAAGAATAGGATATGAAAGTCCGGTTCGAAGGACCAACTTTATTTTTCAAGTATACAATACAGCAAACAAGTCTTTGAATGCGATATGAGGAAGCACCCTGCTTTCATTACTTCTAATTGTAAGTACCCAGTCGTAAAAAGACTTGTGACCCGTTCAGCAGCCGATTTCCTGTAATCTGTGGCCTATAGGTTCAGTGTAGATTATAGACTCGAAATAAGATAACTCTCTAACTTTTTTTGTTAGAAATATGTAGTTATACTTGTTAGTTAACGGAGGCTACAGATGTCCAAGCGGCCTCCAGGACTTATAAATTTTAAGCAGGCAGTGTTCATATTTTTAAAACACTTGTAACTTAATTTGTATTAACAGTAGGTAGTGGTTATAGGTATTGTCTGACCTTAATACAAACGAGAAAGAGAGAGGTGAGGATGGATGAGATAACAAACTTTCAGCCCAGACAAAACATTTCGTAAAAGGTTACACTTACCGCACCTATGATTCCAGGCAGGGTCCCGAAGAGGAGCGCCTTGCGACGGCCCACGCGGTCCAACAGCGGATGCCCTATGAAGCACCCTAAGATAGCACCGATGGCGAACAGGGAGGATACCCATGATATTTGCGCCTGTAATGAGAACACGTTATTTGCATCGGACGAGTAAAGTCTTTTGGAGTCTAGACAATCCCGCGAAATCAAGCTATCGAAATGCAGTAGGTACCTATAGTTCGTTTTTTTTAGCATTAGAAAGAAGGGGTGAAAGAAGTTGCAAGAAGGTAAGCGATCTTGACATGTCTTTTAATTGAAAAACGCTTTTTAAAAATCAAAAACTATTACTTATGAAAGGAGAAGAACATAAATGATCGTATTAGATCCATAATTGTTGCATATTTGCCGTAACTTATTTTTAAAATGTGTTTTTCAATTAAAAGACACATCAAGATTGTTTACCTTATTTCTAATGCTAAAAAAAACTAAGTAAGTATATAGTCTGTATCTTGAGATATTTAAATAAAAGTAAACAAACTCTAGCCACAAATGGCTGCTTAAGCCAGTTGAGGGTAGATGAAAACATTACACGATCAAATAATGTAGGTTAGTCAGGTCGTTCAGTGACAGATCCGGGCGGTTTTGTACCTATTTGGTTGGTTAACCAATAAAACTACCCGAAAATGTACAAATTATTTGTTTACTTTTATTCACCTATTTCAACTACGAATACGTATTGTATGTAACAAAAAAGTTGTAACTTCTAGTATAATAAATAACTAAAATAAATAAATAAATAATTTAAATGCCTAAAGATTAGAGTTTAGTGATGAGAGAAAAGAGGCGACGATAGGCTGGAAGGCTACGATCTCAATAACAGTTTCCACGCAGACCCACACTAATTGATTTGGCCGGCGGTATTATGTGCAATGTTCATACTTAATTTAGACTATTTGGGCTATACATCTCTGCCGTTTAGCTGAGGCGGTTGGTAAAAAGTTTGTCGGGTCAGGCGTGGCTCACTCCTCGATTTCGTCGCTTTGCTACAGGTAGCTAAAAGTACATCCGTTCGACCCCAATTTTGGGGTTTACCATAAGCCGCGCGTGGCGCTGTCGCCACCTAGCGGCCATATCTATGCTGATCGTGACAGACGCGTTTTGTTAGAGAGTGAGTCTTCTGTACCTAGTACTATTATTTATTCTGTGGTCGGGTTTAGGTACCTACCGGCAGTAAACTACATTAATTAAAGAGGGACGGGTAGTCTATCTCGCGGCCGAGATACTGTCTCGCCAATCATGTGCTAGTCAAGCTACAGTCACCATTCATAAAAGTATTAGGTAGGTAGGTAATGTAAGTTAAGTAGGTATGGAAATTATAGACTTAAGATATGCGAGCAACTCAGGTTAACCTTTAATTGACATTGATAACGCGATAATCGCGATATTCAACTCACCTCAGTAATTTGCACATCTGCCTCTCCGCTTTGGAACTTAGGAATAGCTGGTGAAGGCCACGATATCACCGCGCCGGTGAACATGAAGTTTGATGCCGCTGTTTAAAAAAAAAAAATTTACATAACAGACCATCTGCATAGGTATAGAGCCTGTCCAGATGGACGAAAAAAAAAAAACATAGGTATACCTATACAGTGGCGTTCAAAAGTGCATGGATAGATGTCGACCGTAATGCCTTAATATTACAGTTGGAACATCCCATGCACTTTTGAACGTCAGTGTACCTTATATTTAATATATTAATGATATTTGCTGCTTTGATTTATGACTAAGCTGATTTTATAATGTTAACCAAATAGCAGGTTTCAATTAGCGATTCGTATACAAAAACAATGGCAGCGTTACTATCAAGAGGTCAATGAACTATAACAAAAGAAACACATTTTTTATTAATTTATTTAACACTTTACCTAACCTGTGCTTCTTTTACAAGGCGTTTTATTTGCGTACTTATAATATAAATGCATGTATTGCGTTACAAATTTCGCGCCAAACTCACCGCATAATCCCGCCCAATATTGTATCCTCCTCTTCGTCTGATGATGACTCATAGTGACAGCTACTGATACCGAAATAAGTTTATTTTAATTATAGATTACGCGTATATGAGTTTATTTGCCACATTGTGGCAACGCTCGCGGCGTCTGGAGATATACTGATACGGTTGCAATCTAAACACACTCGAGTCTACAATAGAGCTAAGCTATTAATGTCTGTTATCAGAGATACGAACGTCGCGCGAACGTATTTGCCTACCCCTACCATATACATTGATGTAATACTAATAAGTCGACTCAATTGGAACAATATGCTCTGCACATTACATTACAAATCACTAAACTTAGTGTAAAAGAATTATGATTTGAAAATTAGGTATAAATTTTGCGTAATTTCCTGATAGTTTAAATTAGCAATGCAATAGAGGATCTGTTGTTTGACATTGATTTAGTTTAGGCTACTTTTCAATCTAAATGCTATTTCTATCATTTGTACTAAAATTAAAGTTCGAATAAAGAACCTGAGAACAAGAATTTTTCACAAAATGTTTTTAACTATAATATCAAAACAAGTTTACATAATGATATTGAGCAAAAGGTCAACACAACTATAAGATATGAAATTCATATTTATTTAGCTACTGTGTCAAGGTACTGGTAGGAAATCTAAATACATTTATTTGTTTATTCATTTAAATATACTTGCTAATTTTCATTTTCAAATCAATGTACATGTCAATAAAATAAAATACATGCAAAATATTACATATGAAAATGTTTTCAAATTATTGTATATATAATATAATTTATATAGTTTGGTTCAAGATCATATGTGACGTTCCTCGGCAAAAGGTACCTTATGGCGGCTGGCGCTTACGTCCCATAGCGCCGCAATAATATTGGAGCGGCGTTAATAATAACGTAAGCGCCAACCGCCATAAGGTACCTTTACCTGTGGGACATCACAATTGTATTAAATTAATTTGTTTAAAAAATGACATTAAAAAGAAACTATTTTATATTAGTTGTTTATTTTTGGACCTAGTGATTAAGTTGGACAAAAACAAGGAATGTATTATTTTTACTTCATTTATTATAATTTACTTAGTAAGTTCCCAGGAGTTAAGTCCTGGACCAAATTAAATATTCTTGTCTCTGTTTTATTAAGTGTAGGCAATTAAACTCTACCTATTCGGATCAAAACTCACTTCAAAATATCATTATTATCTATATACAAAACAATTATACCTATACAAAATACCTAATATGTTAAACTTGAAAGTTAGGAGGCATTGATTCCATTAGTTTTCTAATCTGCATAGAAACCACCAGATTTTCAGCACAAATGTCTTTTACACTGTATGGCGGAAGCACACTAACATTCCCTATTATTAAATCATCTCCATTTTCCGTTAAAGGCAACAAATTCTTTTTAAACCAGGCTATCAGCTGAGCTTTACGCTGGCTTTTGTCAGATTCGGTTGGCTCTGTTACGGGTTTCCGAGTAGGTGGCTTGATATCATCACTTGGGGTTTCCTCTTGTATATCTTGTACTGCATGCCCAGGTATAACAGTGGTTCGGTAACTTCCTTCATGTGGTACTGAGATAATAACACTGGAAATAACAATTTTTATGGTGTATACGGTGGTAGTATTATTCACTAAGATCTCTTAATACTGGTGCCAAATTTCAACTACATGCAATTATACTAATGTAGGTCTCATAAGAATATCTGCGTTATAATTACCTGAGACTAATAGGGTCAATAGAATGTAGAAAGCCCGTAAAACACCTGTTTTTTATAACCTGGATTTTCACAAACTTATTGACGTATGAAAGTAGGATTTCTGGAACATCTTTAACTGAATCGAAATTTCTTACTAAAGCCTGCTGATCTTCATCCATTTTTATTTGCCACCTTTTAAATCAATAGAGTTATTTTTGCTTATTATTTGGTAAAATAAAGCGTTAGCCGGCAACGGCGACTCAATGTTTTGACTTTTGAATTGTCAATGTCACTGTCAAGTTTTTTTTACTGGACCAAGGATAGTTTACAAAGTTAGAATAATAAAAGCCATAACAGACTACCACACCGGATAGACCTTGGTGCGGTCAAAATACCTCTTATTCTCACTCTAGCTTATAGCTGTCCTTAACGCACATACGGCGAGCAGCTTACACCAAGATCCCGGTCCGGTAATCTGTACACTGTAACACCCACTTCGTGGTTTTTTGGTTGCATCAGATTCGCTTACCCTATGAGATGTAAGAATATTTGTAGGTTGCATTAGCAACCACCATAAGGTGGTTCCGCATATGAGATAGGTACTTCTACACTATAACAAAGGATATCATTTACCCTTTATTTAGGGGTAAAGATAGTCCCATAATAATTATACGATCCAGTGCGAGAAATGAAAGAATAGAACTACTTTTTTAGGTGTTTATTATCTTATAAGCTAGATGTTCATTTCTTGGCCTTGGCTTCCCTCGTGGCCTTCTTCTCGGCCGCCCTCGCGATCTGCTTGGCGGGCTTCAGGTTGCCCTTCAGGCAGAACCTCTGGTTCCTCAGGAATTTAGGGTCCATCTGTAAGAGAATAATTTCATTGTAGTTCAGCGTATCTAGGTATTGCTAACATTGTATCAACCAATTGAAATTGAATTTAAGGTTTTGTTACTTAAAAGTAGTACAGATAAGTCTTTAAGATGACTAAAAATCACATTCAATTTAGCCTTTGCAATGCATAGAGGCTCTTAGTGGGTATGTTTGGCGGAAATTTGGGAGGATATTAAAAAAAACGATTTATGTTTAAAGCATGGATCGGATACTGGGTATTTTTTGGATGGGAATGGAAACGAAAACTGAATTTTTTCGTTTTTTGTTAATTATTTTATTTCTAACTGGTCAATCTAATAATACGAAATAGTTACCTAAAAACACAATTGAGTGTTACATTAGTGGAGTAAAAAATTAATTAACAAGTTTGTTAAAAAATATCCCATAACATTTAAACATTTCTTGTTTGTGTGGTTGTTGTTCTGTAGAAACCAACCGTAAAATGATGCCATTAAACAAACAGATTTATCAATAATAAACCATAAATAAGGAAAACAATTTTATTCTATTTAGAAATAATAGATATCTGTAAATTTACAATCTGTAAAATTACAATGAAGCGCCGGTGGCCTAGCGGAAAGAGCATGCGACTTTCAATCTGGAGATTGCGGGTTCGAAACCCGGCTCTTACCAATGATGAGTAACTTATGTATGAAATATCATTTGATATTTACCAGTCGCTTTTCGGTGAAGGAAAACATTGTGAGGAAACCAAACTAATCCCAACAAGGCCTAGTTTCCCCTCTGGGTTGGAAGGTCAGATGGCAGTCGCTTTCGTAAAAACTAGTGAATACGCCAATTCTTGGGATTAGTTGTCAAGCGGACCCTAGGCTCCCATAAGCCGTGGCAAAATGCCGAGATAACGCGAGGAAGATGATGATTTCTAATCTGTAGATGGATTTTATACACAATTATATTAGGCTTAAGTGTAACATAAGTTCAATAAAGTTCATTTTGTGATACCTTAATACAAATAAACCATTCATCTTAATACAAATAAACCATTCATAATTCATAAACAAATATCCCTGCTTGCAGACTACTCATCAAAACAATTCTAACAACCCCAAACACAATTAGGTTACATTGTTTTATCAGTTTATCAAATTATCACAGAGTTCCAATGGCTACAAATAAATTGCAAGTTAAATAAATTAGAAATGAATTATGTGTAGCTTTTGTCTAGTGGCAAATAATAATAGTCTTGTATTACTTTTGCTGATGAATTGTTAGTGGCAATAGAAAATTACGATTTTTGTTACTTACTCCAAGGGTAGATTCGTGCCTGAACTTCTTAGGCTTCTTAATCCCATTCCTGTGGGCCTTGCGGTCTGAAAGGAGGGAAAAACAAACTTCGAATTATTATCAATTTTAGATATGAAAAAAAAAACCATATCAACTGCAACAATTAGCCAGATCCTTACAAATACAAACAATTAAAACTAGAGTTCTTATTATATTGTGCTTATTCTATAAAGAGAACCGTGTTGTTTACTTACTTTGGTTATGATTTGTGTGGTTCTTGGACTTCGCCATTTTTCAGTATTCACGGAACTGTAACAAGAAATACTTGGATAAACACAATACCACTGGGTGCCTGTAAAATATTTACAGTGCAAACACTAAGTACACTTCACGATTAATTCGATATTATTGGAAATAACACGAATACAGACCTACAACCGGAGAAGTAGTTATTGAAAGAATATGTCAATGTTCTGTCAATGTCAAGAAACGAAAGGCAGAGACATCAAGTGTGTGTTTTATTTCATGATGCAAGTATTTTTGCCAACTCGATAGTCAAACAAACGCACTGTGATTATTCTTGCTCCACATAAATGGTGCGGTAGTGTGTTATGGCTATAACATCTGAGCGGCTACCGCAAAAACCGAAATTCGCAAATTGCGGGGATCTTTCTCTTTTACTCCAATGAAGGCGTAATAAGAGTGACAGAGAAAAATGCCCGCAATTTGCGAACTTCAATTTTCCCGGTTATAGCCCTGGCACAACCTCTCAGTGCGTAGTACACTTCGTGTTACCATATGAAAAAAAAGTTTTATACTGACTGACTCTGACTTGACACTCTTGACAGTTAAAATTCAAAATATATAAAACTGAAGAACGGACGTTACGAATTCATTGTTTCTCAAATTTAATAACTTTTGTTGCTATTTAGATATTATTAGTGTTTAAAATGTGTAGTTTATATTATAGCATTGGAATATAAGTTATTAAATTAGTATTCGTAAGCCTTCGTTGTCAACATGTATTTTGAAGTAAGCGTTAAAATATTTGTTCGTAGTGATCTCATTTTAAATAAACGTTTTATGTACTTAATTAATGTTGAATTGGTGTTCTTTTAGATCGATAACACGCCAGAACATGTTAGGAGGTCGCGGCGTACTGAAAATATTCGGAAGGAAACTCCTGATGAGGAATGCCCAAGATTGATTTTGGCTCCGTTTTCTAGGCCCCCACAAGTTGTGTTTGATAATGTTCTCATTGGGACATCATGTGAGCGGAATTTGGAAGTGTTAAACCCCATGAAACATGCCCAACAGGTATTGTGAACACGATTTATATTAATTAACTTTTTAATGCTAGTTTTGTTTGCATGTAAGTAATAATTTAATTAGATCAATGGAGACATCCACTTATAACCAGGGCCGTTTTAAACTATGCTGGGGCCCATGGGCACATAAGAATTTGGGGGCCTTTTGGAAAGTAAAGAAAGCGAATTAAACTAACATTTTTCTATTAGATAGATAGATAGATAGTATTTATTTCTGATTGAAAATTTACATGTATTCCTTAAAAATAGCAGAAATTCACAAAAAGATCGTCAAGTGTATACAAACAAAATTTAAAAAATAAAAAAAAAGAATAGTAAATTATGAATCAGTAATGTCAAAAATAAAATAGAAATCAAAATTAAAATGTTGTAAACCTTAACTAAAATCTAAAACTATTTGGTATATAATACTAGGGCTTACCTAGGTAATATAATGTCAAGTTCCATAAATAAAATGTCAAAAATCAATACAAAAATCAAAATAAAATAAAATAAAATTAAATAAAAACAATAATTCCAATTTATGTCAGGTAATTTTTTTTTTTTAATTATGATCTTCTATTTATTATGAGAAATCAAAAATACTGTTACTCTCTGTCCTTTGGCCCCTCTGAGGATGGGGGCCCTGGGCACGGGCCCCGTGTGTAACACAGTACTGCTTATAACAAAAAAAACATGTAAGAATAGAAGTTTTGTGGAACGTTTTTAAATATTTAGATCACAACAGTTACACTCACGTGAATTGTTAGTCGCTATTGGCGACATGTTTTAAGAAGTTATTGCATAAAAAAGTTTAAAAATAATTTGACTAGTTATAAGTAAATTTGTACACCTTACTCATTCCCTTACCTTATCATTCCTTTGATCAATAAACAGAGCAATTCAAGTATCATGAAAACTAGGCTTCTATCTAGTCATTGGATTCTGGGTGGCAATATTTAATTACTATTTATAAGGGAGTTCTTATATTGATAAATTAAATGATTAATATTTTTAGGGTTCCGTACCTCAAAAGGAAAAAAAAACGGAACCCTTATAGGATCACTCGTGCTTCTGTCTGTAGGCTTTTCTCCGAAACGACTGGACCACTTAAGTTGAAATTTGGTCCACATATGTAAATTTGTGACCCAAAGACGGACATGTAACGTAAACAAAAGATTTTAAACATGTGGCCAATTTTGGAGGGTAAATAAGAAAATTAATAAATAATGTTGTTCAAACTATATCATGTTACATATGAAATGAAAGTAATAGCATTATTGTTTTGCTACGAGTTAACTTCTCTTCTCTATTCTTCGCTTTTCTCTATCCTTATTTCTGTAAATTTCCTTTCCCTTTCGTCCATGGTGGTGACGTGGCCCTTTCGGCTACAACACCAATCTCTTCACAAAATAAGCAGTCACTGTGTCGACCAAACTGTGTAACTACTTTAAAAAAAATCAAATGAAAGAGCTCATTGTTAGAATCTCAAATGTATTTCTTTTATAATTTTAGAGTAAATAGAATAGTTTAGAAGTAATTCAAGAAAATAGGCAAAGGTCAATCTAGACAAGGAAAGTTTCTAAACTATCTCATGTGTCACTGACAATTTAAAATTGATTCTGATTGCTAGGTAAACCACTGAGCTCATCAGTAAATTGTTAGTACATAGTACTAGTCTTATCTTATCTTATCTTAGTACTATTAGAGTGCCATTGTGAATATCTGCAATTAAAATGTATGAAATTATGGAAAGCCTGATTTTACCAAGCATAGTAAATAATAACAGAAAGCATTAGTTAAAATTATGTTTATGTTACATAAAGTGGATAATGTATAATAAATTCAAAGTAAACAATAGTCACAAAGGGAATTAAACGAATATTTTTACTTCATTACTCAGGGAGGGAATAAAACGAATATTTTTCCTTATATGCTTCAGGAAAAAACTACTGTTATAAGGTACAATAACATCCATAAAAATATAAACATCAACAGAATAGGGTAAACTAGTACTCAACAAATTTAACTTTACTAAGGTAATGCTCATGTGACACCCCTAGAACAATCCGAATCATAGTGCCTGTTTATCATCTTGTAGACATTCTTTTGGTATCAATGAATGATTAAAATCCTAATGGCAATTAGGCATGTATTTTATGTTCATTGACAAAATTGAATGACCCCGACTCTATGAACTCATTACACTAATGAAAAGAATATACGTATTTACATGCATACAATCATTTGAAAAACATCCTAATAAATCTCATTAGAATCCTTTATTAACAAAGTTTAGTTTATTTACTTACAACAGGATTCTAAATATTAAACTAATAAAAAACATTAATGGCAAATACATATTTAAACAAAATGAAGTTCAATAGATACTTAATTATTAAAAGTACTAATTGTAGTATTTATTATAAAATAGGGAAACTTACCTCTTCTCACTAATGAGAAAATGGAATATGAGGCAGAGGACAATAACCCTCTGCTTTATACCCAATGCATTTACGTCATTTTAAAATGAATACACAGTGATTCAGTTTATTCTACATATACAACTCTACTCCGTCATACTCATATGTGACATTATTTCAAGTAAAATTGAACTTTATTGTAATTAAAATGAGAGTGATTTTTGCGTGAGATAACTGATATGAGTTTGATAAAGTAATTTGTCACCATACATACATTTCCTCATGGCCGTAGGGAATATATTACAAAACTTACAGAAAATTAACTACTGGCTGAAAGGGAAATACCTATAATAAATAAAGCAATAATATTGCTTGTATTTTTTTGCCACTAGTATTATCCTTCTAGCGGGATTAAATGTTTACATTATTCAATTTTTCAAGTGGGTATAGCTCACAGGGACTGAATAGATTAACCATATTTAGTATTAAAACAAATCAAACAAATTACGAATTTTCGAGCTAAATCAAAAAAGATTCCTCCTACGTATTGTGATCCTCCTTCTTTTCTGAAGTTGGTTATAAAAGATACAACTAAGTAACTAATGTTATTTCCTTCATTAAGCCTAGTAGTAAAGCATATGTGACGTCCCACGGTCAAAGGTACCTTATGGCGGGTATGGAGTTATGCATACCCCAGTAATCTACAATAAATAAGCTATCGATAACACAAAAGATCAACCTCCTAAGTTGCGTAGTTACAGAGATATGATTTTTTGAAAATAATGTTGTGAAATGAGCAACTTTACGATAGAGAAGTTTTAAGTTTAGCCGCTATAAAAACTATGTTCCTGAAGTAAGTTACATAGTTGACTACAAATAATAATACCTTATATATCTGAGATTAAGAAAATGTTGCGACTTGTTCTGTAATGCAAATAGAAACCTTTGATATCGACTGATTTATGTGTATACTAACCAATCTCTTGAAAATAAAGTTTTATTTCATTTTCACGATTGATTGCAATGAGCTCTCAAGATTTAAATTTTATCTATTAAAAAACGACACTGAGAGACAGTTTAAGCAAAAAACAACACCGATTTAGAGGTGAAAATGTATTTTCTGACTATTTCATATAAAATCAGAAAATTGAATATTTTTACTTTTAATGTGACACACAATCAATTTTTCTGAGCACATATGAAAGAAATTCTGTCATTCAAATGAAATAAATCCTAAAACCCCAACTAAATACTATATTTAACCCCTTATGCCACTTTAAACTTACATAACGATAACAGTATTTGCTCCATACATTTACGAAAAGGTACCTTATGGAAATAAATCTAATAATACATCACTACAAAACATCAATCACATTGAAGTTTATCTTTTATGAATAGAAACTATTAATTTACATTAAACTGCCACAAATTTAATTAGTTCTTTGTCATAATAATCTTAAAAAAGACCAATAATTTGTATGTAATGAAAAGGTACCTTGTGGTTAAGTTACATGATGAGGCATGATGATGATGGAACAGTTAGGATAAACTAATAATATTTTGGGGTATAGTCTGTGCGGAAAGAGAAGAGTCGTGGAATGTATTGAGTCCCATACATTCTACGACTCTTCTCTTTCCGCACAGACTCTAAAGATGGTATAAATCGTCTATTTCTTATCAATAATATATTTTGGTTGCCATTGAAGACAAGCGGCATTGAGGTTCAATGACCTCAGATATTCCATAAGGTAATGCGTCGGGTATTGGCATTTTTCAGCAAACCAATGGCTGATTTATTGCATGCGACCAAACCAAATGAAGATTATTCTAGTTAAGAAGGACTTGACGAGAGTAACTTTGGTATAATAGCAGGCTACTTGGATTTGTAATGTCGGTCGATGTACGGTTATAATATTTGCTAGGCGCCCCAACCAGAACTGAAATTATCAAATTAGTTTTGCAGAATGCTAATACAGTTCTGTACCAAACTTCTTTTCCCGTATTGACTAGTTTTTTTGGGAATTTTCAACCTTTTTTCCATAAGGTACCTTTTTACTAAACTTTGAGACGACATTACTAGGCTTATAACGAACTTATAACAAAAATAAAAACAGGTAAACAAACGTTGCGCATTAAGGTTTGAGATCACACAATAAAAAAAAATTGAGCATTTTTTCACCTCTTTACAAAACATTTCATAACTCCGAAACTAGAAACCCTCATAAGGTACCTTTTCCCGTGGAACGTCACATATTGTTTCTTGAAAAACTGGAGGTAGCGCTATGAAACCGTCGCCATTATATCTTGCCCCTTTCGCTAGTCCTATCCAGGCTATAAAAAAAAAACCAGCCAAGTGCAAATCGGACTCGCGTTTCTGGAATTCCTTACATAAGTCCGACTCACGCTTGACTGCACATTTCTAATAGGTTTTCCTGTCATCTGTAGGTAAAGAACTTATTTGTGTATTTTTGGCCAATAGGGCACTTTTTACACGTCAAGATGCATTTACAATTTAAATACAAGCAATAGATATAACATTTGATATCAACGCTTTTTGTTCAAGGTAACCCTCGCTCGCAGCCTGCCGCAAGGGCTGCAGATCCACCTGCCCGGAGACTGGCTGGAACTGGAGCCAGAGACCTGCTACTGCCTGACCATGTCATGGAGCCCTACGCAGCCCACGGCGCTGCGCGAGACCATCCACTTCACCAACGAGAAGAGGGGCCGATATGAAGTTATTGTGGTCTTGAAATCTGCCATGGTAAGGAAATTTTAAAATTATGTTGCGATTCCACCGGAGATTAGATAGATTGTAGATTAGACATGCTACTGCCTGACCATGTTAGTTTAAAAAAAACTAAAATTAAAAAAAAATCATAACTCGAAAACTACGAAAAATCGGCTAACATACATGGGGTACGTATATTCTGATAGCCCACGACGTGAGGAATCTAAAAAAAATTATTGAACGTCAAGGTTTGGACCACCCTGTATGTATTTTACTTAATCACAACATAATTTTTGCTTAGTCCAATTTAAACTGTAGGTGAATAATTGCATAAATATTATACGGTCGATCGTGTGTCAAAATATACCTACTTACACCTAATATTAAAAGTTGCCTAATCAAAATATTTTTTTTTAAATAAATCACGGAATTTTATTTGGTTTCAGAATATCAAAGGCAAAAACAAGTCAAAGAGTTTCAGAGTATCTCCTGGGAAAAAGGAGAAAAAGCCATTAAAGAGATCCCCAATAGCTATCCAGAAAAGGAAACCTGAGGCCATTGTCCACGCTGTGAAAAGAGCCGCGCAAGTGGTCCAGCCAAGTCAGTACAAAAAACTTAAAACATACAATAAAGAAAACATATCGGGAATTCATGAGTACACTGCGGATTCGCAACTCGGCCGATGCCCATTTGATTCATTCAACAGTGTCGATATCCATTTCAATACTTCAGAAATATTTTCAACCATGAAAAAGGAAATGATGCAGCAAACCTATAACGCGTCCGGTTACATGAACGTTACGAAAGAAGCGCCAGTGCCGAGCAATGTACTGAAACCCGTGAACAGACAGTTGAGCCCCGGCGGCGATATTTTCGACAAACTTTCTTTCACACCTCTAAAGACACTTACAAAGAGTGAAAGATTGGAGCAAGGGCCTAAAATTATACTCAGCATGAACTCTGATTGCGAGGAAGACAGCTTAGACAATAAAGAGAACGATGAAAACGCAGGACCTCATTCTATAATGTTCGTAACGTCGTCTCAACCAACCAATAAATGGTTGACTGCTAACCAACATCAGCGCCCGAACCATTATTTGGAAACCGCCACTGCCATAGATAAAAAAATCCCGAACACTTCATCGCCTAAAGAACTGCACAGCCCAAACTTTTCTATCAACACAGAGTTTTCTAGAATCAGTGATCTCTCGTTCTGCCCTCAACGATTTTCCACTGAGAGGAAGTTACTCCCTAAAATTAACAACGATACCCACGACATTATCGAGGACTTTGATAAACTGAGCTCCGACACGTTCACTAAAGAATCTCCCAACGCGGCGCTAGATTATCCTGTGTTCTATATGAAGGACCAAAACCCGACTAAATGTAGACAGTCACTCTTCAGAGAGTATAACCAACGAAGAGAATGGGATAAAAACCCGAGCTACCCACAAAAGTTCGAAACTAACGTATGGAGAAATGAGCCTAGAAAGTTCGAAACTAATGTGTGGAGAAGTGAAGCTAGAGCTTATACCAAAACGCAATCGCCGCCTCGCTCGATCACTCCTCCTCTTCAATCAATTCCTGAAGAGAGTCAAAATCATTACTCCGACACCCAAATTCTTGATAAAACCGATAAACAAATGACCACGTTTACAGTGAACAGAACATTCAATGCCACTCGCGATAGAGACTCTGTATCCTCAGCGAGACAAAGTTGTTGGTCCAAGAAAGACGTGAGAGCTGACCCGACGCTTTGGAAAGTGCCAGTTTCGCAACCAGAGAGAAGAACTAAAACCGGTCGGCCGTCGGTCTCTCGCCCTTCTTTAAGCAAACCCGCTAACACAACTTTTGACAAAAGTATTAATCAAAATATATCACAGAATCTCATTGGGAATGTATATTCTCAGTCACTTACAGTGGACCCCTTCTTATCGTCAACTTATTTCTACGATGAGGAAGCGGTGTCCAAGTTCGAGACAGAGTTCAAACGGTGGCTGAATTACATCTTAACTCCTCCCGCCGATCTCGACTGCAACGTCGAGCAGAAGATCGATGTAGGCAAAGCGTGGATCGAGAATAGGAACAAGGAAGTGCCGCTCGCACCAACAAAAGAACAAGTCTCGAGCGCTTACCACAATAGCCACAGATTGGATAGCCTTAGAAGAGCTGCAAAAGCTTTACTATTAAGCCCTGAAATATGTCAAGTCTTCCAGAAACTAACCGCGCAAATCGAGAAAAAGCTTATAGTGATCAGGGCTGACCGCAATCTTCATCTAGATGTGGGCTTACAGAAAACTATAATGGAGCTGCTATTGTGCTACAATCCTCTGTGGCTTCGTATTGGGCTCGAAGCTCTCTATTGCCTGGTCTTGCCTCTGAAATCCAACAGTGACATTGATGGTCTGACGACTTTCATCATTCAAAGGATGTTCAAGAATCCATTCCTCAAAAATAAGCATTCAAAAGCTTCGGCGCCGAATAAGCTGCTACCAGCTTACATGGAAGCCATCAAGAAATTCACGCTAAAGAAGTTCCTCATGCTGGTTTATTTCTTGGACCAAGCCAAGCAGAGGAAGCTGATATCTCACGACCCTTGCCTGTTCCGCCGCAACGCTATTTGCAAAGAGAGCAGAGAGATCGTAATAAGATTCACGCGCGATATGATCGCCGGCATCGGCGACATAACGAGGCACCTTCGACCGCTCGGCTACGTGGTGTGTCACAAGCAAACGTATCTGGACGAATACTTATACGCCGTCCACAACATAGCGGTCGACATCAGAGACGGCGTGCGCTTGACCAAGGTCATGGAAATAATCCTGATGAAGAATGGCCTGTTGAACCAACTGAGAACGCCCCCAATTTCCAGACTGCAGAAAATACACAACGTCCAGGTGGCATTAAACGCACTCAAAGACGCGAATTTCGTGATTGTCGGTGAGATCACCGCAACTGACATCGCCGACGGTCACAGGGAGAAAACAATGTCGCTCCTCTGGCAGCTGATACACGTGTTCCGAGCCCCGCTGTTTGAGTCCGCCGCAAACGTGATCCAAACCTGGTGGAAGAAGAAGTACAAGGTTATCGTGGAGAAGAGGATGGCGGAGGAACGCGAGCGGCAGCGGCTGGACAACGCGGCGCGCACCATCCAGTGCTGGTGGCAACGGATCCAGTACAACCGTCTTGTCGAAAAACAAATGCAACTATACACGACTTCCACAGTCATCATCCAGAAATACTGCCGGCGTTGGCTGTGCCGCACTCGCCTGCTCAAACTCAAGACTAGCGTGTTGAGGATCGAAGAGTGGTACAGAGGCATCAAAATGATGAATGAAGCTAAAGAGATCCTTCAGAAATTAAGATCGGAAAGGGAGGAGTTGAGAACGAAATCTGCCATTGAAATCCAACGCAAATTTAGACGCTGGTTATGCGTCACTAAGTATCAGAAGACTTTAAAGAACATCATCCTCATACAGAGCTTGGTGCGTCGCTATCTTGCTCGAAAACAATACTTGCAGACGAGAAAAGCAGTTATACTCATCCAACATAGATATAGAAGTAAATTGCTGATGAAAGAGGAGATGAAGAAACTGGCCGTGCAAAAGTATTGTGCTATAGTTATACAAAAACAGTATAGAATGATAAGACAGCAAAGGATCTATAAGAAGCTGAAGTTCGCTGTTCAAACTACCGAGAAATACTATAAAGCGATGACACAAATGAGGCAAGAGCGTGATCAATATTTACGACTGAAGAATGCCGCAATAAAAGCCCAAGCTATGTGCAGAGGTCGATTAGATCGCCGAGAGTTTAAAAGACAGATGTCTTTATTAGTAACTCTACAAAGAAGAATCAGAGCACACCAGCTAATGAAAAAAGAAAAATCTCAATTTGCGAATATCAAAAAGGCTGCATGTCTTATACAGCAACGCTTCAGGTCTTATCTAATTATGAAGGAAATAAGACAGGTTTACATAACTCAGCGTCAGTCAACAATTACGATACAGAGGCATTTCCGAGCGTATGTACTGGGAAAAGCCGAAAGAAATGCTTATTTGAAGATGAAGTCTGCCACTATAGTATTACAAAGACGTTATAGGAGTCTTCTTTTGATGAGAGAGGAGAAGGCTGCCTTCATGAAATTAAAGACTTCTGCGATATGCATACAGAGGCATTACCGAGCCTTGCTGGAGATGAGAAAATGCAAAGCATGCTATCAAAAGCTTCACGCGGCAACTGTCTCAATCCAGCGAAAATACAGAGCAAGATTGCAAATGAAAAAAGATAAATCAAAATTCTTAAAACTGAAAGTAGCCAGTATAATAATCCAGAATCGTTACAGAGCTCTAGTTGTTGGAAGACAACAGCGGAACCAATTCCAGAAGGAGAAGATGGCTGCGATTAAATTACAAAATTGGTTTAGAAATTGCAGAAAGGGCAAAGAAATACAACAGCAGTATCAGCAGTCGAAACAGGCTTGCCTAACTATTCAGAGAATTTACCGAGCGTATGTTTTGGGCAAAAAGCAGAGAATAGAATATCTTAGAATAAAGACTGCCACTGTTCGCATTCAGAACTATTATAGATCTTACGTAGAAATGAAAACTGTAAGGGAACAATTCATAAAGCTAAAGGCTTCAACTGTTACCATTCAAAGATTTTACAGAGGCCACTTAGAAACTAAAAAGCAAAGAGAAGACTATCTTCGTAGAAGAGAAGCAGCTATTGTGATTCAAGATTGCTACAGAAGATACAAACTGACTGTTACAACACGACAACAGTACTGTGCCTTGAGAAAGAGTGCAATCTGTGTACAGAGACTGTATAGAAGCCTTTTGACTATGAGAAAGGTACAAAGTGAATATGAAAGTCTTAAAAAATCAGTAATCGTCGTACAACAGAAGTATAGAGCTCTGATTAGCATGAGGAAAGAACGCACAGCATATTTGAATTTAAAATCCGCTGCACAAGTTTTACAAACAAGGTATAGAGCACAAGTAGCAATGAAGTCTGAGCAACATAGATATGCTTCAATGTTGAAAGCTACCATTTGTATTCAGAGGTTCTATAAGGCGCGTTTGGAGGGAAGAGGACAAAGAAATCAATATTTACGATTAAGACAAGCAGTTATTTTAATTCAACAAAAATACAAGGCATTGCTTGCCATGAGGAATTGCAGGACCTGCTATTTACAGACAAAATCTGCTGCTGTATGTATACAGAGGAGATATAGATCACGTTGCCTGATGTTGCAAGAGAAAGCCACATTTAGAAGAACCTTGTCCGCCTGTGTAACCATTCAAAGATACTTCAAAGCTTATATTGCAGGCAAAAAACAAAGGTTGACATACGAAACACAAAAAGCGGCGGCTATTCTTTTACAAAGACGTTACAGAAGCATTAGAGAAACTAGAGAAGTCCGAACTCAGTATTTGCGTTTGAAACAAGTTGTAATCACAGTCCAAAGGAGATTCAGAGCCAACTTGGCTGCCCGAGGCGTTAGGCAAGAATTTTTAAGAGTTAGGCAGAGTGCCACCAAAATCCAATCGACATTCCGAATGTATTCTGCCCGCAAGAAATGGTTGGTAATGAAGAACGCCGCTGTGACAATTCAAAGGTTTTACAAGTCTTATAGACATGCGAGAAACACGAGGGAGCAATATCTTCGCATCAGATCGATTATTATTAAGTTACAGGCTCTCGCTAAACGAGTTATTGTAAGAAAGCGTTATTTAGACCATTTACAACGGATACTCAAGCAACGTAGAGAAGCGGCGGCCATATGCATACAAAGCAATTTTAGACGGTACTTGGTACAATCTCGGTATCTAAACTATAGAAAACATGTAACATACATACAAAGGCTGTGGCGAGGAAAGCTTCTGACAAGACAGATGCAGTCTGAATTTGTCCAGAAGAGGATCTTTATCACTAAGCTGCAAGCAGTAATCAGGGGATACTTGGTTAGGAAACAAGTATCCTTGATGAAAGAAAACTTGCTCAGGATTCGACAGGAACAGAGGCAGCACTGGGCAGCATGTAAAATCCAGGTTAGCACAATTACTATTTGATTAAAATTCGAATTCAAGTTTTTGATAATAGAATGGTAATTGTGGATCAAAACTAGCGCGCGTAAACTGAAATAGATGTCCTATACGACAGAAAAAGTGACCAAGGCCTGCAGTGCCCAGGGCTGGAAGCCTATTGCTTAAGTTGCCGTACTCATTTTTTCTTTAGTAAGCGACACGGTTTATAATTTGTAAAATCGTGTTTATAGTTGAAATAACACAAATCAAAATACTACTTATAAAAAGCACTCATAAACCTTTAAAATCTATCGTCACGCTAACCCTCTGCCATAGACTCAAAGATCTTTGCCAAACCATGAGCGTCGCTAGCTTCTCTTCTTGCAGATTGACCATTTCAATCTGGACTTTTCTATCTTTTTTAAAGTATAGCCAGTAGCAATAGCCTAAAGAAACTATACTCATCCCTTTTATTTTTGCCTGTGACTCTAGCCAACCATGGTAATATACCCAATGTGTGAATGTCACGCCCTCGCCAGACAAAGAATGAAGGACTTTGGAGCAGGATATCTGGAACCAAAGGACTTTAAAACGCTACCCATGAGCTCCATCATCCGACACATGGATATGGTGGGAAAAGCTCTTGAGTAGTTGACGGATCTTCTCTAGAGGGTCTAGAGGGGGGCGGGGTTAGAGGGGGAGGGTCTAGAGGGTAGAGGGGGAGGGGGACGAAAGATCCCCGGCCCGGCAAGGGCCCTCGAAAACAATAAGATAGATGGTAATATATTGTTTGTGTCAGGCGGTATTCCGCGGGCACTTGGTCCGCTCCCGCTCGGCGCTGCACAACCCGCGCGTGGCGGCGCTGCGCCGGCGCTGGCGCGAGGGCGCGCTGCGCTCCACTCAGGACACGCTGGAGGAGCGCTACGACCAGGCCATGGAGGTGCTCAACAACTTCGCCGACATGGAGTCCGTCATCATTGCCTTCCGGTCTCTCGGTCAGTTCGTTGTACAAACAGCAACACGGTACATCGGTGGACCTTATTACAAAAGGCATAAGGTTCACCTATATACAGTTAACAGTGTGGGTATTATGTAGTAAAAGCTACGTTACTATAGTTCGTTGTTTTAGCATTAGAAATAAGGTAAACAATCTTGATGTGTCTTTTAATTGAAAAACACGTTTAAACATAAGTTACGGCAAATATGTAACAATTATGAATCTAATACGAGCATTTTTATTCTTCTGTTTTCATTAGTAATAGTTACTGATTTTAAAAAAGCGTTGTTCAATTAAAAGACATGTCAAGATTGCTTACCTTCTTGAAAGTTCTTTCTAATGCTAAAAAAACGAACTATATAATATGTGGGTCGTGATGAGCGAGGTGCTAATGCGCCGCGTCCCGCGCGCATCGCACTGTTGATTCAAGCCGCCATTCTGCAGCCGATTTTTGTCCTAAGTACGAAATCTTTTTCACTTCTGCAACTCAAACAAGAGTATAGGTTTTTTTTTTAATTTGCGTAAATTGTGAAGTATTATTGGAAGTCTTTTCTTTCATATTGTATCTTTTCCTTCTAATATGTGTTCACTGCTGAGGTGAAAAACTGTATGTGCCACATGAGACCACATGTTTTTTTTTGCAATTCATGTAAAACTAGGAAGCGCTACACTTCGCTAAAATTTTTGCTTGCCCGGGATTCGAAATCGGCACTTGCAGCAAAAACTAATTTTGAATAAACACAGATGTAGTGCGTAATGGTTTTCCTTCAAATTTTCTCGGAAACGTTCTTATTTGTCATGCTACTTTAGTCAACCTCGGTACTTTTTGTATCGAGACTGACTGAAATAGCAAGACACATTCGTAATTATGCACAACATCTGTAACTATTTTGAAAGTTAATAACATAATAAAGACACTTATAAATAAAAAATTCGACCTAAGTCGTAGTCGCTCGGTAAGGTGCCCTGAAGGCTGGCCGCATTGCTCCGCTGGATGGCAATGCTGATCCATAAAAATAATGTCACCAGAGCCTCTATGAGGCGCTATGACAGCTCCTCATAGAGGTGACTCACAGACCTTTTGCAAGTACTCTATAAACCTGTTTTTGCCTCCCACAGAACTCCTAACTGAAGTGTTCCCGATGATGTACAACGAGACCGCCCCGAAGGTGGTACGGAGCGTGTACAACTACATGGCCGTCATGAACCGCTCCATCTCCAGCGTGGAGGTGCTCAAGTCCGCCGCCTCCGTGCTCGCCAACCTCACGCGGTATCGCGTCACGGGGCCCAAGATCTACGCGGTAATACTGCATTCATTCATCAGTTGGATGGTGTTTAGCCATAATGTGTCAACCCACATTAATTACGCAAAAAAAATCGCTTATCTTTGACATTTTATTGCACAATGAATGTGGATTGACACATTTTTGCTAAACACCATCCAGTTGTACTACAAGGTCTGAAAAATCGCTAAAGTGACCATTTATATACCAGATGCCCTGACATTCGGTTTAGCCTTTTGAACGCCAAGAACACCTAAAGGTGTCGTTACTAGTCGTGCCCACAGCGCCAAGGACAAGTACAGGTGTTATGTGGCGGACGCTGCGCTGTCAAAGTAACCTTCACACTTTCGAGTAAGGTTTACATTAGCTCCCTTGCGCCCGGGACCTTGGCGTTTGGAGTGTTGTTTGTGTTTATGACATAAAGCGTTCAAAGGGTTAAAAATGAACCTTTTCTATTAGAGGCATAAAACGTACTTATCTGTAATAAGAGATTATTTTATTCCAGCGTGAACACATACCTCCTCTTCTGAAGTACATGTGGCGCTTCAGCACCAGCGAGGTTCAGTTGTTCCTCATCCTGTCCACTTACCTGTGGCTGTACTCCAAATACGATGGCGTAAGAGAGGTAAAACATACTTACTTTAAACGTAAATAGAATGTGTCATAGTATTCTGTGTTGTGAAAAAGTATCATTTTATGTGCCATGGCATAAGGAATTAGGAAAGCCAACCTTTTTATCTTTCACCGTCAAATAAGTCAACTAACGCGCATTTCAGGTTTACGATGACGCGCTGCGCACGATAGGCGTGGCGTTCAAAGTAATTACAAGTTTAAATCGACACATTGCTAAAATCAGATATAAAAGAAAAACTGACTACGTAGGAAACATGCCTTAACCTAGCCCTTGACGGCCCCCGACCCCGCGGCAGACCAAAAAAGCGATGGCTCGATGTCGTGAAAGCAGATATGAGCGTGAACGGGCTCACACGAGACGACGCCCAGGATCGCGCAAAGTGGAGGAAAGCGGACCCTGGCAAAGGCCGGGATAACGCTAGGTAGAAGAAGAAGAAAAGAAAAAGTTATAATGCGTCGGCTTAAGTCGCAAACCTCGTAACTCCATTTCAAGGAAATTAGTAATTGCTACCTTGGACAACAATATTTAAACTCCCCCGGAGGAGTTCCGAGGTTTGCGACTTAAGCCGACGATTATGACATGATAAAATATTTTGGACTTGAAAAAATATTTTAATTTCCAGGACCTCACAGAGTACCTGCACACACCAGAGAACCACAAAATGATGGAGTCCATCAAGCGCAACGTGGACCGTGTGAAGCGAATGACGAACAACGCCACCAAGCACAAACCCATCACGCCCGCGAAGTTCAACCCCTCCGCGAGCTTCTCCCACCACCCCATCCTGCCGGCGCTCGAGCCCGACTACGGCATCGCCAGGGTTGACCATCACCGGTACTTCGTCGACACTCAACAAGCCATACATTGCCTCTTCCGTACATATAAGCTTTAATCTGTATTAGAAATAATTATGACATTTAATCCTCGTAAGGCCCAATGTACAGTCGCCATCAGTTATATCGAAGCGGCCAGGGTGCTCACAAATATCTGAACACGCCTCTATTGTCAAGGCATTAGAGTGCTTGTTCAGATATTGCGAACACTTTGACCGCTCAGATATATCTGATGGCGACTGTACTCTCTATTTCAATCTAATTCAAACCTTTCAAAAACTACATAAGGTAGCATTTATTGTTTCATTGTGTTCTAAAACAAATTAAAGTCACCCTAATCTACCATATAACAAGGTTCAAATTAAAAATAGGGAAACTGTATGGTGGGCCTTACGAGGTTATGTATGACGCAACAAACGGACTGTTATTTTTAATGATTATGTTTAATGGATTATGTTTGTGGCTTTGTGCTTGGGTTTATTGCTTTAATATTGTTTTGTGTTAATGTTTAGCTATTAATATATTATTATAACATGAATTTTGTAATAAACTGTGCATAAGGATGTTTTTTTTTCATTCACCCTATAGTCTTGCAAACCAAATTTGCCCGTGACTAAGAATAACGAAAAGTATACTCATCTCTTTCTTTTGTGTGCTAGTACTAGCAATAGACAAAGAGTATGATTCTGTCTGTATGTTTGAAACGAGACAGTCCCTGGCTAAACTATAATATTATTATAATTATAATATCATACCTACACTTCCGACTTTGCTTATTTCATCAAATAAAACATTTTAAAACCTCTAACGCCATTAAACGAATGAACCGATTTTGATAAAACATGTCTACGAACCTACACTAGAAAACCTTTCAATTAAAGTAACCGCATCCAAATTAGTTCACCCGTTTAAAAGCTACGGCGCAACATACACAGCGATCAAACTTATAACTTTAGCGTCGGCGGTACAAACTGGGTGTGTAGCTACTTGAACATGTACAGAGAAAGTAGCTATCCATACTTCTTAGTTTGTGACCAGCTCGAGCAACACAGATACTTGGCTCACATCAAGCTCACATACTCAAACCGTATCTACTCCTGCACAAGAACATTTATCTACTCCAATGATGTGCACCGTGTGCAATAATTTAATTGTACGGAACGCATTTATTTTCAATAATTTTGGAACGAACCCATTCGTTTGACGTTTTCAATTGACGTATGACGTTGCGTGTGCGAATGGAGTGATACGAGTGCGAACACTGAAAAGTATCACTAAAAAGTGCAAGTGAAATTCTGTAGATAAACTTAATAACTTTATTTTTATACAATTATGGTAGTGTTAGAAGGAGAAGCTGGAGATGCGAAGGCCCTAGGTACTGAAGAAACTGAGAAGGAAGAAGCGAAAGCCCCAACTCTTCTTACTTTAGAAAGTATCCTTTTTAAGATAAAACAAGCAGTTTTTATTAACGTGGATTCAATTGGATATTACAATATGTTGATTTGTTAATGGATACGTAATATAAGGACGGTTTCATTTAAGGGCTGGCAGGTTTTGTCATATTTTTGCATGTACAATATACCTCACAGGTTGGAAGCAGTTCAAATGTCTTCAAGATAAAAAGATAAGGGTCAAATTTATCACATTAACTCATTATTTTTATTATATCCTCAATATTGTGAATCTATAAATGCGTAAAATTAATTAAATAATAATCTCTAAAATTACTAAAATATGTGCCTTGAATTATTTGAATTAAACTATAGTTCGTTTTTTTTAGCATTAGGAAGAACTTGGAAGAAGGTAAGCGATTTTGACATGTCTTTTAATTCAAAAACGCTTTTTAAAAATCAGTAACTATTACTTATGAAAGCAGAATAATATAAATGATCGTATTAGATTCATAAATGTTACATATTTGCCGTAACTTATTTTAAAAATGTGTTTTTCAATTGAAAGATACATCAAGATTGTTTAGCTTATTTCTAATGCTGAAAAAACGAACTATAAATATGTTACCTATAAATTGTACATATTATAGCAAGGTTACCCCTACATAAACAAAATCTTACTGAGACTAATTAAATCTCTTATAAGAATTGAGTGTGCAATTACTTTCTTATCCAGGTATATATTTATTTAGTTATACAAATAAGGTAGGTAAATAGGTCCTAAGTTTATTGCTGCATTCAAGGTGAATTAAAACCAAAATATTACTTTGCTAATCTGTGAAAAGATAATGTGCTAGTAAATCAGTGCCAACCCGTTATATGTACTTGCATATTTTTTACATGCAATTAATGTTCTCACCCTCCCACTGCAAAATAAATACACAACAAAATAAATATACAACAAACCATCACCAAAAAGACAATACTCGACACATGTTTCGCTGCTCTACGAGCAAGGGTTCATTCAAGTTGCACTCTAAAAACACTATTTGTCTTTGGGGTTGTGCACAAATCACACGAGGTGTTTTCGTCTACTTTTTGACCCTCCCCCCTGGTGATATTTGGTGAAGTGCAGAGTGAAGATATGTTTAACGAAACCGAGAAAAAGTATCTACTCATGTGGTAGGTGTTTTTTTCATAGTTTCGTTCACTGTAGAAAAATACACGTGAGGTTTCCTTGTACCCCCCCTCCCTCAACGTGATCTATCGTGATTTTGTCGTGACCCCCCACCCCCATCGATACTCGCATGATTTGTGCACAAGCCCTTTTCCATGAGTCCCAAAATATGTATAATGGAGCATTTTTGGACCCGGGTATGTCCTTAAACTATGTCCAAACCAGCGGTGGTAGGTCCCGCAAGGGGCCGCCTGGTTTGCTACCACCCTCCCGCCAGAGTCAGGCGCCAAGCAGCCATGCTGCGTTTCGTCTGTGTGCGGGAGTACCAGTGCCTTTGGGGGATGATTGGCTGTCAGTTGTGTTGCATAATGCCGGTTTTTGGATCCTTGAGTGACGTCGGGCCGAGCGGCTCTCGCTGGAGGGTAGCGGGATCCGAGGCACGGTCTTGCCGGTGGCCGACCGCAGGAAGTTGGGGGCCCAATTGTACGACAGCCACGTGCGAGAGGCTGCCCCGCCACCTAGCGAAAAATCCTGGAATAGCTCCACCGTGCCAGTTGGCGACTGGACGGGAGGACCCGGTGGGTTATTTCAGGGGGGCTCGGGCGTCCCCGCAGTCTCCAAGTGAGCTCCTCATTGTCCGGATTAGCTCAAGTGATCCAATTGGTAAACGCAACACCTCGACAGGCATTTTTTCACCCATCCCACACTCCACAAACATGAAATCAAAAAGAAAAAAAGAATAGGGTTAAACACCGGCTGCACTTCCTCCCATTGAAAGTGCACCTCACCAACATCAGGGGGTTGCACTCAAATATCGATCCGGTCCACCACCATCTTGAAACCGAAAAACCGCACCTATTCTTTTTGACGGAGACGCAAATCAAAACCCCAGCGGACGCGTCGTACCTCAACTACCCAGGCTACTCACTGGAACATAAGTTCAGAGCACGTGCTGGGGTCTGTGTGTACGTCCGCGACGACATTTGCTGCAAGCGTCTCCGTTGCTTTGAGGCTGCCGGGTTTTCCACTTTGTGGATTATGGTTGACTCGGGCTCAGAGAAAACTCTGTATGCCTGTGTCTACCGATCGCACAGCGGAAACCAGGAGACAACTAGGCTCTTTGACCACCTTACTGAGATGGCAGATAAAGCCCAACAGCGGTACCCTGCGACTCAACTCGTATTCCTTGGGGACTTTAACGCCCACCACGAGGAGTGGCTGTTCCCGTACAAGAATACTTGCCACGCTGGGAGGGAAGCGCGCAAATTTGCTGTATCCCTAAACCTTACCCAGCTGGTAAATGTTGCGACGCGGATACCGGATGTTACTGACCATACACCCAATTAACGGCAAGCTGCTGGCATACCTCGAAGCAAATGATCTGCTCAGTGACCGTCAATATGGCTTTCGCCGAGGTCGGTCTACTGGGGATCTTTTAGCGTATGTCACGCATTGCTGCGGCGAGGCCATCGAGAGGAACGGTGAAGCGCTTGCTGTTTCACTGGACATCTCGAAGGCCTTTGACAGGGTTTGGCACGCAAGTCTCCTTAGCAAGCTTCCTGCTTACGCCATCCCTGCTGATTTTTGTAGCTGGCTATCTGATTTCTTGAGAGAACGGTCGATCAGAGTAGTTATTGATGGCTGCTCTTCGGACCTCATGGCCATTGACGCCGGTGTTCCTCAGGGGTCTGTTCTCTCCGCAACCCTTTTCCTGCTCCACATTAACGACATGCTGCAACCCAGCATTGTAGGTTATGCAGATGACAGTACGGTTGTTGAGAGATATTTGGCTAGTGCAAGGGACAGCAGGGAGGATATACGTTCACAGAGAGAGGCCATGGTTGAGCGAATGAGCTTGACCCTTAGTCTCGTTTCCCAGTGGGATGATGACAATCTGGTCACGTTCAATGCCTCCAAAACGCAGGCGTGTCTATTTTCCGCAAAACGAAGTCCATTCGACCTGACTCTTTCTTTCCGGGGTGCATCTGTACCTATTACCGACAGCCTGGAACTCCTCGGCATGGAGCTGAGTTCAGTCCTCAGTTCAGTCCTCATTGAGTCTAAAGCACAAACTGCGGCCAGAAAGCTGGGCGTCCTAAATAAGGTGAAGCGATACTTCACACCTGGACAGCTTCTAACACTTTACAAAGCTCAAGTCCGGTCGTGTATGGAGTATTGCAGCCACCTGTGGGATGGCTCAGCTAAATACCAACTCGCCGCTTTGGACTCAGTGGAGCGCAGAGCCAGGAGGATGATTGGCGACAAGAAGCTAACGGCTAAGCTTCAGTCTTTGGCCCATCGGCGGAAAGTCGCCAGCCTGTCGGTATTCTACAGGTTGCACTTCGGGGAGTGTGCCGAAGAGCTACACGAGCTCATTCCACCGTCCCCATTCTACCATCGGACTTTTAGACGCACGGCTGGTTTCCATCCTTACTTGGTAGATATTCCACCAATTCGCACGAAGCGCTTTGCTTCTACTTTCCTTATGCGCACTGCCAAGGAATGGAATTCCTTGCCGGCGTCTATATTTCCGTGTTCTTATAACCCGGCAACCTTCAAATCAAGAGTGAACAGGCACCTTCTGGGCGAGCTCGCTCCATCGTAGGCCACGTCTACGCCTCGGCTAGTCTGTGGCCATGAGTAAGCCCATTCATAATAATAAAAAAAAAATCCACGAAATTGCCTACCTTTGTCCCATATGAACACAAACTTTCTGAAGACTTGCAGGTGCCTAGTAGGTATTATGTGGTATTTTCTTTCCTCCTTAATGGGTTTTACGTGCATAATACATGTTAATACTGTTTTTTTGCCTGAATAAATTCCGTAACCAGCACAGTCTTCCGGCTGACGAAGGATGCACAGCAGCAACATGGTCTGCGGCACGGCGACTTCCAGCGCTACCGCGGCTACTGCTCGCGCCGCATCCGTCGCCTCAGGAAAGTGCTTAAAATACCACAAGTAAGCTTAAATACCCATGGGGTTGGCCGGTCAAAGTATTAAACAGATGGCGCCATCATAGCTTGCCCCGTCAATCCCTAGAATTGTGTCAAATTTTAGTTATTTTAATGCTTTGAATGCTGGCTCTTCAAGCCAAATCTCATAGAAAAAGGGGCAAGCTATGATGGCTCCATCTATGCAAACCTTTGACAGTTGCCAACCCCAATCTTTAGGTATTTAAATAAAAGTAAACAATTTGTACATTTTCGAGTAGTTATAACATTTATTGGTTATCCAACCAAATACAAAACCGCCTATATCAGTCACAGAATGTCCTGACTTTAACCTACATGATTTGACCATGTAATGCTTTCATCTAAGCTCAGCTGGCTTAAGGAGCCATTTGAGGGTAGATTTTGTTTACTTTTATTTAATTACCTAAAGATACTGAGTATTGACAAAGTAAACTATTGTTTGTGGGTAATGTAGGTGTGTAGATATTTTAATTACAGCAATATAAATTAAAGGCGCTTTGTTTTTCATTGAAAACTATGGTCCATTGTGTTCTGGCTGGGAGATAGGCTTTCCCTCGGTCAGCCCTCTTTCTAACATAATCAAGGTCTTTATGATAGTCCACCTGATTGGTGCTTAAATTCCAGCTACATATTTTTGTAGAAAAGTCACCCCTGCAGCTTAAAAGTTGAAGGTGCCAAAAGTAGAGTGTACTATCTGCGAAGAAAAGTTAAGACCAACACTTCTCATTCGCTCTTGCTGATTGTAGCGAAAATATTTGTTTTGTGGATACAATAATTCACCCTATGTCTATTTGAAAAAAACATTTTTCTAGGGTGACCGTCGCCACTACCGGCGGCGCGACGTGACAACAGCCCACGTATCGGGCCCGAAGGCCGAGCCGCGTCTGCTCTGCGTGCCGCTGCTGCAGGCCGAGCGCGCCTGGGCCCACGCCATGCAGCTCCGACAGGAAGCCAACACCGAGCCCAGGAAGAAGTTCCATCTCATTTCTAGGCTGAAAAAGGCTTATGCACACTCGCAGACGCTGCTGGAGCTGTGTGAGGTACCTAACTGATCTATTAATAATCTGATCTTCTCTAGTCCGAAGGCTACACTCACTCTCTGATGCCCTTAACCTTTTGGACGCCAATGACCTATATATCCGCACCGCAGGTTCAACGCCAAAGACCGATTAATCAGAGCAACATAGACCTACGTGCATATGCATAAAGTTCAATTTCAGTTTTGACACTTCGGTGACGTGGCGTCCGCGTGACAGCTTTTGTTTGACACAGCGTCGAAAAGGTTAAAGTTTAGTCAATGATTATTCATCACGAAAACTATCCTTTACGGTCGTCGCTAGATCATTTCTAAATTGAATAAAGCACTTATTTTACCATAGAGGGCTCGAAAGCCATAGTATGACAATAGGTAATTTTCGCGACTCGCGACTTTTGCAGGCTTTGCCGCTTTGCGCCACTCGTGAGCTCGTGACACTCATATAGAATCCACCTGGACAACACAACATGCGTAATAAGTCCCTTCACCAACCCCATGGATGTTTTGATATGTCTTAAGAAAAATATCTTTATTTAGGAATATTAAAAATTCCATACAATATTGTTAGTACCACATCAATAAAGCTACATGTTAGTAAGTACCTACATTAAAATTAATCATTAACATTGTACATATGTCGGCGGCCGATCGTAAGATCAGGCATATCGTGAAATTCCTAGGCATATCGTGAAAATCTGACTCGTTCCCTGAGTCGACGGAGCCCCGCCACGCGGGGCTCCTATTTCTGGGCAGTTTGCCCTTCGGACATCTGAAGCAACCTAACGAATCTATCCTGCCTAATATATATTGGTTTAAGTTGACTATCGTCAAAACGTTACACAGGAACATTACGATCTGCCTGATCTTACGATCGGCCGCCGACACATATAAATAATCGACACAATATTTTGACAATTAATGAATGTCTTTATCTGACCCATTAAACAGAGCGGCGTATGCGACGCCCGCACGCAGCTCGAAGCCGGCGCGTACGCAGCCTGGCTGAGCGGGGTGCTGCTGGTCGAGCTGCAGCAGTGGCGCGGCGCGGCCGAGAGCCTGCAGCGCGCGCAGCTCGTGCTGGAGAAGCTGTGCGCCGCGCTCAACGAGGAGGAGCGCACGGTCTACAAGCAGAAGGTACGGGAATAGAATGTGTGAGGAATCCGCCGGCTTGTTTTTAGGGTTCCGTACCCAAAGGGTAAAACGGGACCGTGATAGCTACACAGTTGAAATTTTCACAGATGATGTATTTCTGTTGCCACTATAACAACAAATACTAAAAACAGAATAAAATAAAGATTTAAATGGGGCTCCCATACAACAAACGTGATTTTTGACCAAAGTTAAGCATTTTAAGCAACGTCGGGAGGGGTCAGTACTTGGATGGGTGACCGTTTTTTTTTTGTTTTTTTTTTGTATTATGGTACGGAACCCTTCGTGCGCGAGTCCGACTCGCACTTGCCCGGTTTTTTAACATTCATAAGAGCTTTATAGTACGCCACTAAAATGTGATAAAGACCTTTGACTTTGACCAATGGGACGAACGAGCGGTCGTTACCATTATAGTGTAGGTACATTGCGTATATTTAAATAATAGTATATTGTATGGGCTGATAAGACGGCGCGCGAACTCTTATGCGATTTTATTTACATTAAGGACTATTGGTTACATTCAATTCCGCCGACCGGTCAAATACCGCAATATAATGAAACTCGCATGCGAGTTCTCGCACCATGTAAATGGGCCTTATGTGTCCACAGGTGGAAGAACTGAAGCCTAGCCTGCGTTACTGCGCGTACAACATTGGCGACCAATCAGCGGCGGGCGACCTCGTGGCCATGCGGGGACAGGGCCTCATCGAGAACTTGGATACGTTGATGGCTCAAGCCAAGTGAGTAATTGAGTATGAACCTTAAGAGTCCTTACTCCTACAGACGAGCGTATTTTGCAAAATGCTTCCTTTTTCATTCAAGATTACGACGTAACTATTAGTATTTATTCAAAAACTGATAACGTACTTAAATAATCATTTCTTAAACTAGGGGCTGCAAACGTTCTAATTTTCATTTTCTCTTTTTGAACCTAAAATAAATGAGTTTTCTTAGAAGTCTTTTTCAAAATTTGCTGTGAGAAGGGTCGTTTCGGCTCTCAATTTTGCAGTAAACAAGAATCATTTGGTATATGAATGATTACAATTCAACTCATCATATGTTATACGAGGGGCTTACATGCTTGAAAATCGAACTTTCATTTAAAAAACATGATAAAATACCTTCCGAGTTTTCTTCATTTTTTTGGTGAAAACAGGGTTACATTACATTTTTTTATCGCTAATTGGACTTATATTTTGCCACAAAAAAAATCTTTTAACAAACTGTAACTTTATGTTTAGTCATTAAAAAAAAATCATAACTATAGGACCTACCTTGCCGTAAATATATATTTTTTTAAAAGACCTATAAATCACGCTGCAGCGACGCCGCGCGCTCATTCTCCGCCGAGCGCGCTTAGGGAACGGACCTGCGCTCGATCGTCAGGCGCTCATTGCTTCGTAAACATTGAGCGAGTTCCGAGAACTGTTGTATACTATGATTAGAAAATCTTGATCCAAGGGAGAGTACATTTTTCACACCATATTAAATTTTAACAACCGACTCCCGCTTATGTGATAGATTTTCAGTGTTACTTGAATTCTGGTTAGGGTTTGCATTTTAATTATACCCGGACGACCTGGATGATGTCCAGGTTCTCTTGATGGAGTCAGGAATTGGCCACCGAACTCCTAATCTACTCATCTTAACTCCATCGTGTTTGGGCTCCATGGATTTGCCTTGACGAACACCACGGATCTAGATGAGGTCCAGGTTCTCATGATGGACTCAGGAGTTGGTCACCAGAACTCCTAATCTACTTATTATCACTCCATCGTGTTTGGGTTCATTAGATTTGCCCTGACGAGCATCATCTGTTTAGATGAGGTCCAGGGTCATGAGACCCTTCTGGTGACCAACTCCTGACTCCATGATGAGATGGTCACCAGAAGTCCTAATCTACTCATCATAAGTCCATCGTGTTTGGGCTCAATAGATTTGCCCCGACGAGCACCATTGATCTAGATGAAGTCCAGGTTCTCATGATGGAGTCAGGAGTTGGTCACCAGAAATCCTCATCTACTCATTATAACTCCATGGTGTTTGGGCTCATTAGATTTGCCCTGACGAGCACCATCTATCTAGATGATGTCCAGAGTCACGAGCCCCTTCTGGTGACCAACTCCTGACTCCATTAATGAGATGGAGTTAGGAGTTGGTCGCCAGAAGTCCTAATCTACTCATCATAACTCCATCGTGTTTGGGATCAATAGATTTGCCCCGACAAGCACCATCGATCTAGATGAAGCCCAGGTTCTCATGATGGAGTCAGGAGTTGGTCACCAGAACTCCGAATCTACTCATCATAACTCCATCGTATTTGGGCTCAATAGATTTGCCTTGACGAGTACTATCGATCTAGATGCGGTTGATAGATTATTAATATTATTTTATTTTATATACTTACAAATAAAGCTTCATTTGCTTCCTCCCTTTTCACATCCTTAAGGGATAATTTTTGAGATTAAAAGTTTGCTATGTTATTCCCCGGGACTCAAACTATCTCTGTACCTACCAAATATGAACTAAATTGAATATTTTAAACTTTCGCGTTTTGAACACATATTAACTCACATACCCGCGTTAGACCCGTCTATAATGTGGGTTTAACTAAATTGGTTCAGCAGTTTAAGTGTGAAGAGGAATTAAAAAAAGTATTTTTTTTCTTCATATTTTATGTGTTTTTACTTCGGAATGGTGACACCTGATGATGATGATGATAATGACAATGAATTCGGCACCCCCGATTTATACGAAAATGATACTAAACTTGGCCTAGTGGCTTAAATGATACAGATATCAAGATCAAGTTGTGAGCCCCCCCCCCCCCGCCCCCTCCGCCCCCTAAAAATTTACATCAAAAATCTGGGTGGCAGAGAGTTGTTACATTGTTAGTACTCTCAAATTTATTGTTTTTATACAGGGTGGCCAAAAAATAAGTGCTTTTCGTTGCTAGCAAGAAAATGGTTGCTAAAAAATGTACCCTCCCATAGAAAATGGACTAGCCAAAATCTATGAAACAGTAATTTTTTTTTTTGCGATTTCGGTGTAGGTCCCATACTAAAAGTTGCTCAGTATAATCACTAAAGCTCCCTGGCAACGGGAATGCCCTTATATTTGGGTACCCTGTATATGCATACAGGTATATATTAGGGTGTTGCTTATTTCGTCGAAATTAAAATTTTCTATGTCTCACCCCCTTAAATTGTTCTCTTTCACTAAAAAACAATTAGAATTTTTTATTTCGTTTTAGGGGTCGCTACTGAATTTAGAAAATTTGAATCCTTCATACATTATGATTTTTTTTTAATTTTTAGTTTTTAATTAGTGAGACAGTGAGTCAAAGTATATGGAAGCTATTTACATGTAATTCAATACTAGGTATAGTCAATATATTTTAATTTTTATTCCTATTTTAGGAGTGCGCACTGCTGAATGAATATTTAGAACGCCTAAAACACGCATAATAAGCTATAAAAAAATAGTGGTATTATTTTATGTTAAACTGCACATTAATACACCCTGATCCTGACCCGTTGATTCATATAAAAAAAAAACAAGAAAAAAGACTAAAAAAAATAATCTTGTATGGAGGGTGCAAATTTTCAAAATTCGGTAGCGACCCCTAAAACATAATTGAAAATTCTGAAAAAAATACACATTTGTTTTTTAGTGAAAGAGAACAATTTAAGGGGTTGAGACATAGAAAATTTCAATTTCGACGAAATAAGCAACACCGTATGTATACAGGGTGATTCATGAGACGTGAGCAGGACTAATCCTGCACACTCAGTAACTGATAATTGATCGATCACCGTCGTATTTAGGTGAAACAACGACACTTTTTCCTATTTTTATATTTTTGGTGAGGGCAAATTTAACTCTCTACAATCATGGTTACCCTACAATACCTAATTAATAAACATAAAACCTCTTTAACCGTAATGACAGTTTTTTGATTACGAAGAAAATAAACTGTCAAACTTGAGTGAGATACGATTTTTCAAAAGTAACCAGGCCGTGATGACATTTAATTTGACACAGAATATCGGTAGTTTAGTGTTCTAATTTTAGAGTGACCATGCATGTCGTAAATAAATTTATTAATTTTTTTTTCAACACTAGTAGAAAATTAACGTTAATCTCACTAATAGTGATACGAAACAGTTGCTTATAATTTACAAAATGCGCAGTGTTAGTCCTGCTCACGTCTCCTGAATCACCCTGTATATACTATAATTTAGTATAATATTATCTTTCAAACATTTAATCATTCAACTTCCTTGGTGAACTGACTTGAATAGTTCCTTGACTTCATGGATGAACTTGTCGCAATAATTCCATGACATAGGTAAACAATCATTATTATTTATTCGTCGTTGGTTATATATTTTCTCAACACATACACTCTATTCACTACTATCATGCTTATAAAAGAGTGCCAATATAACGTTAAAATAAATTTACTTGCAAATTAAATTGAAAAGTATCAATATTATTCTCGTCTGCGTTGAAACGCGCATAGCTTTGCCGGCGCTCGCGTATCAAGCGCCAGCGCCATCTATCGAGTGTTATTTCGCAAAATCGGCGAACGCTCTAAGGAATAAGGGCTCTTAACCCGTGTCGAACTCGAATCTTTGCTATTATATTGTAGCGGAAGCAGTTATACTCGTCTGCGTTGAAACGCGCATAGCTTTGCCGGCGCTCGCGTATCAAGCGCCAGCGCCATCTATCGAGTGTTATTTCGCAAAATCGGCGAACGCTCTAAGGAATAAGGGCTCTTAACCCGTGTCGAACTCGAATCTTTGCTATTATATTGTAGCGGAAGCAGTTATAAAGTTGACCCAAAAAAAATTTATTAAGCTATGAGCTTCATCACATATGTCCCTTGAGTAATTCTAAGCATTTCAAGCCTGGGAGGCAATAAGAAATGTGCGTCTACTCGGATTTGTAATGGATTCAAACTTTCAACCCCTTTTTAACCCTGTTAGGGGATGAATTTTACAAATCGCTGAAATTACTTTTCCTGTCTTTTAATAACCACTCACATGCTTTTGGTAACTGTAGCTACCAGCTGTCACCCTTATTTTATTATAATAATAGAGGTCACTGAAAAATATCAAGCATGTGAGTGGTTATTATCCCCAAATACAAAGATTCAAGTCCCGCGTTCGAAAAAAATTTTGATATCCATACAAACTTTCAACCCCTTTTTCACCACCTTAGGGGATGAATTTTCAAAAACGCTGAAATTGTTTTTCTTGTATTTTAATAATATATCGTTTTACGAAGTTTCAAATTCCTAGCTTAAAATAAAACTTGAACCCCATACAAACTCTCATCCCCTTTTTAACCCCCTTAGGGGTTGAATTTCTCAAAATCGCTTCTTATCTCTTGTACACTTTATAAATGTAATCTAGTGTGCAAATTTCAACTTTCTATCTTTTGTAGTTTCGGCTCCGCGTAGCAAAAATCTCCAACCAAATTTTTCACCTTTTTACGCTTTTCTTGTAAAATTACTATGAAACTGAAAAAAACAAATATCAGCAATGAATTCTACGTCTATGGTTTATACGAAAATGATACCAAACTTGCCCTAGTAGCCACCAGGATCAGAATAGATTTTTTTTAAAGATGACGGGTGGCGGCCGTCTTTGTACCCCACCCTCCCCCCCCACCCCAGGCTAGAAATGCTTAGAATTACTCAAATATCAGATGTGATGAAGCTCATAGCTTAATAAAAATTTTTTGGGTCATGTATGGCAGCGTTAGATAACTGATTCCAGTATTGAAAGCATTTCGGCAAGCAAGTCGGCGGCCTTACAGCCATTTAAATATGAACCTTAACTAAAGCAGCATAACGTTGAATATTGAACGCGAACCTGCGCTATTGCCCAAATCGGCGATGAGTTTGATATCTCTTTTTCCCTAGTGTTTAAATTGTTTCGTTGTGCAGGGAGTCCCGGTCGGGCGTGATGCACGAGGTGGAGTGGTTGGGGCGGCGCGTGACGGTGCGGCCGGAGAAGGCGCGCATGTTCCTCATCACGCTGCAGGACCTCGACAAGTCCGCCGCCGCCGCGCCCTCCACCGAGGCCAAGATCGACATCCTCGACAACATACTCATCGACGTCAAGGACGCCATCTCCGCCGTCAAGGACGAGATCAAGAACGACCCCAAACTCAAAACCACCGAGGGCACCCAGTCCGGCATCTACTATCTGCTTTCCTATCTGATGTATTTGCGTCTCAAGCGCACCATCGAGAGGAACAACCTCCTAGTTCAACAAGCCGAGACCGCGCGCAAGAATAACACTCAGATAGATGGAAAGAAAGTCCGTCCTCAGGACTTAACGAGGCTCTACGAGATCATCCTTCAGAACTTCAATGAGCTCCAGCAGCTCCCCGGCTTCGAGAACGACGCGGCGTATCAGCAGGAGATAGAAACCCAGATGAAGGCGTACAAGGCCTTCCGATGCTACTACATCGCCCAGGTGTTGACCGGGCTCCGGCGCTTCAGGGAAGCGCTAGCCATGCTCGAACGCTGCAGCACATACACTGTCGAATCTATCGCTAGCAAACTCGACGATAAACAGTTGCGAGAGAAGCTGGAAACCTTGAAGAAAGACATTGAGAGCTGCAAGTTTGAAGTGCACGCCGATTCGGTGCTCGAAGACGACGACGAGGATGAAGAAAAATACACCTCTAGCGGCAAACCGTACAAAGATAAGAAGCCTCTAGTGGACCGCTTGGACGAGTATCGCGAGGACACTCAAGTGTTGACCAAGAACCCTAACATCTTCAAGATGCCCCCGCCGATGGAAGCGATTCCTTGCAAGCCGCTGTTCTTCGACCTGGCCTGCAACTTCATAGAGTTCCCGAACCTGGACGACAAGACAGGCGCGGCCGACAGCAAGAAGCAGGGCGCCGGCATCACGGGCCTGGTTAAGGGGTTCTTGGGCTGGGGTAAGAGCGACAAGTAGGGGGTTTTATACGCATTTTATTTGGTTGTTCATAGGGGACAAAATATATGTATCTACATGAATTACTTTGTTTTATTTATTTAGTACTTCGTTTGTTATTTCCCTAAGAACTGTGAAAGCGGTAAAGGTGTTCCTAGAATCAGAATCAGAAATTTATTTGTATAACATAGGTAATAAATACAGGTGGTACTTTTTATAATTAGTATTCAAGGCCTTGGCTTCCAAACCTAAAATCGTATGTTCGAACACTTTATTAAAACTACAAAATATGTAGAGACCAATGTTTCTTTATTTTAATCTCAGTTCCGTCTTTACTTATACATTTTATATTGTCCGTACATTAGTACAATTTGAAAGCTTAATAAAACCAATAAAATTATTTAACAGAAATATTTAACACATACTACAACATGTTTCACTCGAACAGTACAAAAATATAAGGATTTTGTTTTTAAACAATTTCACATTGTTAGTCCGTTGCGATGCTATATTTTTTATACATTACTATATTTGAGATGATTGAAATGAGAGATGTCATCTTGAAAATTTATAAACTTACAACGAAAAAATATTAAGATGAATTTTGTCTTTATATCAAGTAAAAAAACGCATAAGTAAGCATGTTTACTGAACTGGCAAGCTTGAAGTGGACACACCCAATAAAAACGTGAATTAGTGCTTATACTCGAATCAAAGACTTATTGATTGTACTATAAATAAAGGCTTCGTCACACAGGCGCATTTTCCGGGTGGCGCGTGAGCGTTTTACCACGCCTGTGTGACGGAACCTTAACCTTTTGGTACAAAGAATGTACTTAGGAACATAATTATCTTTCAAGCAAGTTTTGAGCCCATCGCACATTTGGCATCGTCAAAGTCATAGTCTAATAAAACATGGTCTTCTCTTCCCAGAGTGACACAAGCCTACGTCACAATAACATGGCCGCTATATATAGCGCTATCGCATATTATCATATAGCGCTGTCGCATGATGACGTAGGCTTGTGTCAGTCAGGTGACCTAGAAAAGACGGGAAGAGAGTACCAGGCGGAGTATATTATACCATGGTCAAAGTAAAAGGGACATTTAGAGAAGTTTTTTTTTTATTACCACACCATTCACACGTGTACAGTACACTTGACTATTCACACGAAAGAAAATAAAAAGCAAAAACTAGGCCGGTAAGACACTTTAAGAAGAGAAGCAAAACCATGTGCAGAAGGTAATCCCAGTGATTGAGGGCGTTGAATCGAATCGCCTAATATGCGGTGGGTTCAAATTGACTGTGCTAGTGCTAGGCTAATTGGACCTTTAAATACTAATTCTCCTAACAAGTAGGGCTAGGAAAGCGTTAGTGCAAGTCAAATATACAATTTGTCAGTTAAAAAGGTAAATTTTCACACATGATTTTAATAGGACTGTGTACTTTGGAACTATCAAAGCGGTTACTTCTGGTAACCATGTATTTCACGTTTATTCTACGAAGTCTAGTAATAAGTATACAATTTTGACTCTTATTTCTCAGAAGTAAGTTTCAAAATTGTAGATATTAAGAAAAGCGACAACAATACATTAAATGTTTAATTTCAGATTCCCTTGATTACAAGTAGTCCCGCAAAATAAAATTGCAGAAACCACTGCCTGTCATCATTGTGTTACTAAACAAGACAACATATATTACAGGATAATCAATTACAATCATTGTATTGGTGTAATTTGATCAGTATAAGTAATTGTGTACTAATGTATTATTAGAATAATGGTGAAATACGTGTACCAATTATCGGATTACAAATTTTGTAGCGGATTTTTAGAGTCGCTACTGATTAATGAATTCCTGTTTGTGATTTTGTACCTTAAACAGAATAAAGTCGATACTAAATATCAACTGAAGATACCACGCAGCCTAGTATGAGCCCAGAAATATAGATTTTCTGATAAGGCACAAAATCATAACTAGGTATTCATAACCAAAATAAATAAAAAACCATCAGTAAATCAATAACTACATGTAATTTATAAAGGTATACCAAATTATATTTTACCGATTTACACACAGATTAGTGTTAAGTGCAAGTTCATACATTTGCTACTCGCAAACACAATATGTACTTACTGTGTAAACTATTCATACTGTAGCAAATGTTTAAACTCGCGTTTTACATTAATCAATGTGTAAATTGGGCCTTATATATGTACAAAGGTTTCTTAGATGTTTATCTATTTGAGACCATAAATAATTCGTCAAATATTTAAAACTTAGCATTAGAGCACCCTAAATTAGAATTTTGAAGCAATATAAAAACAGCTTGAGCTAAATTTAGACCAACTAGGACCACTCAAAAATTTATAGCTTTTAATGTGACGGAGCAAACTGAAATGTTTCATTAACGCCAAGCGCGCACCACGATTTTAATTTTTGCGACACGATTTTAGAATCGCGCTGTAATTTATCGCAGAAAATTCACTCCGCGCACTGCGATGAAAAGTCGACGATTTGTTCATTCTCGACATGGATTTCGTACCAGTCGCTTGTCGTAAAACAATATGCAATCGCTGTATGACTTTGGGTATTTATACCACAAAGGCGATCTCCTTCTATTTCTATAATTAAACGGTCAACATCTAGCGTCTCATCTTGTAACTCCATTGGAGAAGCAGGTTCCGATATGTTGACGCTTGAAGAGCGAAATGCCGACTGAGGTCCGGGGTGCGATTTTATTATCGCAGTGCGCGCGGGGCCATACAACTCCGTACGCTGCAATTCACTTTGCGACAATCGCGTCGCGAGCAGTCGCGGAAAAATGTGACAAATCACAATTTTAAAATCGCTGCGATTTTTTGTCGCATATGCGCGCACTGCCATATAAACACATACGTTACATTTCTGCGACTAAATTATCGCGAGACAAAAAGTCGTGGTGCGCGCTTGGCCTAACATCAATCTATATTACGTCCATTATGCGACTTAAAGCTAAACATCATATGTTTATGTACCCATTAAATAAACAGCAAACAAAATGGCCTCGGTAGACAACATTTAAATTATTTTTTAACTGATGTATGCCTCGTGTTACCTTGATTAATTCCGAATGATTTCTAGAGAATAATTCTAACAAAGATTTTTTCTGTAAACAATGTAGGAACAACGTATAACTACGGTCTTTATCGAGTGAATTTGATAAACGCCCAAACATCGTCTTACACTATGTACATAAGCTCGCGTATTAAAAAGCAACAATACCCGCAAGTACAACTACAGTATTTATGTCGAAGATATCACATTTATTACACGTTTACCTTAACAGTACCACTACAGAGTTTCGGTAGCTAGCTATTTTACAAGAGTCACACTCAGTGAAAATATATTATATCTTATTATCATTCATCTCGACACCATACCGCTCAAAATTATTAAAGGTCTACTACAGACATTAGCGCATTCACTAAATTATTAATTAGCTCTCAAATTAGGATACATATTGTAAACATGCATCGATGCGGTTAATTTTCCATGACACCAAGGTACAAATATAAACCGACCGGTTAGCTGAGATCTTGAGTTCAATCTCAGGAGACGTCTCAACCGTTATGGGAGCGTACAACGAGGTATTTCTAAACGATATCTACAGTCACGGTGGAAGCCCTCGGGGGATTTGAACGGATCCCAAGTATTCGCGTTCGTCAGTTCGGTCACACTCGGTGTCGGGTCGTCCGGTGAGCGGTGAGGGAGCTAGCAGCCGAGCGGCGGCCAGTGCTTGGCGTCGTGCGCGGCGCGGTCCGCGGCCGCCAGCAGCTGGCCGCACGCCACGCACGTGTCCAGCGCCACCTTGCGCCCCACCACCAGCTCCTGCTGCTTGCCGATGTCCGGCAGCAGCGCCACCAGCTCCGCGAACAGCGCCTCCATCTGCGGCCCGAGCGCGGCCTCGCAGTGCGCGTAGAACTCGTCGGCGCTGATGAGACTGTCCCGGAAGGCGCGCGATGCCACCTTGAAGTCTTCCATCGCCTCCGCACTTCCCAACGCGGCCGCGAACTTGTTCACGAGCGCGCGGTTCCTGTTCTCGAAATTCAGCGGCGGGATGTACGAGTGTACGGGTGCGTTGAACGTCTGTCCCGAGGAGTTGGTAAACGTCATCCCGTCGCAGGCCGGCCTAGCTTTAAAGCCGGGCGGGACGCCGTTCGGCACCTTCTTTTTAGTCTGCTGCAGGACAGTTTTCATTGGCAACGCGAAGTTATTAACGGGCACTACGTTGTTAGATTTGGAGAGCGACGGGAACTCCTTGGCCGCTAAGGAGAAATCACCGTTCCCCCCGTTGCGTTCTTTCTCGTTGACGGTGACCGTGTCTATGGTTTTGATGTTCCGGTGTTGAGTGGGCGTGTGGGCCGAGGCCGCCAGCGTGCTCGGATCCATATATTTCAGATCCTCTATTCCGTTGACGAGGGTCAAGTCTATATCGTAGACGTTTTCCTTTCTCGCGCTGTTCTGCTTCTTCTTCTCCTTCTTGGTGAGTTTGGCGTCCGAGTTTGTGGGAGGACTTTGGACGGGCTGCGGCTTAGGCTGGGGTTGGGGCTGCGGCCTGACTTGCGGCTGCGTCGGCTGCTGCATTTTCTTAGCCTTCTGTTTCGTGTTGACGGGGAGGCCGGGGAAGTCTGCAACAGGGTTGAAGACAGGCTCCCTGGGCGGGGGTGGGTCGGCCCGGGGCTTGGGTTTCTCCTTCTGCTTGGAGATGGTGATCCACTGCGGCGGCGCGGAGGGCGCGCCTCCGCCCGACAGCGCGGGGAAGGCCTCGCTGCTGAGAGGTGCCTTCTTTGGTTGAGAGTTAGACGTGTTTTTCTTTAGAGCTTCCATCTCTTGGCTATTGATCATGGCGACCTGCATAGAATTAATTTTATTTGATACCTGTATTTTTTAATACAACAGTAATGTAGAAATGGCTAAATGGCTTATTAGTAGAGTCTTCTACAGTATGAAAGAGTTTGACGATTATGATAATAGTGTCTGCATGTATTAATTTTGTTATTTAGTTATAGGTTAGTCATAATTATATTGTACGTCCGTGATGGATAAACTGTTGGTTCCTAATATTACTATGTAACATCCTTGTACACAGTTAAACAATAAATGGTATCTTATCTTATCTTATAATTCAGACACGAATTCTTAATGCTTTACGTGTATCGTTTATGACTCCCATTTCCGCCCGTCAGTCATTAGAGAGTAGCAGATGTAAAAAATTATTCTAAGGCGGGAGTCGTTTTTAGGGTTTTCAGTGTATAATATTAAAACCATAGGTTGGTACCAATCATAGACTAGGAATCCTCTAGACGGAGTTTAGAGCAATTATTTCATGAAACCGATGCTGCCAAAAATATTGGGGTGTGGGGGACGAGGTGAGCGAGTCCCGTGCCGTGATTGGTCCGTTCAAAGACACGGGCGTCACATAAAGACACTGACTCGAAAATGGAATAAAACTACCGTATATTTGTGGTAGAGGGTGTAGCGCTACTATGCTCAGTCTGGAGGATGTCTTGTCTGTGGGTTGGCATGACAGCAGTACCTTGGGCGACTGGTGTGTGGCGGCGCCCACGCTGGGGTGGTCGTCGCGCGCGCCGGGGGGCAGCGTGGGGAAGTCGTCGTCCGACAGCGGCCGCCGCGCCGGGATGGACACGCGGTTGCCGGACGCCTGGGTCAGGCGGAAATTGCTCGCGGAGGTCGGCTGGCTGTGCAGCTGAATTGACATGCTGGGTTTTGCTGAAATAATGAATACATGTTACGATTACGAGGGGGAGGCAATGTTGAGATAAAATTCGATTACATTTAGTGAGTTAGACGAGATAGAAATGATAGTGCAGTTACTTACAGTTCCGCAGTATGGTGGCGGCGACCGGCGGCGCGCGCTGCGAGGAGGCGGCGGCGGGCGCGGGCGCCGGGCCGCTGTCGGGGCCGAGCGCCGGGAAGTTGCGGTCGTTGCGGGCCAGCCCGTCGCCTCCTGCGACATAAGTTCGCCTACTCGTTACAAAATCAAATGAAGCTAGAGAAGCCGAGTGCGAGCGAGATGACCAGATTTATAAATCGACTAGCACGTTGATTTTCACACCGTATTAAGATATTTCTTTTAATCTTTTCGACGCCGTGACAAACACAAAAGCTGTCACTCGGACGTCGCGTCACCCACGTGTCATAACTGAAATTGAACTTTATGCATATGCACGTAGGGCTATGTTGCTCCGTGGTTGTGACCTGCGGTGCGGATATATCGGTAATTGGCGTCCAAAAGGTTAACCAATGTAATGCGCGACACTTGCTGCACAGATAGCGGAGGGCTTATAGAGCGCTCTATATACAGGTGTCAATACAGAACATCACCTTTGTAGGCCTTATGTCCGGCGCCAAGCACGAGGTTAGGCGTCTGCGGCGCCGCCGACAGGCGCGGGAACTGCTCGTCGCTGCGAGTGTCGATGCGCGGCGCCTGCTGCACGGGCGGCGGAGGGCTTATAGAGCGCTCCATTTCGCGCTCGCGGTCCCTGTTATATAAACATAATATGTTATTAAACACGGCAGGGCTCGTCAAATAGAGCAAACAGAATGGGCATAGAGGTACAATCCGTTTCTTGAAACATCGGCTGCTGTCCGATGATGCCGACGGTAAATGCAACTGTGCGGGCGTTAGGACGCAAAGTCTACCACTAACGTCCTTATTCATAAACGCCCTACAAACCTCAATTAGCTAATAATCGTTTCTTTATCCTTTCATCTTGACTTATGCATTTGTAAGAAAGGGATAAAATAAATCAGGCCTGTAAAGTTTTATGAATAAGGACTTTAGTCCTTGATACCGACCTAGGAGCCCGCTGGGCCTGCGGGTGCGGCGTGATGTTGAACTGCAGCTCCAGCGTCCGCGCTTGTCTCGCCGCGCCGCGCGGCATGTTCCGCCCGTGCACCGTCGCCTTGTGAGCTGCATGTCAACGAACAAGGAGTCAATTGTTTATTTCTTACATTAGCTAAGTTTTAATCTTTCCCTTGACGTTCAGTCCTGCCTTAGAATTCGATTGTGGAAAGTTAAACCTAATCAAAAGGGACGTATATCTCAGGACTGGCCTTACGGGCAATATGAATGGGGCCAGTACAGCGGTGTGACACCGCTACAACGCGATTGGTTGATGAGTTCGCATCACGCGCGTGATTAGTCGCAACTAATGCGTTAAACTGCGCGATTGGCTCGAATTCGTGAGTGACACCGCTGAACTAGTACCATTATTAGTGCCCGTATGGCCCGTCGTGAGTTATACGTCAATGCTAATCCACGATCACGCACACCATCATCGCGCTTATAAATTAGGAAATAAATACAAAGTGATCTTTCTCTTCTAACTAGATATCTCTACTTAGTATGAATGAAAGCTACGTTTTTTTTTCATGGTTCTACTACTCCTCATTTACATTTTTACGTATTATTCTGTATATTTCTTTAGAGTGTGCTTTTGAGCAAATGGTGTCAATCAATAACAAATGCGATACCAAAGTGTAAACACATTTATCATAAAAGTAAACCATACCTATTAAGTCCGCTAATGTGTATGATATCAAATGTTACCATCCTTAAATTCTGATGTATAAAACGTTGCCGCTAATGTCATAATTCATGAATGTCAATTTAAGTTCTTGATACTACGAGGAAGAACCTTATGTAGAACACAGAAGTTGAGTTAATTTTCGTAAAGGTAGCACACTTGCACAGTTCCAAGGGGAAATACCCCCTATCAATGGGGAAGTACCGCAGTTGTACCGTAACATTTATTTGGTCGTTGTATGCACATCCATATATAAGGTTTGCGATTTGTTATCTCTAGATTAAACCTGGTTTGGAGCTGCTATTATAGACTGGGGTTACTTTGGTTCGTGGGATAACATTGATCAACGACGTTTCACACCATAAGAAGTAGGTTTTTGAATGCGAATGTTTAAGAATTTAATAATGCAGCTGGCAACCATTTTTAACAGAAATACATGAACGCGAGCAGCAAAAAATACTGATTTCAAAAATCTGCGATCAATGTTACCCCAAGAGTTGTGAACCGCACCGCAGTCTACGGTACCCAGTAGGTATATAGACAGAATGTAAAAGATTTAGGTTAAACACGTGGATCGTCTTTTCAAATAATAACGGTAAACATATCCTTGGCTCTATAGGTACCTAGCATATATGGATGCAACCCGGATAGATGTCTATCCTCTAAGATGAGAAAGACAAGAGACAGAGAAAATGAGAGTTATCACTGACAATGAAACTATTAGTTAAGAGATAATCATTCGCCGGTTACATAGCATACTCTTAATTATTATTTATTTATTTAAACTTTATTGCACAAAAGAAAACTTATCGTACAAAAGGCGGTCTTGATGCCAAAAGCATTTTCTACCCAGTCAACCTTAAGGCAAAGCAGAAGATAAATTTATTACTTATAGTTACCTTTAAGATCAATCTCGCTCCGGAACACAGCGGTAAGATGCTGTCCGGCACACTCGCCCTCCTCGCACAGATAGTGGTCCGTCCGGAAGTGATGGGCCAGCGCCACGTGAGAGGCATAGTACAGGTTCTTGCCGTCGGCGTCGCAGAGGTGGCAGAACAAGTGCTCCTTGCGGAGGTGCCGGTACAGCTCGTCTGCGTCCATGAAGCGCTCCTCGCAGAACTCGCAGAGAGGGTGGCCTCTGGTTATAATAGACAACATTTAATTAAACTCTTTGACGCCGTGTCGCAGCACAAAAGCTGTCACTCGGACGACACGTCACCGAAGTGTAAAAACTGAAATTGAACTTTATGCATATGCAACGTAGGTCTGTTGCTTTGTGGTCTGTGATGTGTCTGTGACCGATTAATCCGTCTTTGGCGTTGAACCTGCGATGCGGATATATCGGTCATTGGCGTCCAAAAGGTTAATAGGGAGTATTACTGCAATGTTCTGCCGCCAGAGTGCAGCGCTAATTTGTTTAGTAAACCATAGAGTGACTTATACATATTACGCCTTCATTACGCATCAAGGCGGTTTGTTTACAGGAATTACAGGTGGCCTACCGCGAAACGCGAAAATCGAAATTTTGTTATCTCGCCCCTCTATCGATCGAATAAGCAAGAGTGATAGAGAGGCAGAAACCGAACTTTCGATTGTCGTGTTACACGGTAGGCCATGTGATTGAGTTAGTGACGCCGTCTCCGCAGTTTTGCGTAATATTCCCTATTGTATAACATTAACTCATAAGTCTCATAACATAAGCACAGTGGGTTTCAACTCTCTCTCAAAGTAAGACGTAACTTTGCACTTCTCACTGCTGCTTGCAGTAAGTATCCTGCGCGGGGAGTCGGACTGTATTGAGCTGGTGGGGCAACTACTACGTCTGTACGTTCCTTCACGGACCAGAATCGAGTTCCGACCTCGTGACCGTTGTCTCCTGGCAGTCCCGGCTTCGCGACTGTATCACGTAGGAATTCCCCTGTGGTTCGTTCTTTGCTCCTTTTGAATGATCTCCTCGCATCTCGGTGTGATTTGTTGGCAGGCAGACAGGTGGTAGTGTGTGATGAATGTTTGAGGTTTTGTGAGAAGATGGACGGATGCACGTCCTTTTACAGTTTAAAATGTGCTAATACACACTGAAGACTGTACTATATTTACCTGTGAGAGGTGTCATCAAGATCTCCTTTTCGTCTGTGGTGAGCGAGCTCCTGCCGCGTGTAGCATTTCCGTTCATTTGTAAATATCTGAAAAGGGAAAATGTATAATAGTTACTTACATTTGGAACACAATTCAAAAATATATTGCAACTTTCATTACATTTGTTATAACACAGCAAACTCCTATTCATTGTTAAGATTAAAAAGAGTATTTAAGCTAGACAACGAAATTCTAATCAAGTAGGTAATAATAAAAGTATGTTTTCCAATGTTCGTATTCAGCCGAATTATTCGGTAAAAATGCCGGAAATTCGGCAAATATTTTTAATCGCGTCTGTCTTGTTGTTAAATCAAGTTTCGGAAAGCAAACATGTTGAATCCATAGGATATTTCGAATTTTACAAGTGCCTAGTCTTTAACTGATTTGTTTTTAGGGAGTTGTCTAGGAAGTGATTCATCTCTAGTTGCTAATGTAATTGAAGTGTTATCAAATGATATTCAGCGAATATTCGGTTCGGTAAGATCTGAACCAAACATTCTGCCGAATATTTGTATTCAGTAAACTCCATATTCAGCCCACCTCTAATAAAAATCAATTAATTAAATAAAATTAAATAAGACGGAACATTTCCGTTTTTGTTACAATTGTTTAATTGCCGGTTAAAAAAAAGTTTCCTAATGCAATGGACACAATGTATTATGGCCATACTAAATAGTTTACTTTATATTTGATGATATGAATAATGTAGTATTTAGAGTTAGGCATGTATCACTAAGGCATGCATTGAGGCTAGCTGAGATAAGAAGAAGTATCTGTGTCAGCATTGTTCAGACATACATTGTTGCAAACCGTGTATAACACATATTATTTGATTTGATTTTGATATTTCGCAGGCCCAATATTACAGGGTTCTATGTTACATTTTCAAGAAAGTTTAAATTCAACTTAATGTCATTATGACAATGTTCAAATTTCCGTTCGTTAAAAGTGAAACATAAAACCCTGTAATATTGGGCCAGCGATTTGATAGATAATTTTGGGAAAAAATAGGTTAAGGCTCTACTTAATAAAATGTGGAATAAATTAATTTATTATGTACTTTAAAAATACCTTTTAAATATATTTTAAAATGTGTAAATTGAATTGTGTGTGGCGTTTGTTTATTATTGAGTCTGAAAACCTAATTAACAAATAAAGAATAACATTTACAAACCCGGTTTTGGTGAAAGAATAGGGAAAACTTTACTGACCTTCAGGTGTTTAACACAAAGATCACAGAAATATCTCTCATGGACCTTCCGCATGTGGTCACTGAGCATAGTGAAGGTCCTGAACGGCGCCAACTTGCTGCAGAGCCGGCAACGGTTCTCCAAGAGTTCCTCATAGGCATTCTTTATCTCCTGACTACAGAATGCTATCTTATACTGCCTTTCAAACAACCGGTCCGTAAAAACACGATTGCGCAATTCTTTGTAAGGCAGGACGGAGTCCGTAAACACGACCTGTAGATAAAATAAACCGAGTAAGTGATAAGTTATGGTTACGGTTTGTATACCAACGAAACAACGTGCTCACCCTCGCCAGGTCTTGCCGACAGATGGGACATTCGTTCTGCAAACACAGCACTCGCATACGAGTGGAACACTCGAAACATACGGGGTGGTCGCACTCGCCAATCGAGTAGTACAAGACATTCTTGAAACACACTACGCAAGTGTTATTGTCGGCCTGGGAGTCTGCCATGGTCGTTGACTGTTACGAATGGGGCTCTGTAAAAGTCACACTGAATTGTTATATCGTCAAAAATTATATCGTGGTAGCGACAAAATCGTAACTCTTGGAATAACTCGAATATGTACCCACGTACGTAAATGAAGGACGAAAATTTCTGTGCTATCCAAATTTGACAGACAGTGTAGTTTTGGAACTTTAAAAACCGTAACCGGAAATGAATTTACCGGTAATTAGTGAAACGTTGTTACTATTTCCATTTACGACATAGACTTATAATATATAAAGACGGTGTCTCAGCGAGCTGTCACTGTTGCCACTTTTGTTTAGTGTACGATTAACAATGAGGCCCACGTTGCTGTAGCCATGTCGATAAAGTCATATCGATAAACTATCGTCATTTCTTGCAATTTTAATTTTACTTCAAAGGCTTAACGATACCTAAAATGACCAAAAACGCTTTTATTCTTTATTGTGGTTATCAGATCACAATTTTATAGTCACGCCCCAGAAGGGAACCAAGGGAAAGTTCAGATATTTAATTAAAATACATAAATACCTCCTAGAGTCTGACCAGCGAGTCGCTGCACAAGCATTTTTACAGAATTCTTCATATGGCAACAATTTTATCTGTCAAAAGTGTCAAACAACTGTCAAAATGTTGACAGCTTCTGTTACCAAACAATATTGATATTTGTGTCACATTTATGTGAGTTTTTATTTGCAAACATATGTTTGACCAGCGAGTCGCTGCACAAGCGTTTTTAGAGAATTCTATATATGGCAATAATTTTAGCTGTCAAAAGTGTCAAAAATATTGTCAAACGAGTTTACACATAACCTAGATTCTCAAATTCTCATGTTAGTTCATTCGTTACGGAAGTTTATAGTTTATATCGTATTATAATGGCTAAACCGATTAGAAGCAGTGTGAGGAGCATGTTATTTACGATAATCTGTAACTATAATCAAGTTCGACACGACGAAAATGAGAGATTACTAGAAAAGAAGCGAATATTGGACGAAATCATTCAGGCGACCGGTAAGTCATTATCAAACAATGTTGATGCTTCTTGTACCAAATTTAATTTACGAGATAGGAACATTTGTTTGTATTACTAAACTTATGATTTATTTATATTACAGCGGGCGTAGATGACGAAAATGTTAGAGAAACTATTCAAAAGCTAGCAAGCGAACTGAAGAATGTTATTGATAATAACGCATCAGAATCAAGTTATTTAGAGAAAGTGTCTACTATGACAGGTAATATAAATAATCTATATTTTCACATCTAGGTTTATTAATATTTTAGTGTTCTTTTGTTAAAATTCCTATTGTTAAAACTGTTTTTTTTTTCAGGTGCAAGCATTCGTACACTACGCACAATTAAAAAAGAGGGTTCTATTAACCAAGGCCAATGGAATACGCCAGGGAAAAAACGACCCCGGCCACCAACTGTGTCAAATTTAGACAATTTTGATGTGTCAGCCATCCGTAATAAAATTAATGAGTTTTATTGCGTCAAAAAGCAGGTACCTACTCTAAGAGCCTTACATGCGGATTTGAAAGAATCTATAGGATTCTCAGGATGTTGTGAAACACTGAGGAAAATACTACACGAGAACGGGTTTGAGTTTAAAAAAAATAAAGAAGAGCGCTCCATCCTCATGGAAAAGTTTGAAATATCTGGGTGGAGGCAAAGGTTTCTTAGAGCTATACATAAAAAACGGGAAGAAGGAAAAAATATTGTGTATCTTGATGAGACATATGTCCATCAAAATTACAGACCAAAGAAGTCATGGCAAGGGCCTTCAACTTCCGGTTTAGTTGAAAAAATTTCCTCGGGTAAGCGGCATATTATAGTGCATGCTGGATCAGAGCAAGGATTTGTGCCCAATGCTTTGCTTGTTTTTAGCACAAAATCCAAAGCAGCTGACTATCATGATGACATGAACAGTTCTAATTTTTTAAAGTGGCTACGAGAAATGTTAATCCCAAATTTGACTGAGCCCAGTGTAATTGTTATGGACAATGCCAGTTACCATGTAACACAAATAAATAAGCCTCCAACCATGCACAGCTTAAAGGCTGATATTCAAAAATGGCTAAGGGAAAATAATATCCCATATGAAGAGTGTTTCAAAAAGGAGGAATTGATGTGCCTCGTTGAGGAAAATAAAATTGGTCCCATATATGCAGCAGAGGAGTTATTGAAGCAGCATGGGCATGAGGTCCTTAAATTGCCTCCATACCATTGCGATCTAAACGCTATTGAGTTGATATGGAGCCTCACAAAGCGAAAAATAGCCAGCAGAAATGTGGGGCTACCGGGTTCAGATACGGAAAACTTGATCCGAGAATGTTTTGCAATGATTACCCCGGAAGATTGGAAAAAAAGTACAGACCATGTAATAAATGTGGAACGAAAATACAAGTCTAAGGACAACATTACAGACACTGAACTAGCTCCATTCATAATAGAAGTTCGGGAAAGTGACAATGACAGTGATAGTTCTCTGTCAGGAATTGAATTTCTTGAATCCGATTTCGATTATGATTCTTAAATAAATAGGCACCTTCTTTATAAACTAACAATATTAAAAGTAGATTGAAACTAAATTGTGTTTTCTTTCACCTACCTTCAGTTCAGCTCCATTATACAATATGTGACTTTTTATTATTACTAACTTTATAAGTACAACGGGAAGCATAAATATTTCCCTTGTGAAGGTTTACTTTAATAGCACAAGGGAAATATTTATGCTTAATAAATAATCGCCTGTAATTAACCCGAGTTCAAAACTTCAAAATAAAACACAAATAAAGTAATTTTTAATCCTATCAAAAATATAAATGTCATATGAGAACCAAGTTCAATATTATGACATATGCCTTGGTTGTTGACTTCAACGACCAAAGAAATGAGATTTAAAGGGTGCCGTTTAATGGTCAGTCCTGAAATTTATTTGTAACAACAAAGTATCATTTTCTATAACTTAGGAATCTTAGGATAATATAATAACTTACTTTTTGTACAGTTGAAGTAAAGATATTTATGTTTACTACATATTTTTGTAATGATTGACTGATTAGTCTACTAACAATTCGTTCCTTCGTTTTTTAGTATCTCTGATAATAATGATAACTATTCAATCATATTTTTAATTTTTAAGTGGGCTAAATTAGAAGCCAGGGGTTATAATTGCATTGCAACGATATCCTCAGTCTGTTTACTGTATTAAATTTACAGTCTGCTACGTTGCAGACTTCAGTCAGTCACTAATCAAAACAAAAATTAATTACGTATGAATTACCAAGTATCAAATTACTTTTTTTGCACTATGCTTCGTGTTACCAGTTAAAGATTTTTTGAATTTGCCGCTTTTTTTTTGTGCAGCCACTCGCTGGTCAAACATAGGTGTTCCGCAATAATTGAATTATATTATTATATTATTATATTATAATATATTCATTATCCTTTAGCATTTCAATTATGTTTATGTTTAACGAAGATATTGAAGCTTCAATTAATTGCTATTTCGTTCCGCTGTGTAGCGTTTATCGATATATAACATGATTAAAATCGACTTTTCACATCCCTAAAAGAGCACACATATACGCTTTTACGCACACATACACAGCCAGGGCGCATCAAGAAAAGCAACACTTGATTTGAAGTCCACCTTGTCAACAGTATGGTTGTCCTTTTTTGACAAACGACATTTTAAAAGAGCGAGGAGAGAGAAATGATACTAGTTGCTGCGTCGTGAAAGAGAACAGAAAACGTTGGGCCCTTGATTTACGATAAAATATAAGTTGTAAAATATGAGCGTGTAAAAACATATATGGAACAGACTGCATTTTTCGACTCGAGTATACGTTCCGAAGTAGTTAAACCATAGCAACAGTCGAAATTTAGCTTTTCATACGATTTTAAACGTTACAAAGGCAATATAATTTATTCATAACAGGTTAGAAAATAGTATTTTCATATAATTAAAGCTAATTAATTTAACCTTAATCCTCTACTTTTAATTTGAAACCATTTAAAAACGCTGCTATTTAATCACTGGATACGTTACAGAACGATCACAGCTAATCGCCAGCTGGCTGTCACTGTCAAATTTAATTTGATTTCATACGAGCGACTGAGCGAAATATTTTGTTCGCATCTTCATTTGATACGGAATATTTAATACAGTTTTCAACTGGTAATTTGTCATTGAATTGTAAATCGCTGACGACCGTCACTATGGATGAATATGTTAACTACATATTATTGATTTTGGTTATATTGCCAGTCATCCTATTCATTCATTTGTGGTCAGGAATTGGTTGGGAGCTGTTTGTTAACAACTGAAGAAATAATTCAGGGCTTTAGTGTTACTTTATGATGTCGAAGTTCATGCGGGATGTCTCAAGCTACGACTAATTTTTATTATTTATTAAGAAGTGACTACTACTTGTTAAGTAAATTCTTATGAAGTGCCAACATGTTATTCAGGAAAATAAAAATTATAAAACAATATAAATATTTTTATTCATAAGACAATAAAATTTTCTTAAAAATTATTATCACATTGACATACATATGTAATGCAGATGTAAACAATAATAGTTATTATAAAATAAGCAATAAATATTTTATACATAAATAAATACTTATGGAAATATTCCAATGCAACTGTATTTAAACTCTAGCACAGCATTCATTCAATGGTTAATTATATAATATTACAATATATGATGATAAAAAGTTTACATGATTGCCAATTGAGCCCCTTAGAATTCAAATATACTTACACAATTGATATTCATATATTATTTCTTTTATTTAACTATATTAGGTATACTTAGACTTTCAATGCCACCCTTCTTAAGTTATATTATATTAGTTTGCTAAACATAACAAGCGTACCACATAAATGCTATTTTAAATTCTGTGGCTAATGTGGCTTGCAACAAATATGGGACTAAGCTTATAAAAGATAAAATTTCTTGAATACTTTATGTGTAGTGTTGCTCCCAGATGCTAGTTAGTATTCATACACAAACAAATGTTTTATAATTAAATCTAACCTCTTGTGTAGGAAAGACTTACAAGGAGTTTCAAGTATACACACAGACTTTCAAGTTACCTCCCTGCACAGACGAGATCCTCCAGACTGAGCATAGTAGCACTACCCTCTCTGCCATGCATATGGTAGTTTTACTCCATCTTCGAGTTGAAAGTGTCTTTGTGTGACGTCTGTGCCTTTGAACAGACTGATCACGGCACGGGATCTCGCTCACTTCGTCCCCCGCACCCATTATTGGCAGCATCGGTTTCATGAAATAATTGCTCTAAACTCGGTCTAGAGGATTCCTAGTCTATGCCTTCCTGTCAAGCTTATAAACGAATTTACAAGTATGAGAGAGAGGCTATACATTGAATGTGGTTTTTGCAGTAGGCGGAGTAGGCCCTCAGTTTCCAACTTTAACTTGGCAATCACTTCAAAATAAGTATGTAATTAAATTATTAATAAGGAATACTATATTGAGCCTCTAATTTTCTTAGAAGTACTGAATGTACTGATTAGGTATATATTGTTCCAAATAGGGACCCTGTCTTTTTGGTGGTTGTTAAGATAATCAATTATCACTGGACATTGGGCATAACAATGTGACATTTAATTGATCAAGTTGTTCAAATTTTTATATATGTATATAAGTTATGGGAGTAATGAATTAGAATGACTACTTCTAGTAATATCAAACTTGGATACCTAACAGTGGCAGGGCATCACATCCAACAATCATACTTTCTCTTTAAAAGAGGTATGACAATGTTATTATAAAATAGTTAAATCGATTGGAATCAAGTTCCTGTGCCTCACTACTGAAAGACGAGAAAATGATAGAGTGAGAACAAGAAAAGTTTGCAATAATTTTTATAGCACACAGTGCAACTGGTGCAAGTGTTATTTTAAACATCAAACTTCTATGAAATTATGACATATAAATAACACTTGCACTGCATATGCTATCAAAATCGTTGCAGACTTGGTCTAACTCTAATTTACTTGACTTGATTATTATGACGGTATCGGCCTGTCAGTTGTTCGGAACTGTCAAAATTTTGTTCTAACTGACAGGCCGATACCGTCCGGCGGACTGTTAATCAGTGGGCCCCTTTAATTTCAACACAATTTTTGCCTACATAATTAAATTTCACTGGAGAGTACTAACTCCTCCATTCCCATGCTGAAATGATGCCTCCAGACGCGGTACCGAGCAATGTCTTTGCGAGTCACCATCCCCACCACCTGATAAAAAAAGACAATAGTGCACCGTTCGTTTGTTGTCCAAAACATTTTTTTTTATATTGCCAGCAAGCAAATCAACTAGGGCCAGAAGTAGTAAAATAGCTGAAAGATGGTCTTTCTATGTGTAATAATTGTGGTATAATTACGAGCATAAAAAAAGACTTGGAATATATTTAGAAACAGTTTGCGAGCCTTGGGGCCCACAGATTGCCAGCTCGCCGGACGATATCAGCCTGTCAGTTGTTCGGAGCTGACAAATTGAAGGGATGTTTACAAAAACAACATAACTGACTACACTGGTTGACACCTGAAACGATTGACAATGTTCTTAAAAAACTGTCAACCGCTCTAAGCAGCTATGTTGTTTTTGTAAACACGCCTTCAATTTTGCGTTAACTGACAGGCTGATATCGTTCGGCGAACTGTTAATCAGTGGGCCCCTTTAGTTCTACCGTTGACGATCAGGGAGTAGCGATCGACTATTTTCTGGCGGCTGTCGTGGCTTTCATGTATAGGCACTTTGGATGCCGACTTTCGGAAAATGCCCAGGTTAACTAACTAACCCCTCAACTCTCATCACTTCTAAGGTTCCTGGTTTTTCATGTTTTCTTTTATATTTTAGACGCGTGTGCGATATTGCGACTGGGAGTTGAGGGGTTACTTAGGGCGGTATTGCAGCTGTCCAATTTCTTTGACCAAAGTGTATTTTGTCTCACATTATGCTTAATGAGAGAGTGAGATGGAATACCACCCTTAAAAAAATTTGAAAATCTTTATGGCTCCTCTACACGATGGGCCAACGCCGGCTACTCCAAGGGACGCAGCCATGCGGTAGTAATGAGATAGCAATATCACTTGCTTCCTCTAACGCATAAATGCGTCCCTTGAAGTGGCTGGCGTTGGCCCAGCATGTAGAGGAGCCATTAAACAAGCTTATGATTCAGCTCTCACCTCGTTGACGTCATTGACTATAGGCAGGTGGCGCAGGCCCAGGGCTCGGAACAGCCGGAAGAGCCGGGGCAGCGACGCGCGAGTAGGCAGCGTGTACGGGGACGGATTCATGAATGGCCGTAGGTCTATCGTGCAGGTTTTTTCCCAGTCTGATATCTCCAACTGCGTAAATAGTTTTTTTGGTGAGATTCTTTCTAGGGGCTGTCGCCTCTAATACACTCGGAAGTTTCTTTCAACTCTATTCGTCTGAACAAAGAGTTATAAATAGTAATAGTATATTTTCACGGAAACCTACGAACTGAGGTTGACTGAAGTAGCATGACAAATACGAACGTTTCCGAGAAAATACGAAGGAAAACAATTACGCACTACATCTGTAGAAGAGTTATTAAGTGTAGGGAAAAAGTATTGGCTCGAATTTGACAGAGAAATGTTGTTGGCTCCTTATATAATGCGGTAACTCGGCAGTTAACGTTGGACAATTCAAGTACCTAATTACCACAAAAAATATGACGCGGCGAAGGGAGTGTTTTGAATCGACACGAGTTTCGAATTACCTATTTGCACGTGCATCGTGTATCGTAAAACGTTTTACAGTACGTATCGCCCTTTAAACTTTTGATTTGACATACGCACGGAAAATGCTCTTATCCTCACTAGTGCGGGAAAGTACTACCATATGTTCTGTAAACATATTAAACACAAGGTTGCCCTTACATCGTTGATGGACGGGTACCGCGGGTACTCCTTCCGAAACATGTTCATGTCGACATTGAAGCTGGCCCACGTGGTGTTGGCGTTCTCGTGTTCGTTCTCGTTGTAGATCTTGTTCTGAAGGAGCACGATCAGCTGCGAGCGCAGTATTAGGCCTCGGAGACGCTTGTATGTGTGCACTTCTTGCTGCAATTAAAGTTGTGTCACATAATAAATAATAGTGCTAGGTACAGAAGACTCACTCTCTAACAAAACGCGTCTGTTACGATCAGGACAAGCGCCACGCGCGGCCTATGGCTAGCCACCAAAATTGGTGTGGAGCGGATGTACTTGTCGCTACTTGTTGCGACGCGACGAAATCGCGGAGAAAGCCACGCCTGGTTGTGTGAGAAGACATTATACATATACAACTATATACATTTGCTAGATTTCAAAGATTCTGACTCCTATGTTCTTGTTTATGTTTAATTATTATTCACCATATGTTTATCTTTACTAAGAGAAGAACAGTACCTCTTAACACAGGTAATGAAGTACTTAAAAAGAGGTACCAATCACTATAGACGAGCGTAAAGACGAGATGCGACATCACTTCTGAGGCGTATATGTTGAAATGTAGACGATTGGAGTAAAAAGTTAGGACTCGAACCATATCACAGGCGCTTACGTCATCAGCCAGAGGCGGGTCAACGACCGGGAAACCGTTGTAGGACACCAGTTTGAGCAGCTCCACCACGTGACCGACGTTCTCGATGGTGCGGAGCGTGAAGACGGGGTGCGACATCACTTCTGAAGCGAACACGTGGATGATTGGAATAAAAAAGCACTCAAACCATATCACAGGCACTTACGTCATCAGCCAGAGGCGGGTCAACGACCGGGAAACCGTTGTAGGACACCAGTTTGAGCAGCTCCACCACGTGACCGACGTTCTCGATGGTGCGGAGCGTGAAGACGGGGTGCGACATCACTTCTGAAGCGAACACGTGGATGATTGGAATAAAAAAGCACTCAAACCATATCACAGGCACTTACGTCATCAGCCAGAGGCGGGTCAACGACCGGGAAACCGTTGTAGGACACCAGTTTGAGTAGCTCGACCACGTGACCGACGTTCTCGATGGTGCGGAGCGTGAAGACGGGATGCGACATCACTTCTGAGGCGTACACGTTGTGGGCGAGCGGCGGCGGCTCCCATGGGAGTAATGGGACGCCCGCTAGCTGGATGTGGATGTCATATATTCCCTGTGGATGCGAAAGAAACATGATCGTTTTTGAGAGGTTTCATTGCTGATTCATTTTGCACAATGAGGGTTCTTAATTTTATTTAATGTTTTATTTCGAAAACAAGTTCCGACATTCGCTGCGATATAATAATTGAGGATTGAAGATGTTTCCACAAATATCCTTATGACCTTAGTTTGATCTTTCTCGTGGGCTGAATGTAATGTCATCGCATAATAAAAGTTATCGAACCATAGTAAATAAATCCGTCACTCACTCGTGGGGATGTAAAGTATGTACCTTATGTACTTATGTATTTTTTTAGTTCAATGTGACGCCAAAAAACGGTAGCAGATAGTGAAGGGCAGAGGTTGTAGAAACATATTAAAATAACTGTTCTACATAATGCTAAAGTAAGAATTCGTCAGGTAGTAAGATTTATCCCATCACGATGATCATCATATCTTTGCAGAGATATAGATGGTATCCATTCTGTCCTGTGATCTCTACTCTCTATATAATGGTCGTTACAGAGGTCTCCGACTTACTTAGCGATAGAGTTGGATGTCCAATAGCTGATATACGCGCCCCGTGGTCTCTATGACGATGACCGAGCGATATTATGGTCACAGTGACCCTGCGGAATAGTTCCTTTGTTACACTCACCTCATTAAAGAAGTCTCCAACCCATTTAGCGACGACCAGTGTGATAATGATCGGCAGTGCGTTGGATATCTGCCCTGTGGTCTCGATGATAATAACCGTCAGTGATATGGTCATACGGACCACCCCGCCGAGCTGAGCCGCCGCGCCGACTAGGGCGTACTTCCCCGGGTTTATTATCGTCTGCGAATAATTAATAATTTTATTAAAATGTTAAAGCAGAGAATTGTTTCATTGATATAAGCCAATTGAGCCGACGCGACGCGTTAAGTCATACTTAACGGCCAACCATAATATTAGAGCCCTCGAGTTTCTAATAACACTAACAATCCCTATAAGAGAACCTTACATTTTCCGGAACCATGAACTGTATCAAGATGGCCAGCAGGCGGCCCAAGGCATCGCATGAACATGAACACTATGAACAGGCCACTAGACAAGACATCGTTAGGCCTAACGTCCACGCAGACAACAGTAACTACATAAACAGGTAAAAAAGGGTTGTAGCCGATACTACTTACATTATCGGGCGCCACGAACTTTGTCAAAATGGCCAGCAGGCGGCACATCAAGCTCGGCATGGGCAGACCACTATCTTTACGCCGAACGTCACACCCACAGCAGGAAGTACATAAACACGAGGGTTGTAGCCGATACTCACATTCTTAGGCGCCATGAGCTGTATCAAGATAGCCAGCAGGCGGCCCCAAGCCGCACCACAGAGCAGGTTCGGAATGAACAGACCACTCGACACCGCTAGCCCGAACGTCCACGCGGACAGTAGGAAGTAGCATGACACGAACACTAGTATGGACCACGGGTTGTATGAGCCGATGGGGTTGTGCAGGAACGAGCGCACGGAGGCTTCGGGCGTTTGGAACCAGACCGCGGCGAGCGCGTTGTATTCGCCGTCGGCACAGTACAGCTGAAACAAAGTAGTTGGTTTAACTGGCTGTAACTATTATTCATATTTCAAAGCACTGAATAAAGACTTAACAAGTCATCACTATGGGATGTAAGCGTTGGCTAATCAGATTTGTAACAAGTGACCTCCATTTTGAACTATTTAGTTACTGGTCCGGTAGCATTTAATGTCGTTATCTTAAACTTGCCCGGTCGACTAACGTCACGTATCACATTTTGTTATATTGTCCACAGGTCCCTTTATGCTGCACAATATAAGAGCAATATCTTTAGTGACTTTTAGAGGCACTTTTGAGGGGATTTCCTTTAGCCGACGACAGTCGTTGACCGTGTATACCATGACCGTCGTGCTTGCAATGACTTGTATATAGTCCCGCCGTTATATACCTTATGCTACTCAAAATAAGAGCGATGGTTACCTGTAATGGCACTTTAGTAGGGTCTTCGCCTAGAGGACGGCAGTCGTTGAGCGCGTACATCATGAGGAAGCCGACGGTCGCGCTCGCAGCCGCAACTAGACACGCTTCCACTACTCGTAGCCACGGCGCTGTTATGTACCTTGAGACATTCCATTATAAACCTTATTAGTGTGCGAGTAAGGTTGTGAATGTTAAATAACAAATAAAAGGCTGGGTGTCTTATAGGAGACTCGAAGAAGGCGGTCCGAAAGGGAGCATTAAACTCAAGGACTTACACAGGTTACAATAATGACTCATTGTCACCTTGACATATTGTCAAATACCGCTATCCTGTAATCCAACCGAGATGCAAATCTGTATTTTGACTTCTCTTTAGGCCATTCATTTTGGTCGTAGAACTCATAGACCGCGGTCGGAGTAGGTTAGGTTAGAGTCTAACCTAACCTACTCTAACCGTTAGACCAGCGGTCGGCAACAAGCGGCCCGCGAGCCCCCATGGCTATTTTGTATGTAATATTGTCAAACAACAATGTCTGATAAAGTCACACATATTGACAAAAGTGCGGCCCGCGTCTACTTCCTTAACTACTATGTGGCCCTTGGCTGCTAAAAGGTTGCCGACCGCTGGGTTAAATCATAGATGGGAACGTTTCATTCCCATTTGTCCCAGCCGAGGACACAAGGGAACCGTTAAATTCCCATTAGTCCCCGCCGGGCACAGATGGGAATGGATCGTTACCATGCCGAAAAAACGCACGGAAGTTCATGATGATCGTTACCTACCACAGACAAGACATCCTCCAGACTGAGCATGGTAGCTCTACCCCCTCTGCTAAAATATACGGTAGTTATACTCCATTTTCGAGTTGAAAGTGTCTTTGTGTGACGTCCGTGTCTTTGAACGTACCAATCACGGCACGGGACTCGCTCACTCATTCATCATCATTTTTGGCAGTATCGGTTTCATTAAATAATTGCTCTAAACTCCGGCTAGAGGATATTCTAGTCTATGTTACCTACCTAATTCGGAAGACGGAGAGTTTGTAGTTGATGTGATTCCATAGGGCGCCGAGGCAGCCCCCCACGGCGCCGAAGAACATGAACACGGGCAACTCGTAGAATTGGAACGGGAACGGCTCCATTTTGCCCAAATTCAGGAGGCCTAGGACAAAAAATTACCGAGTTCAAATATGCGGCCACGCCAGACCTTGATTGTAAAACCATTTAGAGCAGCCGTCGGCAACAAGCAGCCCGCGAACCTCTCACTTGCGGCCCGCGAGCCTCGCTGACTATTTTGTATGTAATATTGACAAACGACAATGTCTGATAAAGTCACAAATATTAACAAAGTGCGGCCCGCGTCAACTTCGTTAACTAGTATGTGGCCCTTGGCAGCTAAAAGGTTGCCGACCGCTGATTTAGAGTTTAAGCTAATTTAAATGTTTAGACGACCGGCCTGGCCCAGTGGGCAGTAACCCTGCCTGTGAAGCCGATGGTCCTGGGTTCGAATCCCGGTAAGGGCATTTATTTGTGTGATTAACAGAGATATTTGTTCCTAAGTCATGGGTGTTTTCTATGTATTTAAGTATTTATAAATATATTATATGTATATATCGTTGTCTAAGTAGCCACAACACAAGCCTTATTGAGCTTACCGTGGGACTAAAAATATTTATTTTTTAATGTGTGCCATAACTTAAGAGCCCTTATTCCTTAGAGCGTTCGCCGATTTTGCGAAATAACACTCGATAGATGGCGCTGGCGCTTGATACGCGAGCGCCGGCAAAGCTATGCGCGTTTCAACGCAGACGAGAATAATATTGATACTTTTCAATTTAATTTGCAAGTAAATTTATTTTAACGTTATATTGGCACTCTTTTATAAGCATGATAGTAGTGAATAGAGTGTATGTGTTGAGAAAATATATAACCAACGACGAATAAATAATAATGATTGTTTACCTATGTCATGGAATTATTGCGACAAGTTCATCCATGAAGTCAAGGAACTATTCAAGTCAGTTCACCAAGGAAGTTGAATAATTAAATGTTTGAAAGATAATATTATACTAAATTATAGTATATATACATACGGTGTTGCTTATTTCGTCGAAATTGAAATTTTCTATGTCTCAACCCCTTAAATTGTTCTCTTTCACTAAAAAACAAATGTGTATTTTTTTCAGAATTTTCAATTATGTTTTAGGGGTCGCTACCGAATTTTGAAAATTTGCACCCTCCATACAAGATTATTTTTTTTAGTGTTTTTTCTTGTTTTTTTTTTATATGAATCAACGGGTCAGGATCAGGGTGTATTAATGTGCAGTTTAACATAAAATAATACCACTATTTTTTTATAGCTTATTATGCGTGTTTTAGGCGTTCTAAATATTCATTCAGCAGTGCGCACTCCTAAAATAGGAATAAAAATTAAAATATATTGACTATACCTAGTATTGAATTACATGTAAATAGCTTCCATATACTTTGACTCACTGTCTCACTAATTAAAAACTAAAAATTAAAAAAAAATCATAATGTATGAAGGATTCAAATTTTCTAAATTCAGTAGCGACCCCTAAAACGAAATAAAAAATTCTAATTGTTTTTTAGTGAAAGAGAACAATTTAAGGGGGTGAGACATAGAAAATTTTAATTTCGACGAAATAAGCAACACCCTAATATATACCTGTATGCATATACAGGGTACCCAAATATAAGGGCATTCCCGTTGCCAGGGAGCTTTAGTGATTATATTGAGCAACTTTTAGTATGGGACCTACACCGAAATCGCAAAAAAAAAATTACTGTTTCATAGATTTTGGCTAGTCCATTTTCTATGGGAGGGTACATTTTTTAGCAACCATTTTCTTGCTAGCAACGGAAAAGCACTTATTTTTTGGCCACCCTGTATAAAAACAATAAATTTGAGAGTACTAACAATGTAACAACTCTCTGCCACCCAGATTTTTGATGTAAATTTTTAGGGGGCGGAGGGGGCGGGGGGGGGGGGGGGGGGCGGGGCTCACAACTTGATCTTGATATCTGTATCATTTAAGCCACTAGGCCAAGTTTAGTATCATTTTCGTATAAATCGGGGGTGCCGAATTCATTGTCATTATCATCATCATCATCAGGTGTCACCATTCCGAAGTAAAAACACATAAAATATGAAGAAAAAAAATACTTTTTTTAATTCCTCTTCACACTTAAACTGCTGAACCAATTTAGTTAAACCCACATTATAGACGGGTCTAACGCGGGTATGTGAGTTAATATGTGTTCAAAACGCGAAAGTTTAAAATATTCAATTTAGTTCATATTTGGTAGGTAGTAGGTACAGAGATAGTTTGAGTCCCGGGGAATAACATAGCAAACTTTTAATCTCAAAAATTATCCCTTAAGGATGTGAAAAGGGAGGAAGCAAATGAAGCTTTATTTGTAAGTATATAAAATAAAATAATATTAATAATCTATCAACCGCATCTAGATCGATAGTACTCGTCAAGGCAAATCTATTGAGCCCAAATACGATGGAGTTATGATGAGTAGATTCGGAGTTCTGGTGACCAACTCCTGACTCCATCATGAGAACCTGGGCTTCATCTAGATCGATGGTGCTTGTCGGGGCAAATCTATTGATCCCAAACACGATGGAGTTATGATGAGTAGATTAGGACTTCTGGCGACCAACTCCTAACTCCATCTCATTAATGGAGTCAGGAGTTGGTCACCAGAAGGGGCTCGTGACTCTGGACATCATCTAGATAGATGGTGCTCGTCAGGGCAAATCTAATGAGCCCAAACACCATGGAGTTATAATGAGTAGATGAGGATTTCTGGTGACCAACTCCTGACTCCATCATGAGAACCTGGACTTCATCTAGATCAATGGTGCTCGTCGGGGCAAATCTATTGAGCCCAAACACGATGGACTTATGATGAGTAGATTAGGACTTCTGGTGACCATCTCATCATGGAGTCAGGAGTTGGTCACCAGAAGGGTCTCATGACCCTGGACCTCATCTAAACAGATGATGCTCGTCAGGGCAAATCTAATGAACCCAAACACGATGGAGTGATAATAAGTAGATTAGGAGTTCTGGTGACCAACTCCTGAGTCCATCATGAGAACCTGGACCTCATCTAGATCCGTGGTGTTCGTCAAGGCAAATCCATGGAGCCCAAACACGATGGAGTTAAGATGAGTAGATTAGGAGTTCGGTGGCCAATTCCTGACTCCATCAAGAGAACCTGGACATCATCCAGGTCGTCCGGGTATAATTAAAATGCAAACCCTAACCAGAATTCAAGTAACACTGAAAATCTATCACATAAGCGGGAGTCGGTTGTTAAAATTTAATATGGTGTGAAAAATGTACTCTCCCTTGGATCAAGATTTTCTAATCATAGTATACAACAGTTCTCGGAACTCGCTCAATGTTTACGAAGCAATGAGCGCCTGACGATCGAGCGCAGGTCCGTTCCCTAAGCGCGCTCGGCGGAGAATGAGCGCGCGGCGTCGCTGCAGCGTGATTTATAGGTCTTTTAAAAAAATATATATTTACGGCAAGGTAGGTCCTATAGTTATGATTTTTTTTTAATGACTAAACATAAAGTTACAGTTTGTTAAAAGATTTTTTTTGTGGCAAAATATAAGTCCAATTAGCGATAAAAAAATGTAATGTAACCCTGTTTTCACCAAAAAAATGAAGAAAACTCGGAAGGTATTTTATCATGTTTTTTAAATGAAAGTTCGATTTTCAAGCATGTAAGCCCCTCGTATAATATATGATGAGTTGAATTGTAATCATTCATATACCAAATGATTCTTGTTTACTGCAAAATTGAGAGCCGAAACGACCCTTCTCACAGCAAATTTTGAAAAAGACTTCTAAGAAAACTCATTTATTTTAGGTTCAAAAAGAGAAAATGAAAATTAGAACGTTTGCAGCCCCTAGTTTAAGAAATGATTATTTAAGTACGTTATCAGTTTTTGAATAAATACTAATAGTTACGTCGTAATCTTGAATGAAAAAGGAAGCATTTTGCAAAATACGCTCGTCTGTAGGAGTAAGGACTCTTAATCCCGACTATCCCGAGTTATCAAACTGGAATTAGGACAAAAAAAACCGGGCAAGTGCGAGTCGGACTCGCGCACGAAGGGTTCCGTACCATAATGCAAAAAAAAAAGCAAAAAAAAAACGGTCACCCATCCAAGTACTGACCACTCCCGACGTTGCTTAACTTTGGTCAAAAATCACGTTTGTTGTATGGGAGCCCCATTTAAATCTTTATTTTATTCTGTTTTTAGTATTTGTTGTTATAGCGGCAACAGAAATACATCATCTGTGAAAATTTCAACTGTCTAGCTATCACGGTTCGTGAGATACAGCCTGGTGACAGACGGACGGACGGACGGACAGCGAAGTCTTAGTAATAGGGTCCCGTTTTACCCTTTGGGTACGGAACCCTAATTAAAGCTTAAAGTTCAAAATGCACAATGTTTGCTATAAACTATGAACTTATAACACTAGCAGAATAAGAGTAAGAAGTTTGACAGTTCTCTATTTTTTTATGTTTATGCAGTACACATTAAAAACCAAAACCAACCTGGTGCGTACGCGTAAACCGCGTAAACGTGCATGTAATACGCGTGCGCGAAAATGTTAGTCGTGCACGCACACGTCACGCAAGCGGTATGCCGTATCTCATAAGTATCTGTATATTACAACGCACATGTGCAAGTGAACGTCTACGCACACGCACCAGGTGTGCACAGGCCTTAAGGAGAGACTTTTAAGACAGATATATATTGTTAGGTACCTGGATAACTAAGTTCCCCCGCACGCCCATGGTACGCAGAAAGCGCGCAATTCAACGTGAAAGTGGAGACCACGGTGCCGAAGAATGTCCGCCATGTCAGCGCCTGGTTCCAGAAACTTGTGCCTTCTTCTAATGAAAACAGCACTCCACCTGCAAACCACACAAGTTAGGCCGTACCCACAGACAAAACATCCTCCAAACTGAGCATAGTCGCGCTACCCCCTCTGCCACGCATACGGTAATTTTACTCCATGTACGAGTCGAGTGTCTTTGTGTGACGTCCGTGTCTTTGAACGGACCAATCACGGCTAGGGACTTCGCTCACTTCGTTCCGCGCACCCCCGCATTTTTGGCATCATCGGTTGCATGAAATAATTGCTCTAAACTCGGTCTAGAGGATTCCTAGTCTATGGCTGTACCCGACTGCATCAGAAGGAGGGTAATGTTTTTGTCCAATTTTGTTCGTGACTCGCATCGCCTTTAGTTGTATTTAGTAAGACGGTATATATAAATAAAAAATATTATTCATTTTATCCTGTATACAGTTAATTAACAAATCAGAATTATTACCATTTTAAATCCACTTCCATTGAAGTTTACATGAAATACGGTTTAATGTTAATGATGATGATTTTGATTCTTGGAGACATACATTTTACTGGAATTGTATTATATTATAAGGTTATCACACCTAGATACTGTAACCATTATTGCAAAAAAAAATTGAGAAACTGTTCCAAGGGGCATAGACTACCATACTACACGCCTTTGACATTGACGAGGTAATAAACAAAAACGGCCAAGTGCGAGTCGGACTCGCTATTTTCTTAAATAACTTCTAACCTATATAATTTAAAATTATAAAAAATATAGATTTGAAATTCCCAAAATGAGCTCTTTCATTTGACATATAACACGATATAGTTTGGAAAACTTTATTTCTTAATTTTCTCATTTACCCCCCAAAAGTGGCCCCCATGTTTAAACTTAATTGATTTACGTTACATATTCAACTTTGGGTCACTAATTTACATAATATGTGTACCAAATTTCAACTTAATTGGTCCAGTAGTTTCCGAGAAAATACGCTGTGACAGAAGGACAGACAGACAGACAGAAGCACAATTGATCCTACAATGATTCCGTTTTTTCCTTTTGAGGTATGGAACCCTAAAAACTTACCGATGGGAGCTCCGAAGGCCGCCGAAACGCCGGCCGCGGCGCCGCCCGACACGAAATCACGCTTTTCATGATCTTCTCGAAAATAGTGGAAGATCTTGAAGTCCTTGTTGAAGGTCGTGCTCTTGCCTTGCGAAATGCCAGCCGCTACCACCGCGCCACTGTGAATCATCGGACCTTCCTGAGACATTAGAAAATAAACTTTAATCCAGTGTCCATAAGATTGGTTTTTCAAGTTCGATAATATGCAGTGCTGTGACGCATCGGATCTCCACGGAACATATAATAATAATAATTATACCTGCTATCAATTATCAAACGTAATATAATATAGCTCATGTAGTAGACCCAAATCGTTGATGTACCTAGTTTAGGAACTTAAATGGCACTGGGCTGGTCACGTCTGCCTAATGCCGAATGAGTTGTGGGGCAAATCAGTACGGAGTGGGAACCCGAAAACTCGAATCTGCATGGCAGACCCCGACGGAGATGGCGGGATGAACTGGACTCCATCTTAAACGAGTGGCCAGATGCAGCACTGGATAGAGATCAGTGGAGAAATTGGGGGAGGCCTTTGCTCAGCAGTGGGACACGACAAGCTCCAAATAATATTAATAGTAGGAATAGTAAAAGAGAGCTTTATACAAAACGAATTAAGGTATATTTTACCTTGCCTCCAGCGAGACCTCCGACCACAGCAGTGATCACGCCGATGGTTTTCACGAACAGCGTTTTGATGCGGACGACTCTCGGCACTTTCACTCCGTTCAAGTAACACTTTACTTGTGGTATACCGCTGCCGGCTGCTACTGGCTAGAACAAGGGACATTCGAAGGTAAAACGCCCAAGCATTGTTTTAGAGCCAACCCACACTAGCGTCTCACTAGGCTGCTGCTCGACGTGTGGGATGGCCTTAAAGCTCTGTTTTCCTAGATAGCGGTGCCACCATGTAGCGGCCGTGTCCATGTCGGCGGCCGATCGTAAGATCAGGCAGATTGTAATGTTCCTGTGTAATGTTTTGACGATAGTGACATTAAATCAATATATAGGTAGGATAGGTTCGTTAGGTTGCTTTAGATGCCCGAAGGGCAAACTGCCCAGAAATAGGAGCCCCGCGTAGCTGGTCTCCGTCGACTCAGGGAACGGGTCAAAGATTTTCACGTTTTACGATATGCCTAGGAATTTCACGATATGCCTGATCTTACGATCGGCCGCCGACATCCATACAAAATAATACGGCTAAATATGGATGGACTAGTATTTTGTATGGAGACAGCCGCTGTATAACGGCACCGCTATCCTAGGAAACCATAGTTTTAGAATCGAGTATTTAAACTTTTTCTGGTATATGTTGATTTCAGAAAAGCTGGCGTGGATTTTATATGAGAATTTTGACCGTTCATTGGGTTCAGTGGGTACCGTCTCGCGGCAGCTATTTGAATCTATACTGGAGTATCGAAATACTTACATTTTACCATCGATTTGAATAAAAGTACAAATACATTGATATACTACAAGATAAATTAACAAATCCAAATTATACTACCACGGTAATTTCCTTTAATCGGACGGCGTATTATGGGTGGCTTTATCCACGTGATAAAATAACTGTCACTTTTTAACACTGCAGGATAAAAAGTGACGGACACAGTTTTATCACGCTGTCACGTAGACAAGAACGACCATCATATATATAGGACAAAGTAATTGAAATATTAATGATAAACATAAAGTAATTTAGAGAGATTTACCTCAACGTACGCGACGAGCACAGAACCTATGAAAACTATGCAAATGTTTGACAACACCCATAGCAAGTACGGGACATACATTCTGTGTGGCAAGTGGGCGTCCACAGCTGAAGTATAAAAGTTAAGGATATCATTTTCGGCATTATCGGAAGATATTTAAGAAATATTGACATATTTTTGGATTCATTAATAAACATCCGTCGAATCAAGGTATCTTCGGCCTGATTAAAATTTAAACTTAATATATAAATTGTTGATATATGAATTGTTGTTCGCACCAATCCGTTACTCCAAGATACAAAATTAACAGTAGGCCTAGCACAGAGGAGGGACGTGATAGTATCTCGCCCACGAGATAGACTACGCGTTTTTTCTAACTGCATTAATTAAACTGCAAAACGTAATTCAAGACCAAAAAAAGTAAGACAATGTTGCCACTGCAATAAATAATTTGTTTGTAAAATTGTAAATTCCTTTTGACAATAATCACGCTAAGTTAATTTATTCATCAGTAATTTTACTCCTACTATTTAAAAAAAGTACTTTTATTTACTTATTTGTACATAAATACAAGACGCACTAGTAAAAAAGTGGCAACATTTCTTACTTTTTTTGGTCTTGAATTACGTTTTGCAGTATAGAGGGACGGGTAGTCAATCTCGCGGGCGAGATACTGTCGCGAGTGTCGCGCTCTTCCTGTGCTAGGCCTACTGATTTATATCTCATTGGAGGGTACCGGCAACAAAACAGGTATTAAGAGGGCGTCGAGGAGGGTAAATTTTCAGATTCTGTCAAATTACCCCATTTCACACACAAACGCAGCTCACACACACTACCTCAATTTACTGGGACAGGTCAGTGACCCCTAATGTTTTTTTAAAGGTGCTGTTTCGAGTTTAGTGTTAACTACGGACCTTCTTTGAGGAATTTAAACTGTCAAAGCTTTCCTTTGTGAGAAGACAGAGAAAAATCACTTTTTATATATAGCTTTCCTTGTTTGTTCATGTCATGTCATAGGTATTATGTGACGTATTAGGTAATTAATTATTTTCGTTGTTGACTTTTATTTGTATTAAGATAGGTACAAACGGCGATGCTCTTAACTGTCCATCGGTGGACCTTATGCCTTTTGTAATAAGGTTTACGAACTGTCAGTTAACAGTGTGGTCATGGGCGATGGTATGCGGTTTGTAAACATAGTCCGAATTTACCTACTCGAAAAAAGTGGACTATATCTAAAATGATCCCCTCATTAGTTATAGGGCTTGTAATATTTTTTTACAACTAAAGACGCTTATTATATTTCACTTATAACTTAATTGATAATAAGGCTTTAAAAACCTCTAATAAAATTCAGGTACTACATATGTACTACATTTATACTTTTGTAAGTCAGTAAGTGATGCTTATCGGGAAATCAAAGAACTCATAATTACCTATATAAAAATAATTAAATTTACTATTTCATCTCACGTTCAATAAGGCCCGGGGCCGGGCCTTGTCACCCGCACAGACAGAGGGCCTTTTTAGCCCAAGTACAAGTTCAAGAATAACAGAGAATATAGTAAGTATAATTTAGTTTATTTATCTCAATTATACAATTTTCACACAGGTAAAATGTACATACATTTCAGCTTGTAGGTACTTATCATATAACGATCGTTTTTGTTATAAAAAAATATTTATTTATTACACTGTGCTAAACATGAGAACAATATGTTATAATCTAGTTCCTTTTTATCCTATTCAGTTCACATACATTGTTCGTGGGTAATAAGGCCTACAAAATTTCCCTTTAGGCCTTATTATCCTTTATCTGGAATTAATTACGCCTTAAATTTAAAATGGTATACAGGGTGGAAAGATAAGTCGGGCCCTGGAGGGAGCCTTAAATCCTTAAGCTGGCTCATTTTACTTAAAGGAGACATTCCTTTATTTTTAAAAAGAAACAAAACTGCATTAAAAGTATTTTTCTTTTTTTATTCAATTTGGCTTGTCAAACGAAATTTTAAGTACTAAATATTAGATTTTATGGATATTTTGTACGACAGACGAGTGACCTAATGTTTCTTGGAGAAATGTTATCATTAACATTAACTGTATCGACTAGTAGAATAAACTTGCGAGTTTTTATTTTTTGGAATTTTTAGTCGGTTCGAGTCCCGGGCGAGGCAAACGAGTTTTAGAAAATCTTTGAATGCAGTTTTGTTTCTTTTTAAAAATAAGGTATAATTAAGGTAATTTCCCTCCAGGGCCCGACTTATCTTTCCACCCTGTATAGTAAATTAAGGCCTAGATTCATTTGATTGTTGGCATTTTGTTTTATGGTCAGGTGAAGCATATAAGGCCCACCTTTATTTTAACTGAAATAGTTCTATTAATAATTAGGATATTATTAACAAATCAATTCAATATAGATTTCTCATTTGTTCATGTTTCTTCATATACCAAAATAGTTATATAAATATTCCAGCGCTTTTGAAAAATACACGTTTTATAAAAAAAACCGGGCAAGTGCGAGTCGGACTCGCGCACGAAGGGTTCCGTACCATAATGCAAAAAAAAAACAATAAAAAAGCAAAAAAGAAAAACGGTCACCCATCCAAGTACTGACCACTCCCGACGTTGCATAACTTTGGCATAAATTCACGTTTGTTGTATGGGAGCCCCATTTAAATCTTTATTTTATTCTGTTTTTAGTATTTGTTGTTATAGCGGCAACAGAAATATATCATCTGTGAAAATTTCAACTGTCTAGCTATCACGGTTCGTGAGATATAGCCTGGTGACAGACAGACGGACGGACGGACGGACGGACAGCGAAGTCTTAGTAATAGGGTCCCGTTTTACCCTTTGGGTACGGAACCCTAAAAACCATACCATGTTGGTTCGGAACCGGGCCTTGTTACTTGCACTGACAGTTGAACACTGACTTGAACAGAAGTTCAAGAATAACAGAAAATATTACCGGGCCTTATTAGCTTTTATCATGAATTAATTTCATCTTCAATTTAAAATGGTCTATAGTAAAATACGGCCTACATGAGTCATGGAAAAACAAATTGTATTTTATTTAGAAAGTACTTATATGTTGTTCTTAATCTTCAGTAAGCTGACTTCTAAGAGTATATCTATTATAATAATGTAGATTGACAGTTTACTTAGCAAATTGTACTTTTATACCTTTAGGTTTTATGTCGGAAGTATTTCAGCCAATTTGTACTGAAACAAGCATTTGAGCGTAATTAATGATGTTTACTGATTGTTAATCTTAAATATACCTATTATGTGTGGCACTTAAATTATTTTAGCGGACCGAGCGGATATGTATGTTTGTAGACCACTTATTTATTTAAATAATTAAATTGTAATTCATTCAAAAAAAGGTTATTAAATGAGGGATATAGATACCTCACCTACCTTATTACAAAGCATTACAAAAATGTCCAAAGGCCAAAGTCACGCTGATAAGACATAAGACCTCATAAATACCTATAAATAAACGTTCACTGAAAAAACTTTAAGGCATTTCTGATAAGTAATTATTTTTCGTTACTGAGTTATCGTTTTGAACCGAATATCAATGAAATAAAAGCACGTTGTTATTTGATAGATACATTTATATAAACATCGTCACATGAAACCAATATAGGTACTCGTAAACCATACCACTGCGATGGAAATATCGTTCTTTCAACTGATAATATAGCCACAAAAACACGCTGAGACTGCAGGTCGAGTCTTGGTTTCAATTTCTTGATGATATATCATTGAATTAACTTTCAAAGCACGTGATAGCTCTCAGAATAGCAACAAAACTGGTTGAAACTAAAAATTTTATTGCTGATATTATGTGAACAACATTGCTTCGTCTTCATAAATAAAATTTTAATAATTTATATTGTTTACGTTAAAATGTGAAGAAATTTGTTGATAAATTGTCTATCTAGTATATTGACATTATGTCATATATGTTTTTAAAATGACGTAATATGAATGCCAGCACAATGAAAATTTATTCCAATAAGATAAAACAAATCTTCAAACTTTTTTAATTTTTAGTGAATTAGGAAGAAACTAAGTACGCTGATTTGGTTGTGTTCGTATATATTTTAAATAATTTGTTATATTTTTAAAGTATTATGACTTATGAATAAAAACAAATCAAAATTTTAATGACTCTGGATCTCCGTGTGACATTATTCATTTACCCTATTTATTTTGAACACAGTTTTTCACTGGTATCATCATTCGTATACGGACATGAATTTCTGTCAATATATATGCCAAATTGAACTGTCAATTTGGAAAAACCATGTGCGCGTCCGCTTCCAACGGCCCACAGCGGGCATCTGAGGAGAAGGAGAATTTGACAGATATGGCGGATGTATGGAAATTTTACGAAAGTTTACGTTTATGATTGAATTTCTCTGTAGCCTTTAAGAGGAAAAATAGGAAAAGCCTGATTCGTTGTAGTCTAGTTATCTGGCTTTCGAAATCACTCGATTTTGTAGCATGAGCATCGATTTTTTTATACAAATTTTACTAAACGCTGACACTCGTTCATCACGTTTTAGGTACAACTTTGCATGAGTGTATTTATTATATTGTAAAAGATTTCAAATTTTCAAGGGTGATTCGTTGTAAACACACTCTTTGGGATAATAATGATATTTATTATAATTTTTTTTATCAAGCGATGTGGACGCTAGCGACTAAACGGTGACTGCCTTTTTCGCTGATTTTGCACGACGCAGTCTTAAGTTTACCCTACATTTTGTTGATATTTTCATTTTACCTAGTCATTAGCCGGGTCCACACCGAGCGTCTACACTGCATAGTCTAATAAAACATGGTCTTCTCTTCCCAGAGTGACACAAGCCTACGTCACAATAACATGGCCGCCATATATAGCGCTATCGCATATTATCATATAGCGCTGTCGCATGATGACGTAGGCTTGTGTCAGTCAGGTGACCTAGAAAAGACGGGAAGAGAGTACCAGGCGGAGTATATTATTATACCATGCTACACTGGCTGTTTTGTGACGAAATTGCCTCGCGCGTATGCTCGCTCTGTGTGGGTCCAGCTATTCATCCGTGGCCATCAATTATTATAAAAGGATACATTTCTTAAGCTCCCTATATTTAATCTCGGAGAATTCTTCTATACAAACATCGATGACAAACGCTATCAACGCCGTGATGATTCCTATGAGCAGGAAGATGAACCAGCGAGTGATGTCCTTCCATATGACGAAGGCGTAGCCCCGTTTCCGCTCCTCGTCGAGGAGGGGGTGGTTCTCGCAGGTGTCGTAGTCCAAGCTCTGAAATATATTACTGTTACGTGAGTGTTTCTTTTATTTTTTGTCTTTTTTATATATTGTGACCATTTTTGCCACTTTTGTGTTATTTCTGGTCAAGATCGCGAGCACTTTTCATTCTTCTGGGAGAAAAAAACTGTCCTAAAACTTCCATACATTTTTCAAGCTTTCCTTTTTCTTACCGCCATACGAAGTATATGAGGAAAATTCCTCTACATATTTCTGCCTGTGTGCAGTAACTAAATTAAGTTTGATATCATTTTCGTATAACTTAAACTATTAAGGAATATTTTTTTTACCTGTCAATAATAAAATGCATTTAACTGATTTTAATTATCGAAGTGATACCATATGTGTGCTCCGTGATCATAGTTTTGTACAGAGTGGACGGACATTTTTTTTAACGCATTAGCTTCCCTAACCCTTCAGAATCGTAGTTCAGAAGTTAGTGTCTTATATTTCTTATTAACATGTAAAAAAATTGTCTATGTGCTTTCTACTATAAACCTTGTATTTCAGTAGTTTCAGTACCAGTAGCAGCTGATTCAATAGCAAGATGCAAGCTGTTTTAAATACCTAAGTATTTGTTACTTTGTGGTATTCAAATGCCAATCACATAAAACATTTAAGTTATGTAAACGATTTTAGATCTTATCTCATTACAATAAGGTTTACAAATTATCACTTAAAATCTCAGATAATGACACAATTTGCATTACAATAAACCCATAATACACATGTGTAACATTATCTAAAGTATAATAACACTAGAATGTGAACTATGAGACTGGGTCAGTAGATAAAGATTTATCATACAGTATGACTTCACAAGTATTGAAATATGAGTAATAGTTAATACACATGTTTCCATAGTTTTTTAGGGTTCCGTTCCTCAAAAGGAAAAAACGTAACCCTTATAGGATCACTTGTGTGTCTGGCTGTCCGTCTGTTACAGGCTATTTTCTCTGAAACGACTAAACCAATTAAGTTGAGATTTGGTACACATATGTAAGTTTGTGACCCAAAGACAGATATATAACGTAAATAAATTAATTTTTCATATCTCATGCTCTGAAAGTGGGTCGTTGTTGTTCTAAAAGGTGCGCAGAAAGTGATACGTTTATGCTCTAGTGCAGAAAAGTGGTGTACTCCTCTGCGTCCCCGTCCCACGAACAAATGGGTGGAAACAAAATGGAAAAATAGTGTCTTTATTTCCTCGCCTGGAACAATTGGTAATTGTTTAATTTTACTAATCCCACGTTGATCCTTTTTTTATAAAAAATGATGTAAGTGAATTGTTAAAAACAAATTATTCTTGATTTCTTTCGTTGAATTCTATTTAATCGATTTCATAAGGCGGGAACCAAAAGGAATACACCAAAAAAAATTTTTTTTAAATCTTACACTTGCGTAAATGAGCAAAGGCAGAATCTTATACAGCCACAGTTAAACGTTTGTACGATATTAAATTGATTTTTAAAGTTATTTAGCACTATATTCATGAAATTAAAATAAAATAGAAGATAAAAATTACTTATACTATTAATTAAATTGTTATTTAATATTTAAAATACTTTTATTATGTTATTACGTGGCGCGGCGCACCAAGGTCGTGGTGCGGTCCGGTAGTCTGTTGCGGCTTTTAGAACGAAAAAGTATAAAATTAAAAAGTAAGAGGCAATCCCGCTGATTTTCATACTATAATGAACATATCATTTTAAAATTACTGCAGTTTGTTAAAAACTATGTTTTTTCGTAAATCTAAATGATTTTCGCTTGGGGTTATTAATCTTCACACATGTAAAGTCTCCGATTGCAAGTAAGTCCTAAGGAAAATAAATCATGGCCGTAGATCTATTAGGTACTTCCATTACTGATTTTGCGAAATTGCCTTGTCTTGTTTGGTTTCCTCGAATTCGATATGAAAAGTAGAGTGTTTAACTCGGGTGAAAGGCACCATTTCTGTCTCGGACTATTGGCGCTCTCACTACGTTCGAGCGCCAAACTACCTCGACAGAAATGGGTGCCTTTCAACCCTTGGTTAACAATCTACTATAACTTTTGGGGTGTAAATGGGACAACGGAAACTGACACCAGACAGTAAACTGACGCAATTACCCTATACATACAGGATGTATATCCCTGGTTTTTCCTACTATGATATGATGCTCAATATTTATGTATGAATCCTTCACCAGGTAATTCCCAAAAACCTGTTTCCTGCTTCATTACTAAATGTGCTGTACAAATGCCATCAGATATATCTAAGTGGCTAAGGTATTTACCAATATTGGAACAAAGCATTTATTATCAAGATGTTAAAGTTCATGTTCAGATGTTTTTGAGCACTTGGCTGCTCCGGTACATCTGTTTGATGGCTCCTCTACATGACGGGCCAACGCCGGCCACTCCAAGGGACGCATTTATGCGTTAGAGGGAGCAAGTGATATTGCTATCTCATTCTACTGCATGGCTGCATCCCTTGGAGTGGCCAGCATTGGCCCGTCGTGTAGAGGAGCCATGAGACTTTACTTACGGTGATAACTATATTTGGTATTCCATATTCAATTTATTAATGGATTAGGTTTCTAATTATGTGAGTGATTGTGTCAGATCAAAGATAAGCATTATAATATATCCACCCCCTTTTCAACAGCCTCTAAAAGTAAGAGAATGTAAGATGCTTACTTCAAATTTGGCAGAGAGTATATTTGTTGACCCAGGCTCAATCTTCTGCACTGTGTTTCTCCGCCTGACACCATGGCTGCCTTCAAATTCATCTTCTAGAGGGTCCTAAAATAATACAATATATAAATTTTAAAAATCTAGTGCAAAACTTTCCATTTGGTAACTTGATAAAATATTAGTATAATAGAAAACAATGAGTACTAAATAATATAATGTGTGTACTTTAATAAGTCAAATAATATGAGCAAATTAATTACTTACTTGATAATTAATAGATCTGTTCAACTGAGTATAATTGGAAGTGGAAGCTAAATCATCGTGGCTGACTAATTGTGCAGTCTCAGATGTTGTTTCACTTCTGTTATCCCCAGGTCCTTGTGAGGACGTACTCATTTTATTAATATTTATCAACAAAGTTCACAAGCACTTCTTCTAAATATCCACGGCACGTTAATCATGACATTTAGACTGCCACAAAACAACTGTGTGATTTTACACTTAGTACACCATCGCTATTCTGTAAATAAATAGTTTTAACATTAAATTATATTTGAAATAGGTACGTGCTATAATTATTAGGACACAATATGAACCATATATTATGAACCACATATGACCAGAAAGTAAATATCATAATTTAATCACTATTAAACATCTAAATTAAAAATATCACTACAAACTCTTGTTGTCTTTTTCTACTAAACTGTTTTTCTATCTCCGCCTCTTTCGTAACTAGTTTTTGTCAAAGCGTTTTATTTTGATAGTATTATTTAGGTATTTTATAATCCTATTTTCTGTTAAAACGGACTAGGTTTTATTGAACACAATAATAAAAAAAACGTTAAGACATTTTAGCCATGTGTTTTTGTACGGATTTATTCAAAAATAAACTTAGGTTTTTCTGTTTTCATTACTTAGTATGGGTTTGCTTTGATTTTGTATAATTTAAAAATATTTTAATCTAACATAAAGATATTGTTTTATATTGCCCTATAAAGTACCTATTTGAAGTTTGACGTTTGAATTGCTGTCACTTGAAATGTTGCCAACTTAAAATACCCTGTCAAACAATAGATATTAGACAAAATGAACAAAGAAAACTAACTAACTATAATACATTTGCCAATAATCATTTTAAATAAAGAATTTTATTAAGATTCTAATCCAAAATCATCCTTAAATAATAATAGAAACTAATTTTCAATGTAATTCTTGAGTATCAACTAAGTATGCATAAAATATAGCTGAGATTCCGTTTACTGATAACGTCCTATAAAGCAATCGTGAACTGCCTATTTAAATTGAATTTTAAAGGATATTGGACAAATATTTAATTATAACACATATATTCAAAAACTCTGAGTCCTTTTTAGAAGAAATCCCTACAGTCTAGACCCAGAATTTCAAGCAGATAGTAAATTGATAATGTTATCATTTTATCAGTAAAACAAGTAGAACAAACTCATCCGCATACACGCTCAGTAATCAGCGTCACTGTAAACAATGGTATTTTCATATGTGTGTGTGGCTTGCTCGTTTGGTTGACAATCGCGATGTGTATTCTACATCGTCGCATGCTGAGTTATATTTTCAACAAAATCTTTTAATTTTTGTATTAGTTAGTCGATTAATTTCTAAATGTTTTCTTTCATTGTGACTGCCTTTCTGTGTTTTGATTTCTAAATATGTGTAATTTGCCGCCGAAGTTCCATTCAGTGTGTCGCCTTTGTTTATCATTCTGTGGCGATAATTGCAGTGATGTTAAACTTCCAATATTCGACCGTGATAAGGATAAATCTCGACTTTCGGATATGATAATGACATATTTGTCCATAATGGTAATCATGTTTATACTATTTTACGTCCCGACCACCAGGAAGGGACCGTTTTCTCGTGTGAAAGTTTAGCTAGCAGAAGCGTACGAGATTGTGGAAGCTGATAAGCGCCATTAACTTTCTCGCGGGTGTTGGGTATTTTCGCATTGTGATATCATGTTACGGCCCACGCGTTTAGTGGCGGAGCGTATGACTAATGTGGTTCGTGGAAGTGATAGGCGAGGCGGGTGGCAGCCGCCGTGAGCCGCGGCCGCGGCTGATAACAAAGGATCGCGGTGATCTCGCCGCGCCTCCAGCGGAGCGCGCTCGAGCGGGCGGCCGCCCGCTCCTGCCGCGGCCCCCACGATCCACCTCTGATGCATGCACTCCCCCTATTTCATTATACACCAAGCTATTTTAAGATTCCAATATTGTCTAAATATAGAAGTGTATTTAAAGGGAATCAATCTGCAGGGGGACTGCATTCTATCTTGGTTGTTATCTTGCATTGATCATTAACAAGTTTGAACATTTTTGTTGTCATTTACTATCAGATTACTAACTAATGGGTATGAGTCATCAGCTGTGATTATGTTGTGCTTGGGAAAGGTCACTGGCCACATCACCTGTAGTGATATTGTGAAGCAACTGTTTTATGTGAATGTTGTTTTTAGGTATCTCCGGCGGACTTGCTCCCCCAGGTGGTGTGTGGGAGTTGTGCACACAAGCTTGATGAGTTCCACACCTTCAGAGAGTTGTCACACAAATCAGAAAGGCTACTAGAACAGTTTCTTCAGTATGCCAATTCACTATCAGGCCCAAAAGAGGTGAGTTGATAAACAAATTTGAATTTAGCACCTTTATTTGAATTATAAACAAAACAACTATGTACAGTATTAATTATGGACTAATAATAATTTATCTTTCTAAAATTTCTTTACAATATACACAATATAAATGAAAATACAATTTTATGCAAAGCTGGAATCAGCATTGATGTTGACATATTTGATTGGTTGACTCTTGACCTTTGTTTTGTAAAATGTTTTCAATGTGTTCACTAGTAAACCAAGAAGCATTCCAAATAGTGCTACCATGGCCACTCCAAAAATGCTCCACAGTAGATGTTTAGGCCGTAGGTTGCCAAAGCTGAATTTCTTATTTTTTGCTGATTCAGGTGTTGAGTCTAACGTTGGACAGAATCCTGTTATGTTAGTTATGTACTCTCCGGCTAATCTCATTGGGGCTGCACAACTGAAAAAATTTAAATATAAATCCTAAAGCTTATGTAAATATTATTATCTGCTCCATCCTCACAATAATTATAAATCTATGAACATATGATACATATAACATATCAATAGAACTGTTGAAGTATCACAATGAGTCTAAGATATAGACATCCAATATACATACACACAAAGTAATCTGTAATTTGCTTTGTGCAATAAAGTTAGATTATTGCTGAGAAAAGAATTATTTTCAAGGTAAGGTCTGCTCCGAACAAAATAGGTCATAGGACATAATAAATGGTGATGACTTGATAAGCCTCAGATTTATTACTGGCTCTAGTCATAAAGTCTTTTAACTAGCCTTTTAACTACTAGTTTTATAGCTTTCAATAAAATAAGATCTTGTTATTGTGTTCATTGCTCAAACTTTGGCACATCTTGTCTATTTGATTTTAATGAACTTTCACATATCTATATGTATATACATACACTCTGTATCTTTAGGTATTTAAATAAAAGTAAATGGCTCCTTAAGCCAGTTGAGGGTAGATGAAGACATTACACAATCAAATAATGTAGGTTAAAATCAGGTCATTCAGTGACAGATCCAGGCGGTTTTGTATTTGGTTGGTTAACAAATAAATAAATGTTATAACTACCCAAAAATGTATAATTTATTGTTTATACCTAAAGATACAGACTTTAGATGCAACAGATTATAAGATGTAGCTTGTTAAGGGAAATGTATTATATGGAGTAGATACATACAATTCTATAATCTTTTAGTTATACTTACTAAGGTATTTCCCCAGACTTAAACTTGGTTCCAGCTTCCTGCTTAGTCACTATATTTGCCAAATCGCAGTTGCATAACCAGTCATTATTTGTCATTCCCAAAACTTCTAGTTTACCCCATGGCATGAGGTCTGTAGAAAGCTCGCTCAAATTATTGTCATCAAGGTATACCTGTGTAAATAAGATCATTAAATTTCAAGAAACAATCCCTTAAAAATGTTTTTATTTGTGTCAACTAATTTGCATTAAGTTGTTGTTAAATTTTATTTGAATATAAATTTTAATTGGCTGCTTAAAGTAACTAAGTACCTACTCTTGTGCAGATAACTATAATTTCTGTTTTTGTTATCTATTCACGTATAAATTGATGTATATCAATAAATAAATATATACATAATTGACTACCATAAAATGCTCCTACTTGTCTCCCCTGTGGGTAAGGAGCAAATAAATAAATAATATTACACGACAATTTTACACAGATCAACCTAGTCCCACAGTAAGCTCAATAAGGCAAAATAAGACCATTTTATTTTATGGTATACATAAGCTCAAAAAGTCTTGTTTTGTGGGTAACCTTTGGCAACAACGTAGGTACTTAAGCCTTTATAAGCCAGAGGGAATATATTTCCCACCTGATTTTGAACTTTATTTCAAAGTGATAGACTTCAATTTTGCATAATTCCTGACACCCTTATGCCTTATAAAGGGTTAACTCATGTATTAAATAATAAAATCAATGAATACCATGAAACAAATGTATATACATTAATTGACCTAGTCTTAAAACAAACCAAACTAAGCTAGCCTTGCAGTGTAGGTACTAGATAACTATTAACTTCTTCACTACCAAATTGGCTTAGTGATAAAGAATTTTGGTCCAGATAAAGGATTTTGCAATCAAATATTGATTAAATACTAAACAAGCAAAACTCTGTAGTGATTAATCAGACGACCCAGTTCTGTTGCTGTCAAGTAAGCAATCCCAATCTGGGGCAAATTCTGTTGCATACATTTTATAACATGATGATTATGTATGTGATGTGGTTAAAGCAAGTTATTTGTCCATTCAAATTGTACTATTAAACAAGTAACATAATGTATTCTCTAAATCGGCTCTAACTATTTTGATACAGATTCTAGAGCAGCGGTCGGCAACCTTTTAGCAGCCAAGGGCCACATAAAAGTTAACGAAGATGACGCGGGCCGCACTTTGGTAATATTTGTGACTTTAGCAAACATTGTCGTTCTTCAGTATTACATACAAAATAGCCAGGGAGGTTCGCGGGCCGCAAGCGAGAGGTTGGCGGGCCGCATGCGGCCCGCGGGCCGCTGGTTGCCGACCGCTGTTCTAGAGGATGAAAAATCGATTCTACTTGGGTTTATGTGTTTTCCAAGCTTTTTTCGTCATCCAGATATTAATGGTTGAATAGCAAAGGTTCCATTATCTGTCTTAGCAATCTTTAATTGCATTAGTCAACCTTTTATAATAGCAATAGCGTAAGAACTGCTTATATCCGTGACACAATGTAATCAGTTGTGTTTCTTCGATATCCTTGCTTATTAATAGTTATTATGATTAGGAAAATGGATGCGTTTGAGTAGGTTTTCAACTTAATGTAAAAAAAATAATAATTTGAATTTTAAAATAAGTAGCGTATTATCAGCAACTTTAAATGTGGACAAATTGTCGAGCACAGGTACAGTCGACATCAAAAATATGTTTACACTTTTGTAAAGCGAGGCGAAAAATGTAAACATATCTTTGACGTCGACTGTACACCACCTTTGCGTTATAAAGTGCAGAAAAAAAAAACATAGGTATATTGTCAACACCCCGTGTCAGATTAATCTTATTATAAGAAAAGGTATAGCCGCTTGATGATAGAGTTTTTTTCCACTTTTGCATAATCTGTTTGTTTATAGCTTAAAGTATGTATTACGATCTTGGTCACTATCTTACAGTAGGTAGGTATCAATTGCAATATTTTCCGCGATTATTATTATTTCTGAGTATGCCCAAAGCTGTTTTAAGCAAAGTGAATTTACTCTCGACTAGTATAATTAACGTCCAAATTCAATGATTATCATTTTGAATTAAAAAAAACCTTTATGATAACGTGGGAATTCCCGTTTATGCATTAGATTGACGTGCATACTATATGTGTTATAATTTATAAAGAAATCATTTTTATAGACTCATTTGTCAGTACATAAACTTATCCTCCTAAGGCCCAAGGTCCTACCTATAGTACTTAATAATTTCGATGAAAATCAAACCATATTAAAATTGGAATAGAGTTGCAATTGCTTTGTTTCGTTCAATTTTCAAACAAAACAAAATCAACTCTATTCCCTGCATTATAAGTTCAAATTTCAGTGGCAAATTTCGGATTTTTCATATGTATGGCTGGGCCTTAGGGTTATCGTAGTTGTTTTTAGTTACCGCCGCGCGGCAAGCGGCAAACAAACGTACGACCGCTGTGTGCTAAAACGGCTCACTTAATTTACGGACTCTTGAATGGCTCTAAGATAGACACAATTTTTTTGAGGAACACCATACCGGCCATACCTATTGCAGTCCTTTGAAAAAACTTCATCCAGAAACTTATTCAAACCCATACAAGAAGGAAGAAAGTTACAGTGCATTCGTAATGCTTGCAAAAAGTTTACCAACCTCTTTCAAAGTCCACTTGTCCTTGAGTCCTCGGAACGCGAGATGACTGATGAACCTCAGGTTAGGGTTGTGACACAGATGAAGCACCCTCAATCGTTTCAGAGGCGTGAACGTGCTCCGTTTGACTTCCTCCAGAAGTTGGTTCTCGCCAACTTCCAACTCGTATAAGTTTGATAAACCTAGGGAACGATGGTATTTTGTAAAGTCATATATCCAACTCGGCTGGGGGTAATTTTATCGTCCAAAACTAGCCAAGATGCTAATCGTTTGCGCCTTAGAGAACGAAACGGTAATGTCTCTCTATCATTCTTCCGTATTAGTGCGACAGTGAGACGTTAGCGTTTGGCATCTTCTCTATCACTCTTCCATATTAGTGTAGTGTAGTAGTAGTTTGGCAACTTTTGGCTAGGCCCCCTGTGCCTTAAGACGAAAGGCTTCGAACAATATACTTACAATCTATCATCACTACTATCATCATATTCTATCATCACTCAATAGCAGAAGTAGGTAAGCGGGTGAGGCTTTCAAACCTACACGCGCTCTTATTCTTATAGAAATAAAGTTTTGTCGAGTTCATTTTGAACACTTCGCCCTTTAGTGCTACTTTTGCTGCTGACTCCGAGATACGAGATATGGTCATGAGCTTATTCTTGGGAATCTCGGGATATCTGCCTGATATTATCAGAAAAAAGATTGGTATATACCTATTAGCAAATAGCGGACGATAGCGGTATTTTATGACGGAATTAAAGTATTATACAATATTTAGAGTCTGTTAGGAAACAGAAGAGTCGTGGAATGTATGAGGACAACCCAATACATTCCACATTTTTTAAAATGAAATAATGCGTCTCTAATATTTTTAAACAACTTTCAATCTTTTCCAGCTACGTCATACAAAGTATACAAACTGCAGGCATAGAATTCTTAGCAATTTTTGCCAATGCGACATATACCTAAACTTTGATCTTCGCAACTAAGCGAAATAAGTAGCTAAAGATAACGTGACACGTGATATCGATCAATTTGTTAAGACTGGATTATTTTCTACCTAATACTTAACAGTAAATACCTTTGAACCAGGGCTATAACCGCGAAAATCGAAGTTCGCAAATTGCGGGGATCTTTCTCTTTTACTCCAATGACGGCGTAATTAGAGTGACAGAGAAAAATCCCCGCTATTTGCGAATTTCGGTTTTTGCCGTAGCCCCTCAGTGTTTTCTTTAAAATAGCGCTAATAGAGTTAGCTAAAAGGCTCCGTCACACAGGCGCGTTTTGCGGCCGGCGCATGAGCGGGGCGCGCCGCTTTTACATAATATAAAACGCTCACGCCCCGCCCGGAAAACGCGTCTGTGTGACGGAACCTAAATTCTTCTTGAGTCTTGGTATGTGTTGTGTTGTGTACTATGTATAAATAAGTATACACTTACCAATAAAACTGTCGTCATTCAATTCGACTATGGGATTGTTGTTGAACGTGAGATACTTCAAAGTGGTGCCGACCAGACTGAGGCTCTCGGGCACCGTGACGAACTTATTGTTGGACAGATCTATCATTTGCAAGTTCACGAGACCTCGGAATGCGTCCAGGGGTATGTCGTCTATACCCGTGCCAGACAAGTTGAGGACCTGGAAATATAAACATTTGTCACTATCCCACTAACCCAGAGTTAAGCGGTTAAATCGTTAACCGTGTGTCAAATTGTTCTGGTAACCATGGTAACTCCTGATTTAACTGGTTAACCCGGGTTAGTGTATGGTGGACGTGGCGCTTATTGTCATAATAATAGAAGTTTTCCGAACCCTACCGTGGTTATACCTAAAGGAGTTAAAAGTTAAAAACTTATAATTATTGCTGTTTAATTAGGTTAGGTAGGTATCACTATAAGGGCCACTTGTACCATTCACTAAACCGGGGTTAACTGGTTAAACCTGAGTTATCATGGTTACCAGTACAATTTAACACTGGGTTAATGGTTTAACCGGTTAACCCCGGGATATAACTTTGTAACTTGACGTGGATGCGCCTGTCTGAAAACTTGCCGACCGGTTTAGTGTGTGGTTGTGCGTAATTAGTGTACTTACTTAATTACTTATTATCTAATTCGATTGATTCCAGATATCTTTTCACTTTGTTACTTTCGCGTATACTATTTCGGATAAGTATACTATTTCGCTATTTAGGAGTCGGTAAAAGTTGCTCAGTATGACCTAATATATACCTACTATGAAATATTGCCGGTAAGTAATTAAAAAAACATCCTGTATATACCTTTATCAGTGTATCACTCTATGTTATGTATCCACTTTAATACATAATAAGCATTTAGGTGGCTTAGAGTCTAGTAGGTACATACAATTTATCTAAATTGAACTTTCTTTTCCGCTACTGTAGATATTTTAACGGTAGGGTCATTTGGGTCGTTCACTCTTCCACATTCGTGCTTATCATTCGCTTAAGTGTAATATAATTATATTGATGTTTACGTTGGGCTACTTATTAAGACACTGCTGGAAAAACCCAATGCGTAATATGTAAATTGGCGAATATGATGACGCGGTGGCGATTCATATAGCGGTTATCTTAGTTATTGAAAGGCGTTACATAAATGCTTTCGGTGTAAGATTAGAACGGTCATCCGTTGGCCACTAGTTTGCATAAGGTGACGGTTATTTTTAAAACTGTAATGTAAAATTCTGATAACTGAGCAGTTAACTGTAACTTCTTTTTAAGCTTTAAACGTTGGATTAAGTACAATTGACTGATTAACATGACTCAGCAGGGGAACTAAGAAAATTCCCATACAATAAATTACTACAATAGCATCTTACATAATTCCTGATTTGTTGTTACGATTAGATACAATGTGACTAGGTTTTTTATACTTGAGAGTGTATGGTCACTTCACTTATTAACCCTTTGAACGGCACGCTTATCGCGGTGCGTCGTCAACTCATCATGAACCTTATCGCAACTCGCGAAGGTTGATATTAGGTTGTAGCCGCGCGCGTCAGTTGCCTTCTGTAGCGGTCAAAGGATTAGAGAGATCCCACACTAGCGTCTTCCGAGCGTTGGCGTCTAGTCAACTATATGGCTGCTGCTAGATACAGCGGTGGCGCAACTGCCCAGCGACGCCATTTTCCATAGCGCTGACTAGACGCTCAAAAGACGCTAGTGTGGGGTGGCCCTTAAGGTAAATTGACTCTGATTACAAATTCAGAAATAGATATTAGTCGAGCGCGTAATCATATCTAAAATAACCTTTTGGGTCGGTCCTTTTAGGCGTTTACCTCTAATTGAGTAGCACTTGACAACGCAAGTATGGTGACATGGTCGAGTATCTCAATAGGGTTGTCACTCAAGTCCAGCCGGGTCAGATTGGGCGTGTACTGGAAGAGGTAGCGGTCGAGAGAGTGTATCTCATTGTGGGCAAGGTCGAGGGTCTCCAGCGCGATGTCGGCGTAGACCCCATCGTTGTAGGGCCCTTGGAATATCTCGCTTCGGAGCACCTCGCCTGGAATATAAAAGATTAGGTTAATTCCAGTACCAAAATGCCACCTTGCACAACCCTATAGTCGTCAATGGGCTCTGTACAAATTGCTAATTCATCATTATTAAACATGTGAAAAATAAATAATGTCGAACGATAATGAAAATGTTTCAGTTGCTAATTTTAAATCCAATTTAAGTATACTTTTAAAGCTTAACCGCCAGTGGAGTACATATTATGCGGTATATGTATACCTACTATACTTAGCAATAAAGGTCGTATACGAGTATATAGAATATTTTATTCGCTATGTCGTAAGTTTCTATTCTGGTCATGATAGAGAGGTCAATGTCCGACAACTTAAATATAAAATTCTATGTTTAGAATATTTACAATCAAGGATGATAAATCGGACTTGACCTAGGGTCAATATTATAATTGCATTGTTATGATTCGAATTGAATACTTAATGTTAGTCGGTAGTTACTACAAATTACATATTATGTATCCAAAATAGACATCGCATCAATCGCATGGCATTGAATTGTATGAGATACGGTTTATCCGTGTCAATTTCGAAATGATTAATTTACAAGGAAGTTTTATGATGTGCGAAGACGTATTAACTGACGCGAATATAAACATTTTATTTATCTACCTATGTGTCTGTTCTATTCTAAAATCGATTGAAACTATAACCAGACACGCATAAAAGCAATTTGAATCTACATACATACTTTTAAATTAAAACAACACTTCCACTTAGGTGATCTATTTTAGATATGCAGTAATATCATAGGTTGTCTTTTTTAAAGACTTAATGAAATCTCTGAAACGCTAGCCTAGTAGCCTACTAAAATGTGTGTGTTTGAAGTGACATTAAATTCTGATTCTGATTGTTCGAAGATTAGTTATCTAATACTTTAAGGATGATGTAACCCGGTCTCTTGCATATCTCCAAATAAAATAAGTACTAGTTTTGTTAAATAAGCATATCTTGTTTGATTGGCTTACTCATTTCATGCAGATATTACAAACATTTAATGTCAGTAATTGAGAAACACGTTTTACAAGACTAAGTTGCAATTTAAAAGAATTCTAAAAAATAAACACGATAGACTCAGACCGAGGTAGGTAAGTCTGCAGCGATTTAGCACACGCAGTGAAGATGTTATTTTAGTTTTTAATCGTCAAACTTCTAGAAAATTCTTCTAACACTTGCACTGCGTGTGCTATCAAAATCCTACTGTTTACTTATTTCTAATAGTAGGTATGTTCTACTACAGTTACTATACATAAGTCTTGGAGTGTTTGTTTTGTTACGCCATCGCTGATCTTATTGAGGAACTTTAAGTTACAGAGGCTCAGCTAAAACAATCATTAAACAAATAAGTATTATATTATTTTATATTATATTCGTGCATGTTTCTCGCTTGCTGCTTTAAAGTAGGTATATATATATATGTATTAACATGTCAAAAGTGATAAACGATATGATCATACCTATGTATAAATTTGCGTCCTTTATGTCAAATACACAATAAAACATACTATCTCCACAATACGGTTGGCCCGCAGAGAGATGGCGACGCGCACACCTGGTGCAGCAGGGATCTGCGTCACATCGGTTATACTGTTTTGTTGTACCTGTGATGCGGTTATAGCTCAAGTCCAAGAAGAACAGCCGCTCTATGTTGTTGAAGGCGTCGTCTCGTATCTCAAGAATGCGGTTGGCCCGCAGAGAGATGGCGACGCGCGCCCCTGATGCAGCAGGGATCTGCGTCACATCGGTTATACTGTTTTGTTGTACCTGTGATGCGGTTATAGCTCAAGTCCAAGAAGAACAGCCGCTCTATGTTGTTGAAGGCGTCGTCTCGTATCTCAAGAATGCGGTTGGCCCGCAGAGAGATGGCGACGCGCGCCCCTGATGCAGCAGGGATCTGCGTCACATCGGTTATACTGTTTTGTTGTACCTGTGATGCGGTTATAGCTCAAGTCCAAGAAGAACAGCCGCTCTATGTTGTTGAAGGCGTCGTCTCGTATCTCAAGAATGCGGTTGGCCTGCAGAGACATGGCGACCCGCGCCCCTGATGCAGCAGGCAACTGCGTCACATCGGTTATACTGTTTTGTTGTACCTGTGATGCGGTTATAGCTCAAGTCCAAGAAGAACAGTCGCTCTATGTTGTTGAAGGCGTCGTCCCGTATCTTCACAATGCGTTTGGCCTACAGAGAGATGGCGACGCGCGCTCCCAGCGCAGCGGGGAAATGCGTCACATCGGTTAAACTGTTTTGTTGTACCTGTGATGCGGTTATAGCTCAAGTCCAAGAAGAACAGTCGCTCTATGTTGTTGAAGGCGTCGTCTCGTATCTCAACAATGCGGTTAGCCCTTAGAGATATCGCCACACGTGCGCCCGGTGCAACAGGGAACTGTGTCACATCGGTTATACTGTTGTTGAACAGTGTTATCCGCACCTGGCTATCTGAAACGTAATAAGATGGTTGACCTTAGTTTCTATAGTGTACGCTGCATGCTACTTACAGCGTCATATTGTATAGAAAGATAGGAATATTTCCATACATAGTGACGCTTCGTTTGGCATCAATCGGAAATCAATGCCTGAAACTATATTTTATACTTGAGTCATTTCCAAAAATTGTTTGTAGGTTTTTTACAAAGTGGTTAGCTTTAACGTTAAATTAAAATATAGGAAAATATTATCAATACAATTAAATGCCCCAAAGGTTGATGAGCGTAAGTAGGCTTCTTGATACTCTCTAAGCAGTAATTTTTAGATGATTGATGTATGAAAGGCTTCGTGACGGATACGTAAATAATGCAGTAACTGCAAATTTGACAATAAGGGCGCTTGAATTATATTTACAGTTACATTATTTTATGCCATAGCTTTATCAACGCCCGTGTGCTATCAGTGTATCGTCGTCTTATACTATATAAACAAAGTATCTGGAGTGGAAGCACTCTACTCAGAACCAACAGTCAGTGTTTGCGTAGAAATTCATCATTTCAGATAACGATAACTATCGGATACACGTTATCAATAGATGGAATACATTTTCATGTTCGTATACATATTGGCGATAAGGCCCATCACTAAATTCTGTTTTATTTAGTGTAAACGTTAAAAATATGTATTATTTTTATTTTCGTATTAGTCGGGACTCTCTCCTGAATCTGAATACAAGACGACTTTATAAATTGGGCCCGGCACTCACTATCGGCGTAGCATGGCAAGAAATCCTTCGGCATACTGCCTAGGCGTCCTTAGACATGCCAAGATGTGCCTGGGAATGCCGATGCATCCTTTTATTAAAGTTAGTATCAAAGTAACTAAAATTAAATTTGGTCGCCCTACATCATACGACGTTAATTAAACTGTCATTTTATCATCAGTCACAGGGTGACAATGATTTATCTTATTTTTTGCTCAAATTTTAAGGAAAATATGGTGGTTGAACTGTAATGGCGCTTGACTGTAGAATATTTAATTAAAACACATGCATTGCACGTTCTTTTCTATTTCTTTTATGATGTATTTGGCGCTATTTGTAGGCAAACAATACCTTAGTAGGGCTGCTCAGTTGACTAGAAATAGGCAATAATATAAATAACAATACCTACAATTGGGTAAAACTCTGCTTCTATGGACGACTCACCTCGTTGCAATCAATCAAAAAACTATAGGGATGGTTGGCCTCAATGACTAACAGCTAGGATTATAGGATACTATCATTTAAACGTAGTTATATATGTATCTACCTGTGGCTACGACAGTTATTTTATGCTATACTATATCTCATGTCAGTTGAATATTTTATTCCACAACAAGTATTATTGCAAACGGAATTAGGCCGACTTGATGATGTGATATAATTGATACGTGCTAGAAAAGATGAACCTACTTAAACATATATACCATTATCTGTTTAAGTACAATAATTACCGCGGTAATTCATCATATCATATCATCAAGTATTACCTACTAGATATTTCCGAGGACCGATTAACAAAACAGTGACAAGCGCGATTCTAATCTAAGCGTATCTTTTGTGATGCACCAGTTATCTGCACAATAATAAGGTGTGGCGCAACGCAACAGAATCACGCTATATACGTACTAGGGCATACCTTTGTTTACCGCGGCCAGTTGCTCCGGCCAGCTATCTGGTATGGCGGAGATTCCCCGCTTCGAACAATTGACTGTCACGTTGTCTTCGTCCACTACCAGCACGTCGCACTCTTTGCTCTTCGCTACAGCGAGCCCCGCCGTAACGCAACCTATTATCACTAACACCTACAACAAAAGAGCGGCATTAAGTACTAATCGACTACACAAACACACGCGGCAACCGATTAACGACTACTCACTTTGCATAACATAAAGTAGTACATCTTCCTCGATATTTGAATCGTTACTGTAAAAACACCTTGCTCTCTTGTGTGTTTATTATCTTATCAGTTTGTTCAAGCGATATCACGTCCCGTCGTGAAATGAGCCAGCTTATTGGTTCACGGCGTCGTTATCGTGCACCTAATATAGACTGTGTTTGCTCAGCTATTGTTCGCTTCTGTTTGTAGGACATCCTGAACATAACCGCCTGCAAGTTGGAGGAGATCATCAAGCCGCTAAACGATGACGACTACCTGCTCGACAAACACAAATACGACACGGGCTCGCCGGACTCTACGGAAGAGATGAAGAACTTGGAGAGCCGGCAGGCGGCAGTCACACTTTTACAAATAAAAAACTACGACCCGAACAAATACGCTGTTAAAGCCGCGGAGGATCATCATATAGTATTCAACAGCGTGCCGAGCTTGCCGCCTTCAGAGCGAGCGAGAGAAGTAATGCACTGTAATGCCGTCATCGACATCATAAGCAAGGCCGTAGCGGTAGCACAGCGAGAGAACGAGGAATCTCACAAGTATCCACCGAACTATTCAACCGTTATCGAGCGGTCGAACCCGAACGAAGTCAACTACACGCACGAATACCCTGAAGAGCAGTACAGCAATGCTTACAGCGCGCCGCCCGCGCCCAGTCCCGGCAGCCACGAGGACCAGGAACATAAAGAAATGGACTTGTCACTGTACGGAGGCGTTAAGAACGAGCCTGTCGAACAAACTGAGCCCGCAGAGCATCAAAACTCGTACTTCCACAAAGCGCTTAGCCACAAGCAATCAAACTTCTCCGACGAGTACAAGCAGCACGTATTCGGGCGGTCGGGCAACAAGAAGTCTCGGGACTCGTCGGTGTACGAGGAGTGCAGTCAGAGCAGTAGCGGCTCCGACCCCGACCGGCTGCAGATGGATATCTCTCAGATGTCGCAGGTAACTGTTACACCTAACCTTTTGGCGGGAACAGACGGCTGTGGCCGTCATCGGAAAGTCTTGCCAAGGACGCCAACGACGGCTACAGCCGACAGTTCCGCCAATGCAATTGGGACTTACGCGGGACTCCGTAAGGTTCAATTTCGCTTAAATAATCGCGATCGCCTGGCGTCAGGGGCACGTCATATTCCTTCGCCGCCTGGTGCTCAAAAGGTTAATAAACTAAAGTAGGTAATCTATGATTAGCCTACACAATGTCACTTTAATTCTCCATAGAACTTCATTCTAGTTTGCATAATTATGGGCACAGAATAAATAATAATACAAGGTACAGAAATTCACTCTTTAACAAAACGGGTCTGTTACGATCAGGACAGATATGGCCGCAAGGTGGCGACAGCGGCACGCGTGGCTAGCCATCAAAATTGGTGTGGAACGGATGTACTTTTAGCTACCTGTAGCAAAGCGACGAAATCGCGGAGTGAGCCACGCCTGATATGGGGCTGATATTTTTGACTACTACAAATGCCTGTCACGTAAATTTCCATATGTTCATTGTAACTATTTTTTTCTGCCATAATGCTGCATTGCGTAACGTTATCAAAATATGGAAGTCGCATGTGTATTTTTTTTTTAAATGTTCACTGTCTATTTCCACAGGACGACCCAGAGGAGACGCAGTCGGCGAGATCGGCGCAGTCGTCGCCGCAGCCGCGACAAGAAGGAGACGGCGATAAGGACACTCTCTGGCAAGCCCTTAACAGACAAAATGGTTTGTAGCATTCATAGTGTTGAACCAGAGGAGAGGTAATACGCGAGACCGGCCAGTCGTCGCCGCAGCCGCGACCAGAGGGAGACGGCGACATGGACACTCTCTGGCAAGCCCTTAACAGACAAAATGGTTTGTAGCATTCATAGTGTTGAACCAGAGGAGAGGTAATACGCGAGACCGGCCAGTCGTCGCCGCAGCCGCGACCAGAGGGAGACGGCGACATGGACACTCTCTGGCAAGCCCTTAACAGACAAAATGGTTTGTAGCATTCATAGTGTTGAACCAGAGGAGAGGTAATACGCGAGACCGGCCAGTCGTCGCCGCAGCTGCGACCAGAGGGAGACGGCGACATGGACACTCTCTGACAAGCCCTTAGCCGACAAAATGGTATGTTGCATTCATAGTGTCGAACCAGAGGAGAGGTGATACGCGAGACCGGCCAGTCGTCGCCGCAGCCGCGGCCAGAGGGAGACGGCAACAAGGACACTATGGCAAGCCCTTAACAGACAAAATGGTATGTTGCATTCATAGTGTCGAACCAGAGGAGAGGTAATACGCGAGACCGGCCAGTCGTCGCCGCAGCCGCGGCCAGAGGGAGACGGCGACATGGACACTCTCTGACAAGCCCTTAGCCGACAAAATGGTATGTTGCATTCATAGTGTCGAACCAGAGGAGAGGTGATACGCGAGACCGGCCAGTCGTCGCCGCAGCCGCGGCCAGAGGGACACGGCAACAAGGACACTATGGCAAGCCCTTAACAGACAAAATGGTATGTTGCATTCATAGTGTCGAACCAGAGGAGAGGTAATACGCGAGACCGGCCAGTCGTCGCCGCAGCCGCGGCCAGAGGGAGACGGCAACAAGGACACTATGGCAAGCCCTTAACAGATAAAATGGTATGTTCCATTCGGGTGCGCCAAAGTTCATATAAAATTGCAAATTCGATTATTGAAACTCCGAAAATGTATCTCATATAATTTTACATCCTAATGATCATTATACATTTTCATTTTAAACAATACTCATTGGAACTTCGAATTCATTATATTTATAATGTCATTCTACATAAATATCTCTATTACTAAAATTTATGCATATATTATTACTCGACATATCGATTTCAACATATTTGATTTTATTTATAGCAGCATGCACCTGCAATAGTAAATTCTATATAAGAAAAAAAAAGACAAAAATAAACAGAAAAGTAGGTCAAGTCAGGTTAAAATCCTGCCAGAAAGGTGGGTTAGGTTAGGTTAGAACTGCGACCATCACAGAACCGAAATGCTGCCAGAAAGGTGGGTTAGGTTAGATTAGAACTGTGACCCTCACAGAACCGAAATGCTGACAGAAAGGTGGGTTAGGTTAGGTTAGAACTGCGACCCTCACAGAACCGAAATGCTGCCAGAAAGGTGGGTTAGGTTAGGTTAGAACTGTGACCCTCACAGAACCGAAATGCTGCCAGACAGGTGGGTTAGGTTAGGTTAGAACTGCGACCCTCACAGAACCGAAATGCTGCCAGAATGGTGGGTTAGGTTAGGTTAGAACAGCGACCCTCACGGAACCGAAATGTTGCCAGACAGGTGGGTTAGGTTAGGTTAGAACTGCGACCCTCACAGAACCGAAATGCTGCCAGAATGGTGGGTTAGGTTAGGTTAGAACTGCGACCCTTACAGAACCGAAATGTTGCCAGAATGGTGGGTTAGGTTAGGTTAGAACTGCGACCCTCACAGAACCGAAATGCTGCCAGAAAGGTGGGTTAGGTTAGGTTAGAACTGCGAACTTCACAGAACCGAAATCCCGTGACCCTCACAGTGAGCGAGCGTAGCGAGAGCAAATGCTCCCCCGCCTTAGTCTTCGAGAAATTTTTAAAAATAACATTATGGGCACAGATACATTCTCAGTGACAACATTATGAGTTAAAAAAAACGGAATATGTATCGTTATGAATAATGTAGATAGTAGTACAAAAAAGTATTAAAAAAATATATGAGAAACAATTTTCGGAGAAATGATTATTATGACTACAAAGCGGTATTATTAGAAATATTCGAATAATAAATTGTATATGAGCCAATATGGACCCGTCAATTCTACCAGCAAACATAAGAAAACAACTCAAAATTTGCATTTGTTTACTTTGCCTCACATGTGGATAAAATGCAACTTTGCTATCAGTTTTGAAGTGCAAAGTAAACCTTTCCGAGCTGGAGTGGTGAAAAATATATTCCTCCGAAACGAATCCCTCCTCCAATGAATGAAGTTTCATTAGCTAAGGTGGCGCAATAAAAAGTCCTCGTCGTTGCCGGCCATTCAATATCTTACAAGTTGCTATCGAAAAAAGCCTCTAAATACTCATTGTAGCTCCATATCAACTCTACGGACAGCATTCGAATCATGTTTTCATAGATATTGTTTTTGGCTAACCTAGTGTTCTAAACTCGAGTTCTTTTCAAGTTGTTAGAGACCCGAGTCTCTTGTAGAGACTTGAGTCTTTTTCTGAGAACTCTCGATTTTTTTTTACAAACAATTTCGAAATGCATTGGGTTTTTATGTAAATTTGTGCTCAAATCATAAAATGATTCATTTATTTACTGTTATTTAGGAAAAACCTATAAAATTGTTCACGGAGTTTTTATTCGGGGGCTCGAGTCGTTTTGAGTTGCTCTTAAAAAAGACTCCACAAAGGACTCGACTCGGGACTTAAAGACAGAAGTTTTTTAAGCGCAGAGTCGCGTAAAAACTAGCTGAGGTCTTCAAATTAAGACTCAAAGACCTCGAGTTCCTACCAACACTAGGCTAACCATGATTTCAAGTGGAGACCTGGCTTGCTAACTTGTAATCGATTTATGGTTGATGACCTAGTTTGATATGATCGACGTTCGATTGTTGCGGGGGTGTTATAACCTATCAAGCCTTAGTGTCGTTACGGCAGTACGACAGCAAGGGACCAACTTGGCTTGGACCAAGTAGACGTTGCAAATTCTTGAAAAGATTAGGTAATGATGCGACTATAATATTGCGTACACGCTAATGGTGTTAAGGCGCGGTGTGTAGTAAAATGCGCTTTTTTGTAACCATATTTACAGACTTTTACAAGGATTTTAAGCATGATTTTCTAGTATGTATAACTTTAGTCCTTGAACTACGTTATTGCTTGTCAGAAACACAACGGCTCATTATTTTCTCGATAGAATCTTAAGTTGAAAACATGCTTAAAGCTGTCTTTTGATCCATATTTTAGAAGTACTACGACGAAAATGGATATGAAACTTACCTCATTCGATAGCTTTTAAGTAAATCTTCGTTATTACTGGTCCTTTTATCGATACGTTAATCTTTTCATTCATAATTTTATGAATTCAACTTTTGCCTACTAAATTACACCCTACGCGGCAATACCTTGCGCCCATTCCCCGCGCCAGTACGCCCGTGGCCACTGCCAGCGTCGGACCTATGCTAGTTTACTGGACGTTTCATAAAATGGGTAACCACTGTATAAATATGCAAATATGTGTTACACACAATGTTTTTCAACATACTTACGAAGAAAAGCAAAATAATTCTTAATTATTGTGACATTTCAGACATTCGCCCGTCATATTGTCAATTTATAACAAGTTGGGAAGCAAAGGCACACACCCATCTAACCAATCCGGAATTCAGTCACGATTGATAAATTGTGTAAACATATTTTATTAAAGGCTATTAAATTAATCAAATTGAATCATTTTTAAACATATGTGTACGGGATTCAAATACCTATGTGGGAGTGTTTAGTGTATGGTGGTAACCATTTCACCGCTTTTAGTTTCCGAGTTACCTACATGCGTTTTAAGGGAAGTGGTCGACAAATGCCTAAAAAAGGTAGAAGTACTAGTGCTCGACGCTGCACTAGTATTTGACAAGGTATAGTGTGTAGCTTTCAAATAGAGCTCGACGGCTAATCCTATTGTCTATTGTTAAGTAAAACCGCTCGTGCCACGTGCCACAACCACCTGCATAAAAAATACGTACTTCGGTTACTGAGTGCCGGCAAGTCGAACGCTACAGAACCAGTTTAAAATGTGTCATCGAGATGCGTAACAAAGGCGCGTTATCGGAGAGCGCACCTACACTGGTTTTTTGAGCGTTGGCCTAGTCCGCGCTCAGGCACAAACAGATAGGAACAGAAGTCAATCACATGTATGTACTTTACTTTTCATACCTACGCTCGCTCGGCGGTCGCTCTAGGGTTGCGATTGTTGCGAACTATGACTTATGCACAAAAAACTATTGTGGTAGTGGCATTCGTATCTATCGTATCGTATCTCGTATCTAGTTGTTTGATTTCTTGTTGAGGATGAAACGGGAAGAATGGAAATATAAATTAGTAATAACATTAATAACTCAAATAGGTATTTTAATTTTAATGTCATTGTTATATTACAAACAGAAAATATCCTGCGATGATTTCGAGATAGGCGAAATGCACGATTATTATAATTTAAAGTATAATAAATACGCATTCTCATGTACAATGTAATAAATTCCCATTCGTATTCTCGCTGAAACCCCTGGTAGCTTAAAAAACGACACTTCACCGTTTAATGTTGAATTTTAACAACCGTCCACTGTACAGTTATAATAACTTTTTGTTTTCTTTCTCCATTATTGCACAAGAATGTTCACAGACGCGTGTCTCAAGCGGATGGCACTCGCGCTCGCAGTGGTCCCAACCGGTCCGAGATATCGTGTCCGTGAGCAGTGTCTATGTGTGCGTTGCTCGAGCGCGCTTTGTATGTAGATTGATTTCTGTACTATCTGTTTTGTGGCTCAGGTGCCAAATAAAATAATTAAGACCCTTTTTTGCAGGTAAGTAGCACGTGCGGTTTTACTTAGGGGCTATTCATAAATTACGTCATTTCAAATGGACAGCCCCTTAACAATAGACAATAGGATTAGCCGTTGAGCTCTATTTGAAAGCTACACACTATAATTTATGTCAAAGTAATATAGGTTAAATTTGAACGGCGACGATCTTTCTGTAGTCAAATTTAGTTCTTGTCACTTTGACATAAAGTGCCCGTGTCGAATACTAGTGCAGCGTTGAGCACTAGTACTTCTACCTTATTTCCGCCAAGTCCGTACCGTGCGATATGGGAAATTTATTCCAAAAAATACTGTTTTTATATACCACACTGGTGGCAAGCAAGCATACGACCCACATTCACCATAGGCTATGGACGCCTGCAGCTACGGGGATGTGACACATCATGCCAAATGTGGATTGATTTTATATAAAATTAAAGTCCTAATATATAAAATAAGCTTTCATATGTAATAGTTACTGATTTTTAAAAAGCGCTTTTCAATTAAAAGACATGTCAAGATCGGTTACCTTCTTTCAAGTACTTTCTAATGCTTAAAATAAACGAACTACAGTATTCTTCCTTATTTACAATACCTACTTGCCCGAAATTGACTTCTAGAATTAGACCAATTCTGCGACGATTTTGATTGCACACGCAGTGCAAGTGTTAATCATAATTTCATAAAGGTTTGTCGTTCAAAATAACACTTGCACTGCGTGTGCAATCAAAATCCTTGCAGAATTTTCTTGGTCTAACTCTATTATATTTTTAAGGTAAGTAAGTACCAATTTCTGTCTCATAATAATTGGGTGTAATTTGATTAGGTTCTTAGTTTGTCGGGGTATACTCTCATATTGTATATAATTTCATTAAATACTCATTAAAATACGAATTTGTTAATAAACCTTATTCGATATTAATTGCCGGAAAAAATCCCGGAACTGACAAATCAGAATATTCAGAATACCGATGGCGCCAGAATAAGGATGTAGACGTGCTGCGCGGGAATGGTGCGGCGGGGCGCGCGGGGCGCCCGCCCGCCTGTTCTACCACGCGTCTGCTTCACCCCCTCGGAAACGTAAAACTCAACTATAAGAGCGCCTTAATTAAAAACATCCACCAATATATGAAGCAATAGGAACGCAAGCTCTAATGAAAATGTACGCACGCAGCGTTCTTTAGAACAGATTGAAATTCATGAAAATAAAGTAATGCATATTAATTCAAGGTATTTAAAATGTGACCTTTCGTGACTGTTATATGCCCTTACTCATATGACTTGTATGTCAACGAATTGAAGAAATAAAAGAAGTACATCACAAGCCATGTGATGACATTGATGCCATGTGATGGCTTGTGATGTAATGTCATAATTATAGGTAGTTATGCTAACGTAAACAAAGTAGGTTTGTTCTTTGGGTCCTTCGGACTGGATATCTCTTTATTTACCTATTTTTCCGGTCCTTATCCAATTATTAAGAAATCTATTTTTTAATTTTGAGTCAATTCTTACAAATAACTAACGCACCCGTCTAATCCATCGCTTTACTCTAAGACTCGGTAAGACACTCGACAAAGTCACGTGTAAATACTTCATCCGCGAAAGCACGCCTCCTTGCTACTCGTACCCGTAATAACTAGGGATGTACCGACTAGTCGCCGACTAGTCGGGAAAGCCGACTATCCGGCCACATTTGTAGTCGGCGATTAGTCGGCGACTAGTCGGCAAAAATGGCCGATTAGTCGGCACTTTATTATTGAAAGAAAACAGAAAAAAAAGAAATCCACAGTCAATATTTACCATATGTTTTATGTCTATTTTACTAAAATACCTATTCAGGATGCAAATGAAACTTTTGTTCAAATTATTGACCGTTTGATCGTTATTGTCTGTTGGTGGGCTAGTAGTGTTAGTTTTCCTCTACAGGTCTATCTCAACTGATTATCTTGTAATTTCATGGGCAAGTTCTATAGTAAAATAATTTTATTATTAAGTTTTTGTTTTTTTTTAATAGTGGAGCCATGGGAATCTATTAAGTTATTGCAAAATTTAGAGATTTAGACAGGGCACGTTGCTCGTAAAGACGCTGACCACGGGGGATAGGTTCTTAACAGCCGACTACGTAGGGGAAATAGAGCGTTGGAAATACCTCCTACAAGCGGTAGTACTGACGGTCTGCTCAGGATGGCAAAATAAAAGAAAGGCAAAAATTTAACGAGGATTCTTGTGATAGGTGTTAGAGCCTGTAGAGAGCACCTTTTTGCCAAGCTAATATGATGAATAGCGCAACCAAATGAGCAAAACTATTGTTTTTCACCAGAACTTATGCGAAACTAATGATCTGGCCGACTAGCCGACTAGTCGGCCGACTAATCGGCCGTTCGAGCGCCGATTAGTCGGCTAGTCGGCTAGTCGGCCAAATCAATAGTCGGCACATCACTAGTAATAACCCGTAATAATAATGTTTAAAGAAATAAAGTTTTGAGGCCCGGGCATAAATAATAAGTCTTGGCCTCTAAAACAAAAGCAAGTTACTTGTCCTAATCCTGGAACGGAAGGGATTGCTTAAAACTGAAGCAGATCCACCTCTCACCAGCAATATCTGGGCCGAAGGACCGACCCACCCACGACACATTCGGAGAGTGAGTTCCCCGGCCTTATACTACGTAGCTTTATTTAAGTTTTCTTCTTCTTCCTCGCGTTATACCGGCATTTAGCCATGGCTCATGAGAGCCTGGGTTCCGCTTGACAACTAATCCCTGATTTGACGTAGACACTAGTTTTTACGAAAGCTACTGCCATCTGACCTTCCAACCCAGAGGGGAAACTAGGCCTTATTGGGATTAGTCCGGTTTCCTCACGATGTTTTTCTTTACCGAAAAGCGACTGGCAAATATCAAATGATACATAATATTTCGTACATAAGTTCCGAAAAACTCATTGGTACGAGCCGGGGTTTAAACCCGCGACCTCCGGATTGAAAGTCGCACATTCTTACCGCTAGGCCACTAGCTTTATTTGAGTTTTATCTAAATCGTTTGTTGACAGGCCGCGGTGGAGAAGCGACTCAGCTACTGAAACGGCTCATCAACAGCAAGCACCTCGGGATGACAGTGTCGCCTCTGCGGGCGTCCACCTCGCCCATGCCGCTGCCCGTGGCCAACGGCGCGCATTCACCGGTCAGTAACACGATGCATTTTAAGCTTAGAATAAATTTAAAAGTGGAAAATTTACTGTCTTGGGTGAGACTTGAACTCACGGCCTCTGGATCGATACTCCAGCGCGCTGCCATCTGAGCCATCAAGACCTCATCCCCAGCCAGCAAATCTTTCCACCATATTATAGGTCAAGGGGACCCTTAGCGACATCTACCGTAAGAGTGTTACACTTCTTAATCGATGCATTTTATCAATGTTATTGTTGCATCTCTTTCCCCGATATACCAAATGAAAGATTTTTTGCCGTTTTTCGCGTAGTGGTACGGAACTATGCGCGCGCGAGTCCGACTCGCAGTTGGCCGGTTTTTCATGCTGTGGATGACCCATTATTTCCTTATATCGGTGACACCAAGCATTGGTTATCGCTATTTTTTTATAAATCTGGCCAGACTCGCTATTCTGTCAGCGCAAGCTGAAATGTATAATGTGGATCTGCATTTTGGATGCTCAATTATCTATTTGGTCAACTCGCGAATGTATATATTATATAAATGCATTGTTTAAGTAAAACAATAATCAATAAACAAACGTGATATAACGACAACTTTCACTTATCGACATACATACATACTATTCCGTGCACTCTCAGATGTCGGTATACTTAAAACCTAACATTCACAATCAGAAACAACACTCAGGTATAAAAAAAAAGTATTTTCCTATTATCACAAAACCACTACCTAATATGTAAATGAAATCAGACATTTTCCTTTTTTGTTAAAATACAAAATTCACTCTATTTATTGAAAAATTTCACTACAAAGTAATAAGCACCACATCACTGACTGGGTTATTTAAATGACTAACTTGTACACCGCGGCCTCACGACGAGATGACAACATGAATTAGGTCTTTTATTGTCTCCACGTATCTTATGGTAATGGCCTTATACTCGAGTTTTCCTTGTAAGTCTTGTAACTATTGTTCGGTACTGCATGACTGACTAATCTCTTTCATCTTTTAAAACCTTCCTGACATTGAAAACAACATAATATTCTTTCCTCTTAACTACTTTATAGGTAGTTCGATACTTATGTAATTACTTAATGTTACATCGAAACTTGTTTTGTGACTAATGATGACGTTTTAACCAAGTAATTAAAAACGACCTTGCAGACGAACGCTTTTGATAAATATATAAAAAAAAGCAAAATGTTTATTTATTTAAGACTAAAGCAGGATAGATTGATCCCTGGGTTCCATTCCATGGCATACTTCTCGTGATATCATATGTGTAACGGCACTTTGATAGCGTTTCATGGTGACTCAGAATGAAATTGGCTTGAGACTTTGTTTTTATCCTTATCGGGTTATCGTTAATACGTTACTGACATGATAATTAGAATCATGTCCTTCCTCATAGGTTTTTTTCTATGTCGTCAACACATGAACACGTTGCGAAGAAAACATTATTTTTAATTTTTCATCTAAAGTAACGGATCAGACTACTTGTCAATATACTATTATCTAATAGTTCATCAAAAAAATAAAGTGCCAGAGGGCCTACCGCGAACCACGTTCGAGAAGGTAGAGATGTGTCTCTATTTGAAAAATAGTTCCAAGGTGGCAGATAGTTTTGGAGCGTTGTTTCATCCGTTACTATTGATGCTGACTGAATATTTAGGGCTGTAATACCTATAGGACGAGATGGCGCCATATGTCAAGTAATCATGGTTCATAGTAAAGATGCTCATAATCGAGTTCATGCTGCTCGATGATCCTTTCTCACAATCCTTGAAAATACCTTGTCAAACTTCGCTGATCCTTAATCAAAACGTCCCGTACTATTATAGAAAAGCCTGTCAATTTCTTTAAGTTCAAAGAGAAACTAAAGGGTTGGGCATACAGTGTTGTATGGAAATGGCGACAGACTTAAAGCATTCACTGCCAAGTGGCGTGGCCTAGGAACAAACTTGTATGACGGTGAACACACAAATGTGCGTCGGGGGCAGTGAATGGGTTTACAGACAACACTTTGTTGATAAGTAGAACATTGTCGAATAATGAGTTGTTTTAGAATGGCGAATGGCAGTCTCGAGCAGCGGGTCCAGCCGGCACGGCGCGCAGGAAGCAGAGCTTCCCGGCGCGCGCGCAGCCCGCCCCCGCGCCCGCGCACAACGACGCGCCGCACTGGCCGGCCGCGCCCGACAACGTGAGTATATTATTTTTCTCCAATATGCTCGGAAATGTTCACCTTACTGTAGCAAAAATACTACGGGAAGTTCTTCTTTAATGTCAAACTCTAATTAAAAAACATCAAACTATCGCTGTCCTGTTCTAGCGGACGGGAAGTAAAAAAACACTACAGTAATAACTTATTACTGTAGTGTTTTTTACTTTTTAATAATAAAAAACGCAAACGGCCAATTATTATTGCCGCGAGCCGCTTCTACACGACCCGATCAGCTATCATTTCACGTGTATGATCGTGCGAATACTGCTTAATAAAATCAAAGATAATTTTTATATTTTTTTTAAATCATCCGTGTTAGTAAAGCTTATATACTTTGTCAAAGGACTTTCTCATTTCAAACATAGACAAAGAGAATCATACTATCTTTGTCTTACACTAGTACTAGCACCCAAAAGAAAAGGATGGGTATAGTTTTCCTGGTTCTTACTGACTGAAAAGTTGGTTTGACCAACTATATTGCACAATTATATTGAATGAACGAATACTGAATGGCAGAATAAGTTTGTAACTTTAACTTTTAAAAATTAATTAAAGAGGGAAATTGTTTTTGACATTTTGGATGTGAAGGTTTGATTTGAGTGATGCTTGATGGTTAAATAATAATTATTTTAGCTTATTTCCTCGCATGTTTGGAGAAAAGCACTATATATGCCTCGGCAGGAATAGCAATTCGTGGATTCGTCTTCTTTGTCGGACTCCGCTTCGCGTCGTCCGACAAAATCGAAACTCATCCACGAATTGTCCTTTCCCGGCCTCTGCAATAATGTACTAATAGTTAACTCTTACATACGTTCAAATTGAAATAGTACATTATTGTCGAGGCTCGGAAGTAGCTACTTGCAGGCTGAGGATTCGTTTTAAACGGACGACCTTGGGAGTCCGTTTAATTGAATCCGAAGCCAGCAAGTAGCCTTCCAGCCGAGTCATATATAGTGCTTTTCTCAAAAATGGTGCAAGAAATATAAATATCATAGAAATATTTTACAAAACCAACGTTCTTGCGTATATATTTTCACAGAAGAAAGCCCTTGCCGCCTTTTTATTTTTTTTAATAAAAAAATAGAAGTGTATTTTTCTGCCGAAAATACGCCAACCTATTTGAGACAACTAAACAGTCGCGGTACTAATCATCTGTTTGGCTGTTTAATGGGCCTGTGCCTTCATTTGATATGGCCATTTCAACTTTTAAAAAGTTTGGAACTCGACAAATAATGGAATTTGTATGCGACATTGCAGTCCCAAAATCGAGACTGCAATGTTTTTTAACTTTTTAATTTTTGACTGACCATAAACTAAGCGCTTCGCAACCTATTTTTTAGACGGCAAAGTCGACTTTGCCGTCCATTTTTGAGAAATAGTTATTTGCGGTACAAGTGCGGAAAAGAGGAATTACTTATTCGCACTTGTATCGTACAACGTTTTACATTACATATGGCGCTTTAAACTTTTGACATATACACGAAAAGTGCTGTTTCTCGCACTAGTGCGGAAAAGTAGGAACACATTATTACGTATTGTAAAATATTGTGCCTCGAGCATAATTACCTGCATCTTTTAGTTTTCTTTTTCAACTGAATAAATCAGTCTTGCCATCCGAATGAATTATTTTTTATGAATTGACTGATTTATTGGAAAAGTAAAGGTACATCACGAGTAAAACTATAATTAAAATAAGACTATATAAATCTAAAATAAAACTATTAAATCTCAGAAAGGCCCCTGCGGAAACAGCATTTCCTCAATCAATTCTTTTTATTTCTATGCCTAGATTATTTATTCGTTATGAACATTCCAGCAAGAGGCATCGGACACGTCGACGGGGTCCCGGTCGGCGGCGCGCGTGGAGCTGTCGTGCAGCAACTGCGGCACGCACACCACCACGATATGGCGGCGCGACGCGCGCGGCGAGATGGTGTGCAACGCGTGCGGGCTCTACTACAAGCTGCACGGCGTGCCGCGCCCCACCGCCATGCGCCGCGACACCATACACACGCGCCGCCGCCGCCCCAGACACGACAAGCAGCGGAACAGTACGTACACACCTCACTAATACGAGATGGTGTGCAACGCGTGCGGGCTCTACTACAAGCTGCACGGCGTGCCGCGCCCCACCGCCATGCGCCGCGACACCATACACACGCGCCGCCGCCGCCCCAGACACGACAAGCAGCGGAACAGTACGTACACACCTCACTAATACGAGATGGTGTGCAACGCGTGCGGGCTCTACTACAAGCTGCACGGCGTGCCGCGCCCCACCGCCATGCGCCGCGACACCATACACACGCGCCGCCGCCGCCCCAGACACGACAAGCAGCGGAACAGTACGTACACACCTCACTAATACGAGATGGTGTGCAACGCGTGCGGGCTCTACTACAAGCTGCACGGCGTGCCGCGCCCCACCGCCATGCGCCGCGACACCATACACACGCGCCGCCGCCGCCCCAGACACGACAAGCAGCGGAACAGTACGTACACACCTCACTAATACGAGATGGTGTGCAACGCGTGCGGGCTCTACTACAAGCTGCACGGCGTGCCGCGCCCCACCGCCATGCGCCGCGACACCATACACACGCGCCGCCGCCGCCCCAGACACGACAAGCAGCGGAACAGTACGTACACACCTCACTAATACGAGATGGTGTGCAACGCGTGCGGGCTCTACTACAAGCTGCACGGCGTGCCGCGCCCCACCGCCATGCGCCGCGACACCATACACACGCGCCGCCGCCGCCCCAGACACGACAAGCAGCGGAACAGTACGTACACACCTCACTAATACGAGATGGTGTGCAACGCGTGCGGGCTCTACTACAAGCTGCACGGCGTGCCGCGCCCCACCGCCATGCGCCGCGACACCATACACACGCGCCGCCGCCGCCCCAGACACGACAAGCAGCGGAACAGTACGTACACACCTCACTAATACGAGATGGTGTGCAACGCGTGCGGGCTCTACTACAAGCTGCACGGCGTGCCGCGCCCCACCGCCATGCGCCGCGACACCATACACACGCGCCGCCGCCGCCCCAGACACGACAAGCAGCGGAACAGTACGTACACACCTCACTAATACGAGATGGTGTGCAACGCGTGCGGGCTCTACTACAAGCTGCACGGCGTGCCGCGCCCCACCGCCATGCGCCGCGACACCATACACACGCGCCGCCGCCGCCCCAGACACGACAAGCAGCGGAACAGTACGTACACACCTCACTAATACGAGATGGTGTGCAACGCGTGCGGGCTCTACTACAAGCTGCACGGCGTGCCGCGCCCCACCGCCATGCGCCGCGACACCATACACACGCGCCGCCGCCGCCCCAGACACGACAAGCAACGGAACAGTACGTACACACCTCACTAATACGAGATGGTGTGCAACGCGTGCGGGCTCTACTACAAGCTGCACGGCGTGCCGCGCCCCACCGCCATGCGCCGCGACACCATACACACGCGCCGCCGCCGCCCCAGACACGACAAGCAGCGGAACAGTACGTACACACCTCACTAATACGAGATGGTGTGCAACGCGTGCGGGCTCTACTACAAGCTGCACGGCGTGCCGCGCCCCACCGCCATGCGCCGCGACACCATACACACGCGCCGCCGCCGCCCCAGACACGACAAGCAGCGGAACAGTACGTACACACCTCACTAATACGAGATGGTGTGCAACGCGTGCGGGCTCTACTACAAGCTGCACGGCGTGCCGCGCCCCACCGCCATGCGCCGCGACACCATACACACGCGCCGCCGCCGCCCCAGACACGACAAGCAGCGGAACAGTACGTACACACCTCACTAATACGAGATGGTGTGCAACGCGTGCGGGCTCTACTACAAGCTGCACGGCGTGCCGCGCCCCACCGCCATGCGCCGCGACACCATACACACGCGCCGCCGCCGCCCCAGACACGACAAGCAGCGGAACAGTACGTACACACCTCACTAATACGAGATGGTGTGCAACGCGTGCGGGCTCTACTACAAGCTGCACGGCGTGCCGCGCCCCACCGCCATGCGCCGCGACACCATACACACGCGCCGCCGCCGCCCCAGACACGACAAGCAGCGGAACAGTACGTACACACCTCACTAATACGAGATGGTGTGCAACGCGTGCGGGCTCTACTACAAGCTGCACGGCGTGCCGCGCCCCACCGCCATGCGCCGCGACACCATACACACGCGCCGCCGCCGCCCCAGACACGACAAGCAGCGGAACAGTACGTACACACCTCACTAATACGAGATGGTGTGCAACGCGTGCGGGCTCTACTACAAGCTGCACGGCGTGCCGCGCCCCACCGCCATGCGCCGCGACACCATACACACGCGCCGCCGCCGCCCCAGACACGACAAGCAGCGGAACAGTACGTACACACCTCACTAATACGAGATGGTGTGCAACGCGTGCGGGCTCTACTACAAGCTGCACGGCGTGCCGCGCCCCACCGCCATGCGCCGCGACACCATACACACGCGCCGCCGCCGCCCCAGACACGACAAGCAGCGGAACAGTACGTACACACCTCACTAATACGAGATGGTGTGCAACGCGTGCGGGCTCTACTACAAGCTGCACGGCGTGCCGCGCCCCACCGCCATGCGCCGCGACACCATACACACGCGCCGCCGCCGCCCCAGACACGACAAGCAGCGGAACAGTACGTACACACCTCACTAATACGAGATGGTGTGCAACGCGTGCGGGCTCTACTACAAGCTGCACGGCGTGCCGCGCCCCACCGCCATGCGCCGCGACACCATACACACGCGCCGCCGCCGCCCCAGACACGACAAGCAGCGGAACAGTACGTACACACCTCACTAATACGAGATGGTGTGCAACGCGTGCGGGCTCTACTACAAGCTGCACGGCGTGCCGCGCCCCACCGCCATGCGCCGCGACACCATACACACGCGCCGCCGCCGCCCCAGACACGACAAGCAGCGGAACAGTACGTACACACCTCACTAATACGAGATGGTGTGCAACGCGTGCGGGCTCTACTACAAGCTGCACGGCGTGCCGCGCCCCACCGCCATGCGCCGCGACACCAAACACACGCGCCGCCGCCGCCCCAGACACGACAAGCAGCGGAACAGTACGTACACACCTCACTAATACGAGATGGTGTGCAACGCGTGCGGGCTCTACTACAAGCTGCACGGCGTGCCGCGCCCCACCGCCATGCGCCGCGACACCATACACACGCGCCGCCGCCGCCCCAGACACGACAAGCAGCGGAACAGTACGTACACACCTCACTAATACGAGATGGTGTGCAACGCGTGCGGGCTCTACTACAAGCTGCACGGCGTGCCGCGCCCCACCGCCATGCGCCGCGACATCATACACACGCGCCGCCGCCGCCCCAGATAGATGAGAGTACTTTTCTGCGGACTCTATATTACAACGTTGGGGTTGAAGGATTATTCCAGATAAATAATTGACATTGGCATGAGCTCAAGCGCCAGCCCAACCGTTGGCCAAGAAAATTACCTCCTATTCGTAGATCTCGTACGATACCTACCAACAGTTTTTTTTTTAATACAGAATCTCGACGCGGAGCCAACACGTGCTCGGAGCCCGCAGAGCCGCCGGTGGCAGCCGAGGGGGCGCCCGAGGAGGCGGTGCTGGCGGCGCTGCGGCGGCAGCTGCAGCCGCACCTGCTGGCCGCGCTGCACGCGCAGAACACGCGCCCGCAGGTAACCCATACCATAGACTAGGAATCTTCTAGCTAGACGGAGCGGGGGACGAGGTGAGCGTCCCTTGCCGTGATTGGTCCGTTCAAAGACACGGGTGTCACACAAAGATACTGACTCGAAAATGGAGTAAAACTACCGTATATTTGTGGCAGAGGGGGTAGCGCAACTATGCTCAGTCTGGAGGATGTCTTGTCTGTGGCGCAGACACTACGTCGCCAGTCTCAGGTACTCGGGTGGCTCTTTATCTATTATTTGATTAGTGGTCTATTGTTGATGGAGATAAAGTCTATAATCCGTTGGACCTTCAAGATGGTTCTAACTACTTTTTGCTACATAGTAATTTCCATGTTTTGCGGTAATTTTAACAATTGCTTTGTATTCTTAAGTACGCTGTGAAGTGGCTTGGCCGAAACGAAAAAGAGTATACAGCGTTCGACTTCGATGACTCCCCGTAGGCGGTGAAACGACAAGCGAAACTCATAATAACATGCGTTTTGAAAATCTCCCGCAACCCGCATGCGGGCCCTATCGACCAATGATGACAGTTCCCCGAATGCGGGCCCTATCGACCAATGATAACAGTTCCCCGAATGCGGGCCCTTTGACTTTTATTTGGCCGTCTCTGCTACAATAAAATAACTCTTTAGCATACAGTACACCGAATCGTATCGCGCTGTTATAGCAACATCTATTTAGCTGTCAAATTGAGGCACGATTTGTTTAACTTAACATAACCTCTAGCTGTCCAGTAATAAGGTTGTATTTCCTGTAGGTCGGTCGCAGCGCTCCCGAGTACGACGAAGCGCCGCTGAACCTCGTGGCGTCGCACGCGGCGGCCGAGGAGACGCACTGACTGCCGTCTGTGATACGCGGACCAGGGACCCGCCCGACATTAACTAACTGCTGAATCAGGTGTTTGCAAACAGTTATAACAGATGTTAGAATTTTCTTGGTACACTTTATGTTGTGCGACTACATAGACGCTAGCGGCATCTATCGGTCACCGGAGGCGTTACTCTCTCAATGAAGATCTCGGACGTAGAACGGAACACGTCATACAATTATCCTCTGATGGTCCATCATATGAGAATCTGCAGTTCAATTTGAAATTAACAGTATAGGGAATATGGTTGATTTTCTTTTGTTTTCTAATCAAAAGAAACGACATATCGAAGTTTGCCAAGAATATTCATCACTCTCACTAGCTCGTTTCATTAATTCGCGTGAAAGTGTTAGCGCTTGTTTTGTAAAAGAGGCTGTACGTATAGAAGGGTAAAGCGATTATATTTAATAAAGACATTATAATATCGTTTCTTTTACAATGCAAACGTAACACGTCGCATCATAGTGATAAAACAAATTCAAACGCATAATTCAATAATGTTTTTACATTGTTATTTATACTATTTAGTTATACAAGGCCAGTGTCAATAGACAATACATAACCAAGGATATTAAGTTTACATTTTGAACAGCGTCAGTAATCGGGCATTATGTTATGAATATTATACCTCCATACAGTAACGATATTTATTTCGTTTGGGCAAAACATTTTCAGCATTCAATATTTGTGCCTATTCATTATCATATTAACATAATATTTGATGCACACGGAAGCGATTTTAAATTCGATTTACAATATTCATTACAAATGATAACACAGTCACAAAAGTATAATTTCAGTATTTCAGTTACAGCATCGAGTTAAGTTTGTTAGGTAACGTTCGTGCGTTAAATGCGGTTCGGTTCGTATACTGTACGCGGATGGTGTGTGGGGTTTATTTTTAATATTATAAATAAGATGTATTCTGGTCCCGAGGCACCGAGCGCACTCAGGATCATGTCCTATCACAAAACTATCTCGAATATTTCCGTACACGGCGGGAAGAAGTTGATAACTCGAGATATTCTACCGAAGAAATTTGAACTTTAAATAAAATTACATATGGTTCAAATTTCTTCAATTTTTTCCCACCAGATATCAACTTCTTCCCGCCGTGTACGGATTTCGCCGTGGGTAGTTTTATGATAAGGACACAAGGCTCGCTCTATGAAGCATACGTTACAATTATTATGGCAAGTAACACAAGTGGACAGCGCCAAATAATAATACAATACAATCGTTAATTTTCAATTGTATCGTATGCCCCTAGGATGCGTCGCGGGCCGAATGCCAACTGTAACGCAAAAGTGAAATGACGTACGATAGGAAGACAATGATAAATAAGTATATTAAGCCTTGCCTTAAAATGCTCTCTTATTGATGAAATTATATAAACGGTTACCTTTTTCAGGACGCAAGTATTCGTTTAGAAGTACGTAATTTAAGATATTGTAAATTTTATTATTTACATAGTACATAGGAGCGTTAAAGATAAATCATTAAATTATAGCGTTTAATTTATTTCCCATTTCGGTCAGTATTTAAAATGTAAGTATTTTTTTCTGTCGAGTATTGCCTTAGTTCTTTAAGGTTACAATATTAAGAAGCAATAATGACAAATGAGTATCTACTTATCGTAACGTATACGTTATGCAAACCATTTATATATTTTGATGAACAGTAAGGTGGTAGGTTATAGATACCGTTAAATAGCTTCGTCGCAATGTTGTACTAGAGCAGATTCAATGTTTTCAATAATGAACAGTTGCCTTCGTATAATATACTAATCTACATTTTAAATGACATAGTTTTTCGGCATTATTAAAATAGATAAATAATTTAGATACGATTTTTATGTTAGATAATTTTCTAATGTGTGGATGTATTCATGCATTCGCGAATGTGGAAACATTCAACAACAGCGAACAACCAAAACGTCGAGGCATTATGTGTTTAAATTTACCGTGAACACCTCATCGTGGTCAGTGTCTATCATATTTATAGCAAATGGCATTTACGTTGTACTCATCGCGTATGTTTTGTTGTTGCCAGGCGCGCGCCGCCTGTTCGCCGTCCCTTTACTTGATATTCTCTACTTAATTTAGTTGTATTGAATTCGTGTTTAGTGTCAACCCCCACGGGCCAGTAATAGACAGTCTATGAGACGTTGTGATACCTTAGCTAGTGGCCGTGAGGTGTAGCTCGCGGCCGAGTGATCCTCTTGCAGCTATTTTTGTCCTCTATGTCACGTTTGACGCGCTAAGCTTACCGTATTTTATAGCTTTAAAATTGAGATTATTTATTGTTTACTATTGGGATCACCTTATGTACTCGTATAGGTCGTCAGTGTGGTAGTGTTTACTGCTTAGTATTGCTTACTCTTACTCGACGAGGCGATGGTAGTCTTCTTGACAATAAAGTTTCGTAAATTAGGGTTTAAATTAAACTATTCTCAAATTATGCTCTCTATCGAACTTTTCTAGCTCTCTGTCGGATGATATTAAAAATCGATCTGTGAATGATATTGAGGGAAACGCACGTCGACGTGCTTATTTTTCTATAGGAAATCTATTTTGTGGAAAATAATCTCAACCGAAGAGTCATTCTCGGCACCCGCTGCGAAAGCTGCTGGCATTAGTGATACAGTATTATTTTATTGAATTTTATCATTGTAAATGTCTTAGGGTTATTATTATTTAGTATTTTTGTAGTTTTAATAATTGACGTCTGTTATTATGCTATTGGTATCAGGTGAATTCTCTCTTGTCAAGTACACACTAACAATGTTCCTTATGAAACTGTATTTTAATCAATTATTTATTGAACTTGTTAAATCAACTTTCCTCATGTTTTCCTTACTGGGACCGTAGCATTAACGAGTAGTGACGCCTTTAGATCTTCCAATTCGGTTATTAATTTATAATTTAGGTTAATTTATGAATATCTTAAGAATTTGATGAACAATGTATATCGATATTTAGTTACTAACAAACCGGTTGTGTTGTGTGTGCTTATGCTCTAACAAGCATGTGTTTGTGATTTTATTTGTGCCGTTCTGTTCCGTGGATTCGGCAGCAGACAGCGACCTTACTGACGTGTATTATTGTAATTTATGCTGAAATATTGGCTACGAATCTCTTTGAAATTCCAATTATATTGAACACCGTTTCTCAATACTAAAGACTGACAGACGCGCTATGCTTTCAGAACCTTTCTGCACCGCTAGCACAGTAGCGTATTTCCTGTCCGTCAAGCGTGCGTCTCTGTCGAACTAGCTTCAAATTTGTTTGTGAGTAAGAGACGGCTAATTCAAGCTAGACATAAACGCTACTGTGATAGTTGACGTGCATTGTATGTATTAATCTGTGCAACAGCGCACTTTCAAGATGACAAAAGTATTGTAATTAAAATGTGATATTTGTTTGAGAATGTAAGTGCGTGTTTCCGAAAAGCAATAACATTGTGATAAGTGAATGAGCATTGTTTGCGAAACTCAGGCTTATTCTGAATGTAATGTTACTGTCAATTAATGTATTAGGAGCGGACAAGCCCACGGGCGTCGCATAACATGTGATTATACAACTGAATAAGCAATAACGATATGATTTCTTTATACATTACATTATACATAAAGCTATATTGAGCTGGTTCGTTCGATCCACTAATTTCCAATTGTCGATTAAATGCATATTAACTCAACATTTTATAGACGGGTCTATCACGAATTTATTTTATATCCTCTATTTACCGACGTTTCGACAGATTTGAAAGTGTGATGTCTACCCCAAACTTTTTCATACACTTTTCGGTAGTTGCACAAATCTCTGTTTTGACAAATTGCTGGGACATAAATTCGTGATAGACCTATCTATAAATGCGAGTTAATATGTTTTCAAAACGCAAAAGTTTTAAAGAATAAATATGTGTTTAATACTCAGGGATGTAGCAGTTTAAAATGAAAACGTAATTAATTCAAATGTAATCTAAAATTAAAAAGCAATAATTCCGAATAGAAAGCTTAGGAAGGACCATTCGTAAACGATAAGTTTGTCTTCGGAACATGATCTATGTATCTACATATATTTGTATATTGTGTAAGTTTCAGCATAAATTATCCACTGAGATTGTGAGCACGCGTGCGGAATACTCATTGTGAAACATTAATTATTGTTGTATAGATGATAAATAATGTGACTTACGCAGGGATGGATACTTAAATTATTAAAATTTTAACTGATATATTGGCTATGTAGTGAGTAGAATATTTTTTTACAAATAAATGATAGCAGCTATTAGTGTTTTTGATATTGCCCTTCATATTCCTTTTCCTTCACTAATTTGTCCTTTTTCTTTGAAGTTATAAAATTTTGGTAGAAGTAATTTTGATATGTTTTATTGCAGTTTTTAACTTAAAATTCCATGTTAGAGCCTAGCTAAACTTGGCGTCCTATTCTGGCATCCTTCGCTTTGCTCTGGACGCAATATGCGCCCTAGACGAAACGGTTTAGCGATGCTCTTTTGCCCTTCTATGAAATACAACCGCATACTCAATTTTAAGATTTCAGTGACGTATTTTAACACATTCACTGTGCGAACTACGGCGCGTCGCTCATAAGTTGATAACACTGTTTGCATTTGTAGCAAAAAGCACCTACGAATAGAAACCCCGCCTAGCGGGTCGCTGGCAGTGAATGTGTTAACCCTTTATAAGGCAGAAATTGATTATTTAAAAATTGAACCTTATTACTTAAAAAAGATGTGGGAATATATTCCCCCTGCTGTGTTTAAGGCTTAACTATTGCAGCCATTACAGCAAAATTGCAAGTTCGTAAAAGAAAACTGCCCGGTCGTAATACACTCAAATAAAAAACAACAATAACTAGTAAGAATATATTCAAGTAACAGTAACGATGGGCCGTTTGAGCGCCTGCCTCGCGCGGCGGCGGCGGTCCTTGCTGCGGCGCGCATCGGTTGCCTCGCGGAACAGCTGCTCGGCGTCTGCCGCTTCCGCCTCGCGGCGCATCCATTGTAGCGCGTGCACGTTGTAGCCAACCATGTCCTGGGAAAAATGGCAGAGGTGACAGTAACCAATTAACAATGGTGTTTTTTAGGGTTCCTTACCTTAAAAGGAAAAAACGGAACCCTTATAGGATCACTCGTGCGTCTGTCTGTCCGTCTGTCACAGCCCATTTCCTCCGAAACTACTGAACCAATTAATTAAGTTGAAGTACACATATGTTAGTTTGTGACCCAAAGACGGACATGTAACGTAAACAAATGAATTAAGGTGCCTATTGTTTCACAGAATTGTCGTATCGCATGCTTTTCTTGTCCAGAAAAGTAAAATTTCTGAAATATCTAGCTTCAAAAGATCAAACCTATATAGGTTTGATCTTAGAATGATATTGTAACCACATATACCTACCTAAATCATTGAGTGAGGATTCAATATATTGAAGTTAAACATGTTAATTATTTATAACAGACAGGTAAAAACAAACAAACAACTTTCTAACAAAAGGATAGCTTCAACAGACAACTTACCCGCATCTCTGACAGTCGCATGACTGCTTTAGCTTGTATCTGTATAAGCGGCTTGAGCAACGCCTTGTGGGCCTTCAGCGGCGCGTGGTGAACCTTGGTACAACAAATATAAATATTAGGCCCACTTGCATCATTCCACCAATCCGGGGTTAACCTGTTAAACCTGCAGTTACCATGGTTACCAGTACAATTTGACACTAGATTAATGTTTTAATCGCTTGACCATAGGTTAGTGGGATGATACAAGTGGCTGGCCCTTAGGTGGCAATCTTAACCCAGCCCACCTAGCCAAAGTGACAATCGCCATCGCTACGACAGCGAAACGCTTTGTGTCTCTCTATCACTCTTCCATATTAGTGCGACAGTGACAGTTGCGTTTCGATCGCTAAGGAGCGTAAGCGATTGGCGTGTTGCCGTCATATAGCGGCCGTCTCCATACAAATACTGCGACATTCATATTTAGCCGTATTATTTAGTATGGAGACGGCCGCTATATGACGGCACCGCTATCCTAGGAAAACCGATCTTAACACTTGAGATTCCGAGTCGATGACGACCAGCCGATTTTGTCAATTGTACCCATTTTCAAGAGCCTCTTTCCACTCGAAGACATCAGTGTAGTACAGTCGACGTCAAAGATATGTTTACACTTTTGCACCTTGTGCCTTTGTAATAAGGCGAAAAATCTAAACATATCTTTGACGTCGACTGTTAATACCTACACGATATCGTGAGTGCATTCAAAGGCATGGTATTCGCCAGCCAGAATATCATCCGAAATATTTTAATTTAGAATTTAATTTGGAGCTTTGCTGACCCGACATCGATTAGGTGGAAAGCCAGGGGTAAAATCAAAAAGAAATCAATATTTTTTATAGCTAATTGCTTACGTAATTTTTTTTAAAGAGATAAAACTAGTGTTATGTTGCGTACCATCTCCCACGCTGTTAACTGTACATGGCTGGACCTTATGCCTTTCATAATAAGGTTCACCGATGTACAAGTGTTGGTGTTTGTATTACCTTAAGAAGGAATATAGCTGTTCGGCATAGAAGCTCGGTGTTGACGCCGCGCTCGAGCATGCTGGGCAACATTCGCACGATGTCGCACGCAGTATTGAACGGTAGCAGCAACAGGGCCTCTTGTAAGTCACTGCAACACGAGAAAATATAGCTACAGACCGACCGCTTAAATGAGCCCTCGCCTGCGCGGTACGGGGGCGGTGGGAAAGGATGACTAAGGGTCGGTTGCACCAAACTGTTCGTATCGTTAAAGAGTTCGCAAAATTTTTATGTATGGAAAGTTTCATAGTAAACCACCGGGGCGCGCCGGCTGACGTTGATCAGTCTGTCAAATGTGGTCGGTGCAACTGGCCCTAAGGGCGGCGGGGAAGGTGCGGGCGCCGTACGTCTGTCGCCCACACCTTGCCCGCCACCCTCATACTCATTTAAGCGGTCGGTATATAATGTTATGTTAAGGTGCGGTGGGAATTTGAACTTCTGTTAGGAGTGTTGCTTTTTGTACCTGGCTCGTATCTTCTTTAGAGTCTCCAACAGGAAGTCCTCCTCGTTGTCGCAGTTGTACGCGGCCATGAGGAGCGGCGGCTGCACCGGCTGTCCGCGGGCTTCGCTGCGCTCCTTCTTGTAAGCGGCGCCGATCGACAGGCACTCCATTATCGAGTCCGCCTGTACCACAAACAGGAGGTGAAGATACCAGAGTAGGGAGTATTACTGCAATGTTCTGCAGCCAGAGTGCAGCACTAATTTGTTTAGTAAACCATAGAGTAACTTATACATACTAGGCCTTAAACAGTTTTTTGACAAGTTTTCACTATGACATTGATGCCACGCGAAACGCAAATATTGGGATTTCTTTATCTGCCTATCTATCGATCGAATAAGCAAGAGTGATAGAGAGGCAGAAACAGAACTTTCAATTGTCGTGTTTCGCGGTAGGCCATGTGATTGACGTGACGTGCGATGTATCAATGAGGTTTGTTTACTGTATGTGCTAAAGGTGCCACCTACGCAGAGCTTTGCCTAATATTCCCCATTAAGGGCTACATGCTATTAGATATTCTGTAAAACTTACATGGCAACATGAAAGAGTACGAGAGAATAGAGTATACTAAGTTATATATCTTTATGAATCTATGTCTATACAGAACTATTTATAACCCTTTACCAGTCTGACATTTCAAAAATGACAATCGATTGTCAGTGTTATTCATTGAAAATAGACCACATAGTGCCGTAGGTGGGAAATATATATCCCTTAGCTTAGGTTAAGCCTTTACCAGCGGGCGCAGCACTCACTATCGCCTATCATGCGCGACCCTTTCGCGCTTACATACTTGTTAGAACGTGACAAACAAGACAAGGGATAAAAACCGTGCTATGCCGCCGGAAGAGACTATTGTGATGATAAAAAGTTACTGGTATTCGTATGTTATTTTAAAATGATTGTATATTCAGTAAGTACTTACAGCCTTTTCAGCTCCTATGGTTTTTTTGGTTGGCATCGTGAGGCCCGGCAAACCAGGGACAGGTGCCTGCAACAAAAAAACAACAAATTATTATCCTGAAATAATTACCAATCAAATTTGAAAACCTATATTTTACTTTTGTCCACTAAATAAAATGTTAAAAATTGTGTCCTTCTTCTTCTACCACATCTCCTACGCTCTATCATATCTATCATCATCATCATCATCATTTCAGCCTATATACGTCCCACTGCTGAGCACAGGCCTCCTGTCATGCGCGAGAGGGCTTGGGCTATAGTCCCCACGCTAGCCCAATGCGGATTGGGATTGGGATCATATCTATACTGTATATTATATCTATTCTGTATTATTTTGTATGGAGACGGGTGCTCTGTTTTCCTAATAGCACCCGTCTCCATACAAAATAATACAGCTAAATATGGATGGAGTAGTATTTTGTATGGAGACGGCCGCTATCCTAAGAAACCAAAGCTTTCTTTTATGTACATAGCGGGCGTATCTGAAAAGGTGAGTTAGGCGAGCTATGGCAGTTATTGTTGTTTCCTAAAATTGCATCATACGTGTACGTACATGAGTTTCGCCGGTAGCTAGCCCCTCCTCCTGCTCGTCGGTGTCCCCCAGCACTAGCGGCTCTTCGGTGCGCGTGTACAGCCGCAGGGCGTTCTCCGAGCCGCACGAGGCCACGTGCAAACCGCCCGCGCCTACGGCCAGCGCGTGGCATGAGCCTGCGTGACCCTGCCAAATAAATAAGTTCTAGGTTAACCCGCCCTTTACCAGGCTTATAGTTAAAAAATGATAATCGAATGTCAGTCTTACTCATCGAAAATAGAACACGTTTAAGTGCCGCAGGTGGGAAAAATATATCCCTTAAGCATGGTAAAGGGTTAAACTTTTGCTAGGCAATTGCTTCCAATCACGTTCCTTTAAAGCTTAAAAGAGAGCCAGAAGTCCAGAGGACACATGCTACTAATTGTCCAATTCAACTAAAAAGGAGGAATACGTCACGGGTATGCCTCGCGAACGCTCTGGAGCATGCCCCTATTTAATTTTAATCAAAAAAGGCAATGCGGGCATAGTTGAAAGTAGTAAGAGTAACATCTAGAGTCTAACCCTCGTTTATTCATGGAATTAACAAACCGTTGTCAAATTTCATCTCTTTGTAACAAACAGAAACTAAATGACAGAGATAAGGACAAACGAATATCAATAGCTTGTTAGATTTGACAGTTGTTTATGAATAACGACATTAGACTAACACAAAACAAAACACTCACTTGAAGTATGATAATGTTGTCATACATATCCGCATCCCATCCTTAGACGCAGTGAAGAAATAATGCGTGCTCGGGACGAACTGAAGTGACGTCACAGAGTCATTATGGGCAAAGATGAACTTGTGGCAGTCGCCGAAGTCCATGCCCCAGATTTTGACGTTTTTTTGCAGGACCTAGTGACGATGATGTTGTATAAAGGTATGCTAAAAAGCCACAGCGTGGACATAGCTTACAAAAACACTCACTTGTAGTGTGATAATGTTGTCATACGTATCCGCATCCCATTGCTTGACCTTGCCATCCTTAGACGCAGTGAAGAAATAGTGCGTGCTCGGGACGAACTGAAGTGATGTCACAGAGTCATTATGGGCAAAGATGGACTTGTGGCAGTCGCCGAAGTCCATGCCCCAGATCTTGACGCTTATTGGACGACCCAGGGACGATGATGTAGGTATGCTAAAAAGCCACAGCGTGGACATAGCTTACAAAAACACTCACTTGTAGTGTGATAATGTTGTCATAAGTATCCGCATCCCATTGCTTGACCTTGCCATCCTTAGACGCGGTGAAGAAATAGTGCGTGCTTGGGACGAACTGGAGTGACGTCACAGAGTCATTATGGGCAAAGATGGACTTGTGGCAGTCGCCGAAGTCCATGCCCCAGATCTTGACGTTTCTGTCCGAGGAGCCGGTGGCGATGATATTGGAGTCGTAGCTGATGTCCAGGGCGTGGACTGGCAGCTTGTGGCCGTACAGTTGTAAGTAGAACTAGAGACAAAGTAAAGTTAAATAAATATTATTATCTTCTTTATTTATCTTTCTTCTTAGACTAGGTCATTTATAATATGAATATAAAAGTAAAATATAAAAACACTTACAAAACAATAAAAAATACTTACCTATAAACACAATATAAAAAATATTATTTATTATTATTATTTGTGAAGCAGGCAGGCAGTTGAAATAAGTGATAATGCCTGTATCTAGAGCCATCAACCGACATATATTTAAGAAAATGTACAGTCAGCAGCAGAAGTTGCTAAGCGGGCCAGGTGTTCAAAATGATCTTGACACGACGTTATTGTTAAGAGAATAAGAGCGTGTCAAGGTAATTTTGAACACTTCGCCCGCTTAGCAACTTCTGCTGCTGACTGTACTGTATTTCGTAAATGTGACTAATCCAACAACACCACACATATTAAGCCTTTATCAGGCTAAAGGGATATATATTTCCCACATACGGCACTTCAAACATGTGTTCTAATTTCGATGAGTAAGACTGCCATCGGATTGTTATTTTTACAATGTCAGCCTGGTAAAGAGATAAAAGGTGTTTGATATTTAGGTGGTTCGAAATCGATTCATAATAATAAAAGATCAATGTTTTACCAAAAACCACAAACATTTACCACTTTGTAACTTCGTATTTTTAGACACGGTTATAATATAGATCACAGAACTACCACTACATTAAACAGATATATAAACAGCCACCTACAACTGTATGAGATAACTTAAACGTACCTTAAATGTATCAACAAAGAATATTTTAACAGTGGAATCCATGAGCGCCACCGCTATGAACTTGTAGTTGGGACTGATCTTGACGGCCGTCACCGCCTCTTCCAGTTCCAGTGTTCTTGTGTGGAGTAAAGAAAGAACCTGCAATAAAGTACCTAATATTTATCTTAAACCTTTATAAGGCGGAGGGAATATATTTCCCACCTGATTTTGAACTTAATCCGATTTATAAAATTCCACCAACTTTGATAAGTAAATACTATAAAATCCGATCAATATAAATGGTTCATAACAAAATCGAATAGAATCGTCTTACCCCCTTATTCATAAACGCGCTACAAGCCTCGATTAGCTAATAATCATTTTGTCTTTATCTGTCATTTTGACTTATGTAGTTGTAAGAAAGGGATAAAACATTATGTAACTAAATCAGGCCCCTAAAGTTTTATTACTAAGGGAGTAATTATTTATATTTATTTTTCAAAACAAGAAATTACATACTTTTGCTTTTGACTCCCCCGTGGGATCCGGTATGAGCTCAAACTGCCAAAACTTCACTGTCTTGTCGGCGCCGCCGGAAACACAGCCTCTCTGAAAAAGGATAATACTTATTGTTTTAATAATCGTTAATTTCAGAGGAGTTGTAGAACACTCGTTCTAGGCTGCGGCCAACATCTCTATGATCGCACTTGTGCTTACGTCTGGTATTGAGTAGGGAGACGTTCGATAATCGACACTAACACGATGGTAGTAGGGTTCATACCGAGCAAGGAGTCATGGCGATGCTGGAGCCCTTGCTCTGGTGCTCAGAAACAGCCTTTATATATAGAAACGACCGCTCTAACGCCTACGTCTATTATAGATCAGTGAGCCGTCCGATAGTCGACTTAAACACGATGGTAATAAAGTTCATACCGCGTCAGACGTCATGGCGAAACAGCCTATATGACTGCTCTAACGCCTACGTCTATTATAAATCAGTGAGCCGTCCAATAATCGACTCTAACACGATGGCAGTAGGGTTCATACTGAGTTAGGCGTCATGGAGATGCTAGAGCTCTCGCCCTGGTGCGCAAAAACAGTATATATGACCGCTATAACGCCTACGTCTATTATAAATCACTGAGTCGTCCGATACTCGACTCTAACACGATGGTAGTAAAGTTCATACCGAGTCAGACGTTATGGCGATGCTGGAGCACTCGCTCTGGTGAGCAGAAACAGTAGGTATATATGTATCTACGTCTATTATAAATCAGCGAGCCGTCCGAGAATCGACTCTAATACGACGGCAGTAGGGTTCATACCGAGTCAGGCGTCATGGCGATGCTAGAGCACTCGCCCTGGTGCGCAGGAACCGTCTCTATGACCGCTCCCGCGCCTACGTCAAGTATAAGCAGCGAGCCGTCTGCGCAGCCCGCCGCCGCGTGCCGGTCGCCCGGCAGGAACGTGAGGCTTGTTGGTCGTCCTGATGTTAGGGGGATGGTGCGAAGGCAGGACTGATTTGGCCTGACAATACATAGAAGTTAATCATCAATCACCATGAAACCAAACACATAAAATCAAAAACTAACAACACCTCACAGAAGCTTGGCCAACGAAGGTGGAACAAAATAAGCGTACAGTGTAGTCATGTAATTTTACATACATACGTATTTTATTGGTCATGCTAGCTACAAACAGTTATGCAAGTAATGTCAGTTCGAGCACGATATTAAAAAAGAAAATACATACCTGTTCCATAGTTTGACGGAATCTGCTGACGCGGACAGAACGGCTAAATTGTCAGAGCTGATGGCCACGCATCGCGGCTCCTTCTGGTGTCCAGGCATTCTTATCTGTTTGAGACATTTCACTGAAAAAATGTGCTTAGTATTAGTAAATTGAAGACAAATTCTAGGAGACAAGAAATTGCAGTTAATGGATTCAGTCTGGAATATGTTGAAGAATATGTATATCTAGGTCAAATAATATCTTTCAAGAACCAAATGGATAAAGAAATTGAAAAAAGAATAGCATCCGGCTGGAGCAAATATTGGTCACTCAAAGAAATCATGAAAAGCAACCTTGGTATACGGATAAAAAGCAAAACTTTTAACACATGTGTGCTTCCATGTCTAACCTATGGCTGCGAAACTTGGTCTCTTACTAAAAAACAACGAGATAAACTTGCAAAGTGCCAGAGAGCTATGGAGAGGAGCATGCTCGGTGTAAAATTACAGGATAGAAACCGCAGCTCTGACATAAGAACCAGAACAAAAGTGACAGACATCCTCACCCACATAGACATGCAAAAATGGAGGTGGGCAGGCCACACTATAAGATGCAAGACAGAGAAGTGGAGCCAAAGAATTCTCATGTGGCACCCTACAGATGGATCAAGATCGCAAGGCCCTCAATTAACACGATGGGAAGACGAAATTATACTCACAGTGGGACCACTCTGGACAAGGGTGGCAAGAGAGAGGAAATACTGGAAGGAGTTGGAGGAGGCCTTTGCCGACAGGCACACTAAACCAAGAGACTTCATATAAACATTCAAAACTAAAAACCAACAATCATGTTCAGAATAAAGGGCTATATAAATAAATAAAAATTAGTAAATTTAGTATTTTCAAATTTAGGGTTTAGTTCAGGGGCTCACCAGCCTTTTATGAAGTAGATCAGCCGCTGTACGTCGGTCTAGCTAGAACAACATCGTTATCCATAGTTATTAGGAAAAAATACCAGTGTTCAAACCTCCTTCAACCCCTAAATTGTCTTACGTAACACACAAATAATTAATTGAAACATAACATAGAAAACTAGAAGTGATCCAAGACGCATCACTTCAGGTTTAGACTTTTTCACGGTTATCCTGGAAACAAATGCTCAGATATTTATGAGCACCTTGGCCGCTCCAATATAGCTGATGAAATCAGGAAAAATAAAATGCTTAGTTGCTTACCTTCATCCTCCTCAGGCTTCAGACTGTGCAGCTCAACAGAGTTGTCAGCGAGTGTCACACCGACACGCAGTTCCCCGGTGACGCCGAGCAGCAACGTATTGGACTTTAGCTTCGCACCCAGCTTGATGGAAGTGAGTCGCCGCACTTCGTCAGTTAGCGACAGGAGCTCCGGTACTTCCGGTGCGTCGGCATCCACTTCACCGGCTTCTTTTTGTTTTCTATAATTTTAATTGTTATTTGTCTTATTGATTTATGACGATTTTTGATCCCCCCCCCCTAACATCATCCAAAAATCATGCTTCGAATGACCCCGTTTCCTCCTACGTCATGCTACCATCATCCGATGTCCAGACCCTCCCCTAATTTGAAATGACGTAATTTATGAAGCCCCTTACAAAATATGCAATAGTTTAATTATTGTTTAAAGATAGCGCACCAAATCCACCAGCTAGCATGGAAAAACCATTAAATATGTATGTTAAATTTTATCGCAATATTAGCAAGTAAAATGAACTCAAAGCCAAGCTAATCAAGCTAGTCAGGTAGAAAATAAGTTTTGATTTGATTCGAGTCGGACTCGCCCACCGAAGGTTCAGTACTTTTTAGTCTTTTTTGTTATAGCGGCAACAAAAATAATTTTATCTGTGAAAATTTCAACTAGCTAACTTACGGTTCATGAGATATAGCCTGGTGACAGACAGTGGACTCTTAGTAATAAGGACCCGTTTTAATCTTTTGGGTATGGAACCCTAATAATAATACTCACGTCAACTTTTTCCTCTGCTTCTTTATCCTTTTACTCATCCTTTGCTTAGCCTCTTCGTCTGTACAAAACGAGAATATTTCCAGCAGGGAGTCCGTCCCGTAACACGCCAATATGGTCTGACCAAGATCTGTGGTGAGGCCTACGACACGCCCTTTCCCGCCGCGCATTAGGGTGCCCACTTGGTGACATTGTAATACCTGCAATAATAAGATATATAAGTAATATTTATAAATCAAATTCCCGTGAAGTCTGTTCATATTGTATGCGAAAAAAAGTGGCTGAATTCACAGTTTTCAAAATAAAGTCTAAACATTATTTTAAGCAGAGACAAATAAATTAATAAAGATATAATATTATTTCTGTTTGTGTTTTAGGTGGAGCATGAACCACAGTACTCTTAGCTCTACAGCTACACAAGGGACATTTTCACATGCCTTATAAAAATCATACTTAGTTGGTTTAGCTGTATACATATAATTATTAAGCTTCGCACACAAACTTCAGTTTTTTTGTCTTTATAATTTTAGTATGAATTATGTAGATTCGCTTACTGAGCTATCTTCTAAGTTGTCTGTTTCCTCCAACTTGACAATTTCCATCTGCCTGATAAGCTTGTCCTCCTCCTTAACATCAGATGTCCAGTTGAGCTTCCACACCCTTAATTCCTGGTCCATGCTGCCTGTCACCAGGTATCGCTCCTCTTTCATCAATGCAGCAGACCACACCTAGGAATTATTAATTGAGAAATATTATAAATCAATGCTCTATAGATTTTCAAGTATTGAAAAGTAACAGAGGCCCAAAAATGCCCCATGTATGTAACTTGGCGTGAAATAAATTTTATATTGAATGATTTTTTACCATTTTATAGCACATCTAAGTTTCTATGTTAGCAAAACAAAGTTGTAGATGTTAAAATAAAAGTTACATGAGTACCTTATCTTAACTCTTTATAAGGCATAAGGGTGTCAGAAAATTGAGCCCTATCACTTTGAAATAAAGTTCAAAATTAGGTGGAAAATATATTTCATCTGCCTTATAAGAATTATTAAGAGTTAAAATTCACTTCACAAGCTGTGGGGAGGTAGGGGACCATTGGGAAGTCGGGAGGCTCAGGTACCCCCTTGTAAATCAGGAGAATTTACAATGGGGTGCCTGAGCTATACATAAGATGAAATAGGTAGTAAAAATTAATTTAGCCTGTTTTTTAAATATTTTTATACCTCCATTTGATGTCCTCCTAAAGTCTTGAAGCAGTGTTTAGTTTCAATATCCCAGAACTTGACAAAAGTGTCCTTGGATGAGCTCACAATGCAGTTCTTCCCGTTGATGAATAGAACACTAGTTATGGCACCCTTGTGGCCACTGAATCTTGCTATACCAGTTTCTGATACTACATCCCAAAGAATTACTTCTGTATCCTGTACAAACAAAAAGTGTTCCAATTTTTCTTTAAAGTAGGTAATAAAAAAATTATATAAGTAAAAGTTGTTGGGGCCAAACTTTGTTTGAACAATCTTTGCTCTTGCACAAATTATACTTTAGTTTACAAGGTTGGCTGATTTATTGGTTAACTTAATATTAACAACTTTACCTTAGATCCAGACACCAGCCGGTGTCCCTGTTCATCATACTGCAAGCATGTAATGGCTGACTTGTGTCCAGCAAACTGGCACACAATCTCATTGTTCACGAGCTCGAACACGCTGATGTTTCCATCCACGTAGCCTACCGCCATATGGTTGCCCGTCGGGCTCGCTGCGATCTGAGATACCACTACATTTTCGCCAGAGAGCACTTGTGCCTACACAGTAAAAATTTTACATGTTTTAAAACTTTGAAATATTACCTAGTTTTAAGTCGTTGTAACTTACGTTAAATGTTACGTCTAATTACGAATTAAGTTAAATAGTCAGTCTTACCTTTTCTCCAAGTCTCATGTCCCAAATAATAACATGCTCACATGCACCCACTGCTACATATCGTCCGCTTACTCCATTTAAAGATACATGTGTACAATTACAGTCGGCACTGGCGATTATGTTAAAGGTGCCGCTGGGCGCGTAACGTAAATATTGCTTCGTAAGACCCATACTTTAAATAAGTTTAATACAATAATAACCTAACCATGCTCTTGAACGTTTGTTTACGACTTTGCGCATGGGCATGGCATGCTGTCATTACTGTCATTTCATTTTGACGTATAACTTCCGTTGCACGCAATATTTTTTTGACCCCAGCTTAATCAATATGGCCAGGGTAAGTATAGTTGGTCAATCAAATCTTGTCAATAGAAAAAGGCACGAAATTCTAATTTTCTATGGAACGATTTACCTTCGCGCCTACATTTTTTAAATTTGCTCCTTTATTCTACTGACAAGGTTTGCTTGACCAACTATAAGTATAGCCGGGTAAACAAGTTTGTCAGTAGAAACAGGAGCAAAATTCAAAGTTTCTATTGGTCAATTACCTTTCGCGCCTACATTTTTTAAATTTGCTGCTATGGAAGGTAGAGATGAGGAAAACAATCTTCATGTATTAAAAAGTGTCCCTCAAAAACATTAAATAGGCCGCGCCGCGGCGCCACTGTGCATCGTGAACCAATTATTGACGGTCTTTTAGCCTTGTCGGTAGTGACCCCGCTTATGAAGCAGGAGGTCCCGGGTTCGAATCCCGATAAGAGTATTTATTAGCTTTTTATTATTTGTATTTGTAGGTATTTAATACCAATATATAAATTAATATTGATATACATATGTAAGTTGAAAAAGATAGAGAACAGAAATTGTGATGACCAGCATCACTGGAGGAGGCCTTCACCCTCACAGGAGGGGTTGTTGCAGAATAAATTACAAGAAAAAAATATAATTACTTACTACTTATTACATAACCAAGCATAATAGAACATTGATTTGAGGAATATTAAATATTATTGTAATACTAAACCTAATGTAAATTTAAGTTTATAATATTGTGTTTGTTTTACCGGCGAGAAATAAAAGGCTCTTTTTTGTTTTTCGTTTTTAATATTAATATAAAAGTAAAATATAAAAAACACTTACAAAACAAAAAAAAAAAACACCCGAACACATTTTTATATATGTATATAATGTAGTGGCGGATTTGCAGTCTTTGCCGCCCTAGGCCCCAGGCCCTGTAGCCGCCCCTTTCTCAGCACCCATCATATTGACTACATTTTGAGTTATTTCTTGTTAACATCAGCGAATGTTTTGTCACAATTTGCCTGCATCTGACCCTTGTTCCAGTCTCTAGGTGTTGGTCGAGACTCTTCGCTATGAGACCGTCCGCTGAGACGACTATCGCAACAATGATCGTCGAGTCAACATCCCACATGGCGGTAATCTCGTATATAAAGTATTACTTACCTAAGTATCACTAGTGAGATTGAGTTGGAAATCAAAACCTGAGTGTGCGCGCTGCGCGGTAGTTTTCAGCGAATGCGAGTTCTTAGTTCGGGGCGAACTATTAGTAATTAAGACAATAACTTGGCATTTTTCCTATTCATTTTAGTTTTGGTTTTGGCTGCGGCGTAACGTTTATTTTTATATTTTGCCAGAAAGTGGGCTCGCATAACCACGTACATATCGATAACATTTTTTAATATATGTTTGAAATGGTCGACACATCCAACTTTTATCAATGCTCCTTTTAGTCATTCTTGCGTAATTTCACTGATCGTCTCCATATTGGTTAAAGCTTTGCTTATTACTCTTAACATACATTTCTCTATCATTTTGGTCAGATTGAATAGATCGTCACTAGCATAAATTAACCCGCCGTATAAATCCATTTTATCGATTACGTCGTTTCTCACTAACAGTTTTCCCTCATTAGGACTCATTTGTATGAGTTTTAAACAATTATTGCATTTTACGATTATTCGCAATTTGCGGACGATGTACCCAGCAATGTAAGACTGAACCGCGTCACTGGTTTACAGCCTCGTTGTAATCATGGTCTTCATAACCATGAATCAATGGTTACCAGATCCTTCGCTCCTAGTAAGTTCTTCAGCAAATCCTTGCCGGAAACATTACAACCGGGCGTATTAGGGAAAAACGAGACGCCAATCGGTAAACTTGTGCAAACATTTTGGGATCAGGGTGATCGTTTCCTCCACACGAATATCTCATGACGGAGAAAAATCTCTGAAAACAAGTCAAAATTATTATTCAATAAAAAAATATAGGACCTCGGGTCTCAAACTATCTCCATAATTTTATCTAAATTGGTTCAGCGGTTTAAGCGTAAAGAGGTAACAGACACACTTTTGCATTTATAATAGTACTAATATTTGTATGGCTATGTTCGTTTTTTTAGCATTAGAAAGAAGGTAAGCGATAAAAAACGTCCACAGCCCAAAGTTACGCCTCATTTCAAAAGAATTAAACCCAAAAACACCAGGCAGAAATATATTGATGGGTACATTAAGTATATGGACTAGGTAGGAACTGTATCCTAAAAAAATATGTGCCACCTGTCATGCTTAACGGAGCTCTCTTAGACAGAGTACAGAGTTTCAAGTACCTAGGGCATATTGTTACTGCGGACCTCAAGGATGATGTGGATATGGAGCGGGAGCGGAGGGCGTTGTGCGTAAGGGCGAACATCTTGGCTCGCAGGTTTGCTCGTTGTAGTAGTGACGTGAAGATAACGCTTTTCAAAGCGTACTGCACGTCGCTGTACACGTGTGGCCTGTGGGCGGACTACACGCAAAGAGCGTACAACGCGCTCCGCGTCCAGTACAATAACGCATTCAGGGCGGTGTTGGGGCTGCCCCGCTACTGTAGCGCTTCGGGCATGTTCGCGGGGGCCCACACGGCCTGTTTCCACGCCACCATGCGCGTGCGCGCAGCTGCGCTGGTGCGGCGCGTGCGGGCCAGCGCCAACACTGTCCTGGCGATGATCGCAGATCGGCTTGACTGTCCTTATATTGTGCACTGTTGCATCAGGCATGTAAGGACAGGTGTAGGTTAGTTTTGTATGTATTGTTGTGTTTTTGTGTATATATTGTATATCATTATTCTTTAATGTGATTTGTAAATTTTTAAATTTTATTGTTAATTTTAGTAGATTATATTTAAATGTAATGTTATTAATGTTGTGTAATCAAAATGCAAATAATGTAAAAATATGAGTATAATTAGCTTGAATTAATGAATTTTAATTTATTTTTTATTTTTAAAAAGGCTTTCTGGACTTTCTCCAAAAGTAAGGCAGCATACATGATGCAGATTCCATACAAGCAGATTCATATTCATTGGATTACATAATTAGTAATTATTAATTACCTCCAACGGATCTTGAGATAGGGTTGCTGTCATCAAATACTTGTAATCACATGCAACATTCAGCATATCCAAAATTTCAAGTGTTGCCCGTAAAGTTACTTTTAATCCAGTTAACGTGCTCCTTGACACAGGTATTTTTTTTTCGAGCTTTTCCCAGTCTGCAAGGAATTCTAAAAATTCCTGGATTGCCTGAAAAAAGTATTTCTTCATTAAGTAAACAAGCTTCAAAGCTATACAATGAAATATTAAGAGGAAAGGGGACGGCCGCTTCTCTACACAAAAGTATAGTCAGTAGTAGACATTTACAGATATTAGTAAGGAGCAAAAAATATATTCCATACAAATTTTTAAATGTTCCTAATTTTTATATTAAACTAAAAATTACAGTATAGGCTGTATAGGTGCCAAGGGATATATTCAGGTTGCGAGGCGGCGGCGGTTCCGGCATATTAACATTAACACATAATATTCACTACCAGCAACGCATAATTATATTAATTCTAATTATAATCGGCATAAAATATTCTTCACTATAAGAGGTATCTACTAACAAAAATACATTAAAAGGTTGGCTACTTCTGGTTTAAGGCACCGTCCGGCCGGTCTTTCTTTATGACGGTCTTCCCTTAAATGTTATATTGAGTAGACGGACTTAGCTGATAGACGGTCTTCTCCGCATTGACCTTAATTTTAATCGCCAACTATTTCTTACCTTTCTTCGTCTGCAATTTTCATTCACGTACAGAGCATCTCTTGGTATACGCGAAGACATAGCTTGTATCAAATTGAATACAAGATCAATAAATTTTTGTGTTGCAGTTGAATCCTTCAATTCCTCGCAATAGGGTTGATAGTGAGCCATGGCGACCGAAATTTCGTGACCAAACACCTGTTTTTATAAGATTAATAATATTAGTTTTGATGAGCCGAAAGTCCTACGAAATAAATCCGGACAATCAATGAAAATTATTGATTTATAAATTCCTTTGGCAATGCTATAATTCGCCTACAAAATGATTATATAATAGTAACGTTCTGGCATCCTCTGTAGGCTGTCAACAAGGCGACCCGCTCGGCCCGGCAATTTTTAGCCTCGCTATACATCCTTTAATTAAGGAACTAAATTCTAAATTGAACATATGTTATTTAGATGACGGGACCCTCGGCGGCGAAGCGACTTCCGTCCTCGAGGATTTAAAAAAAATTAACATAGACCTGAAAGAAATTGGCCTCTCACTAAATTTTTCAAAGTGCGAACTTTTTATTACAGATTCCTGTCCCCGGACAAGGACAATACTTACAATCAACCTTTTTAGACAACTCGCCCCTGGCATCAAAATTGTAAACAAAGAATCGCTTCACCTCCTTGGCTGCCCCGTCCTAGACCAATCCTTTGAAAATTTCGTTGACTCAAAAATTCAAAATTTTACAGCGACATCACACCGCCTGGCCAAAATTAATCTACATTCAGCCTATTCCATCTTTAAGCATTGTCTTTTCGTTCCAAAATTCACGTATATTCTTCGCGGAACCCATCTTTGGAAACACCCCAATTTGGTCTCAAAATTAGATACATTGGTCGTTGAAACACTCACATCCATCTTTAACATCTCTTTTGACGAAAGGTCTTGGACCCAGGCTAGCCTACCCATTAGGTTTGGGGGCCTGGGCATCCGCAAAATTTCTTGTGTATCCTTACCTGCGTTCTTGTCCTCGGTGCATGGTGCTCAAAGCCTTATAGGGAAAATACTAGGTCCTTCTATTGGATCTATGGAGGCCGCGCACTGCTCCGAGGCCAAGAACGTCTGGTCTATAACCTGTCCCAACACAGACCTGCCTGAAAACCCCTGCTCGCACTTAATAGAGGCTTCTGTTGACCAGAGGGCTGGCCACTATTTCGCCCAGCGTATTAGCATCGCTATACAGCGGGGAAATACGGCCAGCCTTCTGGGCACCTTGCCCGTTGACGGCGATCTGGGGCAAACTTCTTGCTCAAGTTTCTTTTTGTATTATTTTACGTCTTCATTTATACAAATACAGTATATTATAGCGTCGCCTAGTACCCATAGTACAACTTTTGCTTAGTTTGGGGCTAGGTTGACCTGTGTAAAGGCCAGTACACAATGGGCCAGCGTGGGCCAGTCTGGGGGACGCATTTATGCGTTAGAGGGAGCAAGTGATATTGCTATCTCATTCTACCGCATGGCAGCGTCCCTTGGCCTGGCCGGCGCTGGCCCATTGTGTACAGGGGCCTTTAGATGTCCCCTAATATTTATTTATTTAATATGTTTTTGATAAAAAGCCGTAACAGACTACCGCACCATACCGCGACTTTAGTGCGGTGCGGCGCACGTATCGATAGTCGTAAGGTGGTCGCCGTACGTGCGTTAAGAGCCCCCTCCAGACTATGCGAAGCCGCGAACGCGAGTGTGGAGTCCAGAACGCAGACCTGCGAAATCGACTCCACACTCGCGTTCGCGGCTTCGCCCGCGATTCACGCGCATAGTCTGGAGGGGGCTAAGGATGTAGCTATAATTTGGAGCGTGAAAGAGATATTTTAACCGCACCATCAAGGTCGTGGCGCGGTGCGGTAGTCTGTTACGGCTTTAATGCCGGCTACATACGTAACGATAAATCGTTGCGATAAAACTGTGCAGTCCGATTGTCCGATTATCGATTATCGTAACGATTTGTCATACACACGGTTCGATTTATCTGCACAGTCGGACTGCACAGTTTTATCGCAACGATTTATCGTTACGTATGTAGCCGGCATAAGACTTACCGTCCTCTTCAGACGCTTGCATTTATGTACAAGATTTGAAGCGCGCCGTTTAGCTTCTGCCATTTTTTGTAATAGAGTTGAAGTGGAATTACGGTTCTGCAAACGATTTCGTAATATTCGACAAGATTTACATCTTGGGTACTGTTGATTTCTTTCGTAAGTATCATCACCAATAATCACACCTTTACAAAATCTGAAAATTGATGTAATTATTAGATAAATTCGTTTTTATCTTTGATTATTCTCCTGTACCATTGTTTATGTATAAATAGTGCTTTAATCTACAGGTACCTACATAATAAGGGTTCTTAAAATACACATAAAAGTCGAGTTTTAATAGGATAGGTTCGAGAATTAAGACCTATTTAATGTACCGTTACATACAATATTTTTAATGACAAAAATGTTAAATAAAATCAAAGTTAGGCTTACGAGTTATCCTTTTATTTTAAATACAACTGTTACATTATGGTATATATATTCATAAGACGACTGCAAACAGTTGTATTATCGCCTACACCCATAGTACAAGCTTTGGGGCTAGGTTCCTCGTATTCGAAATGAAAAGTAGAGTGTTTAACTCGGGTGAATGGCATCATTTTAGCCTCGGACTATACTCTCACTGCGTTCATCCCTTGGTTAACAATCTACCAAAACTTACTTATTGTCGTCAATCTGAATACCAACGCACAAAGGCCATCTTTCAACCGATTTTAAGTAATCGTAGGTGTTGTCATATGAATTAATTTTCTCCTTTAGTGGCAATTGTTCATTATTGGGAAAAATTACCTGCAATTAAATAGCAATTATGTTTCGTTACAAATTCAAATCATGCCAACCGAATTTATTGTTACATTAATAAACACTTACAGTGACAGTTAGATCATCGTTTAAACGTATATGATGTTTAATCTTCTGAGTTTTTGGATCCATTCGCATAAATTCCAGCCCATTAGGATTTTCTGCATGTAGCCAAAAAGGCGGCAACAACGAAAATGCCCGAAACTTACTTTTAAAATTCTCTATTGGATTTATTGTTACATTAGTATCCTGATATTGACTAAACAATGGTTCCGCAAAGTCCTGTTGTATCATTTCATAATCCATTAAATTATTAGAATCATTTTGATCTTCTGATAATTCCTGTTGCTCGGCATTGATTTGTTGTTGCTGCTCGTCCTTAGGTTGATTGGGGTATGGTTCGAAAGATTCCTCTATGTGAATAGTATTGGCTTGGAGTTCATGTTCGGGAATGGGAATAAACTGATGCTCAATCGTGGGCACAGCTTCTTCCTTAAGCGTTTTTCTTTGTGTAGGAATATATTTGAGCTCTCCTTTAATAGTTAACTTTTCGTACATATTTATATTTTCTTCTTTAAAATGAAGATGGCAAATATAATCATTTGCTTTTAATGCAATTCCTAACGACTTTTTCCAACTTTCTAACCGTGCCGGAGTCTGAGAATTAATAGAAAAATGAAGAATTGTTGAAGTGAAATTGTGAATTTTATAAGAAAAATATAAAAATCACAATATAATATTTTATTAAATAACTAGCGACCGGCTTCGCACTATAGTTCGTTTTTTTTAGCATTAGAAATTAGGTAAACAATCTTGATGTGTCTTTTAATTGAAAAACACATTTTAAAAATAAGTTACGGCAAATATGTAACAATTATGAATCTATTACGATCATTTATATTCTTCTGCTTTCATCAGTAATAGTTTTTGAATTTTAAAAAGCGTTTTTCTATTAAAAGACATGTCAAAATCGCTTACCTTCTTGCAAGTTCTTTCTAATGCTAAAAAAAAGCGGCCAAGTGCGAGTCGGACTCGCCCATGAAGGGTTCCGTAACAGCAAGTAACAATAAAATTGCGGTTTACGGTTTATGACGTATTAAAAAAAAAACTACTTACCAAATCTTGTTCAAACCAATTTTCGGTGGAAGTTTGCATGGTAATGTACATCATATATTTTTTTTTAGTTTTATCATTCTCTTAGTTTAGAAGTTACAGGGGGGGGGACACACATTTTACCACTTTGGAAGTGTCTCTCGCGCAAACTATTCAGTTTAGAAGAAAATAATATTAGAAACCTCAATATCATTTTTGAAGACCTATCCATAGATACCCCACACGTATGGGTTTGATGAAAAAAAAATTTTTGAGGTTCAGTTCTATGTATGGGGAACCCTAAAAATTTACTATTTTTTTCTATTTTTGTATGAAAATCTTAATGCGGTTCACAGAATACATCTACTTACCAAGTTTCAACCGTATAGTGCTTATAGTTTCGGAAAAAAGTGGTTGTGACATACGGACGGACAGACAGACAGACAGACAGACAGACATGACGAATCTATAAGGGTTCCGTTTTTTTTTGCCATTTGGCTACGGAACCCTAAAAAACGAACTATAGTCAACAAATTATATACGTAAACCTTCCTCAAGAATCACTCTATTGATACATGAAAATCGAACTGAAACCGTCCAGTAGTTTGTTTATCGCAAAGATACATTCAAACCCACGAACAGACAGTCGCGGCGGGGGACTTTGTTTTATAAGGTGTAGTGAAAATTACATACTTACCGTTGGTTGGAAAAAAGATACGGATTTCGTAACATTTTTCTGTTTTTTCCTCTTACGCCCACTTTGGCAACTGTTTACGATGCAAACTTTTCCCATTTTTACTATAGAAAATATATCCTATAGCGGTGGATTTGCCCTAAAGCCCCACATTCACACTCCTACCTTGTAGGCCGCCTCGTAGTCCACGTCGTTGGGTAGGATTGTGTATGGGGGTTGCGGACTACGAGTCGTCCTACCGTTTAGCCGTTTGTAGGACGGCTCGTAGTCCGCAACCCCCATACACAATCCTACCCAACGAGGCGGACTACGAGGCGGCCTACAAGGTAGGAGTGTGAATGTGGGGCTTAAGGCCTGGTAAGCCCAGGCCCGAGGTGGCTAGATAACAGAGGTGGCAGTCTATATGATGCGTACTGAGACAGGGGCGGCTAGTTTTACTGCACAAGGAAATCCTAAATTAAATAAATCACTTTATGAAAATTTTTAATAAAATTTCAAAAAACTGACAGCGTACTTCACTCAGTCAATAAGGTCTAAATTCATGTTAGTTCCCGGTGCTACCTACTAGCGCCACCGGAGAGATTTCGAACTATTCTTTATACTGACAGCTGGACACTTTTACAACCGTCTTATCATAAAAGATAGCTCTCCTTTACTTCTACACTCCATATTTGCTGCTTTTGTACTTTTGACGGAAATGGCTTGACAGAGGTTGTGGTGCGGTGCGGTAGTGTCATGGTAGTGTATTAAGTAGCTAACACACTATCGCACCGCACCAAGGCCTCTATGACCTTGGTGCGGTGCGATAGTGTGTTACGTCTATTAGTACCATAGACATGTCCGTTTTGTCTTCTCCACAGAGTCCAAAAACGTTCTGTTTTCTTATTCCTAATCTGTGGTGTCCCGCATGGACGTCATTTTATAAATTCTTATTTTCTTTTACGAAATTTAAGGAAATTCTGAAGCCGATCTATTGCCTAAATAAAGGAAAAACTGCAATAATTCTCGTATTTAAAGTAATTTCTATTTTTGCTTTACTGTACAAGGCCATCAGGTTATTATGTTACTCAACAAAACCAGGTTTATTGTTTTTCTTGTTGCTCCTTCGTGACGTCCCCTATCAATTTGTGCTTATTGATACGAGCTGCCAGTCGCTAATTGAAGTCGTCTGTGTGATGTTGTAGGTTGGTGGGTTACACGAATCTGTCTCGGAAGAGCAATATGGAGGGTAACCCCACGTCAGATATCGTTATCCTGAGCGGTAATTCGCACCCGGAGCTCGCCGATCTCATCGCTAAGTAAGTGTTAGGATATTGATGGTTAAACTACCACTTAAATTGAAAAATACAATGTTTAAGGTTAACCTAGTCGTGGCCATGTTATTTGGGTAATTACTTGTTAGTGACTCTGACTGAATAACAATATTTCATATGGTGTTTATAACTTTATTCAGCCGCTTGGGTGTTCGCAAGGGAGGATGTTCAGTGTATCATAAGACCAATAGAGAGACCATAGTAGAGATTGGAGATTCAATCCGTGGAAAGAACATCTACATAGTGCAAACTGGGACTAAGTAAGTACAATTAAATTATAATTGGTTTCATGTACTAATTTTAATGATACATAATACATAAAATTTTATCAATTAATGTCAAGGAGTTGTACTATAGCTACTCTGTACTATAATTCGCTATATGAAATGGTTTATTGACTGGTTGTTATGACTACTGAGAAAATTAACTCGCATGGCTCATTGTAATTGAGTAAATTTATGTTAATGGTAACATTTGCATTCTTTATAGTTCCATAATGTTCGGCAATTGGGCTTGCATTGTAGTTTCTTCTGAATTTGACTGTGGTAACTGCTAATTGAATTACCCAAATATTAAGTAACTTTGTATTATTTATTCATTTAAACTTTATTGCACAAATTTACAAAAAAAAGAGTACAATTGGCGGACTTAACGCCTTAAGGCATTCTCTACCAGTCAACCATTGGGCTAAACAGAGACAGTTATTAGTTTGGTGCAGGATTCTAAATAGTGGATATGAGAATAGACAGAAGTCGACACTACATACTACATTTAAAAACTTTGCAAATAAAATGAAGATAAATCATAAATAATTTACTTCATATGTATTTTTATATTTCAGAGATGTCAACAACAATATAATGGAACTCTTGATCATGGCTTATGCCTGCAAAACCTCTTCAGCCCGATCCATTGTCGGAGTTATTCCATACCTTCCCTACAGCAAACAGTGCAAGATGAGGAAACGCGGCTGCATTGTAACCAAGCTGCTCGCCAAAATGATGTGCAAGTCTGGTCTGACTCACATTATAACCATGGATCTGCATCAGAAGGAAATTCAGGGCTTTTACGAGTGCCCAGTTGATAATTTGAGGGCATCACCTTTCTTGCTCCAGTACATTCAAGAGAGTGTAAGTTGACTACAGATAATTAAGGCATATTAGTTGTTACCAGTTGGACATGACAAATATAATGATGTGAGATATATTTAAAAAAAAACACATTAAATATATAAAAATTCCTGTATAAATAATAATTGTAGGTTTCCAGTTCAGTTCATTTATTTTGACATAGGTTACATGGTTATACAGCCATCAAATAAACGCATGTTTTTTCTCTAAACCTGCCTACCTGAAAACATAGTCATCAGAGGCGTAGCTAGAGGATATGGCGCCCGGGGCGGACACCAAATTTGCGCCCCCCCCCCCCCCCGCCCAAACGAAATGAACTAACGAAACGAAAGGGTTATTCTTTTGCTTATTAAAAAAAAACTGGTCAAGTGCGAGTCGGACTCGCGTTGCAAGGGTTCCGTACATCACACAATTTTCAATATTTTTTTTGTACGTGAAACGTGACGTGAATAAAACGTTTTGATAAACCCGAATGGGTCAATCAAAAACCAGATGTAACATGAAGTTTTCTGGCGTGGTGGCTTATATCTCCGCAACTATGCAAAGTAGCTTAGATAGGAAGATTAAATGCCGAACAATAGTACTAGTATCCACATGCGAAGACTGAAGACCGAGCTCCGCGTAGGGCTGATAGCTCGGAGCGTCCGACGCGACGGGTCGCGTTTCCTACAACTTTCGCTAGTGTTTTAAAAGCGAAGGCCGAAGAGAGATAATACCTACAGGGTGGCCAAAAAATAAGTGCATTCCCTCAGCCAGGGAGGTTTTGGGATTATACTGAGCTTTACAACTTTTACTATGGGACCAATGTAAAAAAAATGTATCCTCCCATAGAAAAAGGTATGAAACAGCCAAATTATTCTTCGCGATTTCGGGGTTGCACGTTGGCAACTGGAATACACTTAGTTTATTTTTTGGTAACAATAGCTACGTAACAATAGTAACCTAATCAATCAGTACTACAAGTACTATTGCGGCTGGGTTCCAGATACAGCCTAGTCGCATTTTTTGTCTTCAGTCCGACTCACGCTTGAAGCTAAAGGCACGCCTCTTCGGGACGCTTCGGGCCTTCGGCCTTATGCGGATATAGGCCTAGAGCCTTCACAATAGCGTCTACATCACGTTTCTCCTAAACCATTGCGGCTGTGTCCCTAAAATAACCGAAACCACATTTTTGTTCTTAAATCCGACTCACGCTTGACTCTAGATTTCTAATAGGTTTTCCTGTCATCTTTAGGAAAAGGACTATTTAGTGTATTTTTTTCAGAATTTTAGACCTTATAGTTTCGGAGATAGAGGGGGGGGAATGGTAATTTTTTGTCTATTTTCTTGAAAAACTTCTAAACTTTTTATCGTAAATTTATAAAAAAAATATATTTGAGATTCTCACAATGAGTTCTTTCGTTTGATATACATATACACACGATATAGTTTGAAAAACTTTATTTATTAATTTTATCTTTTACCCCCCAAAAGTAGCCCTTATGTTTAAAATTTATTTGTTGACGTTACATATCTGTCTTTGGGACACAATCTTACATATGTGTACCAAATTTCAACTTAATTGGTCCAGTAGTTTCCGAGCAAATCAGCTGTGACAGACGGACGGACAGACAGACGCACGAGTGATCCTATAAGGCTTCCGTTTTTTCCTTTTGAGGTACGGAACCCTAAAAATTAATTTAGACAAATACAGTGCATCGGTGGATAACAAGTTCACGACCGACCTGATGGTAAGCGTTCACCGCATCCTATGGACGTCTACACTCCAGGGGTGTTACATGCGCGTTGCCGACCATTTTAAAACTTATAAACTTCTCCCCCTTAACGGGATAAGTTCGCCTTTGTACACATTTATTGTATTCTCTCTGTGTTATGTACTTGTTTTGTGCAATAAAGTGTTTACTACTACTACTACTACTTCTTTTTTGAAGATTCTTTTTTAGACTTAAAGGTTCAATATCGCTTGTGAGTTTGGGATCGTAGACTTATTCATAGGTACAGCGCGCCTTTGGACTGATTTGAAGGGTCCAAGGTGGCATCCAGGTGCTCCTGTCCAAAGGTGATAGCAGTACTCAATATATGGGATCAGTCTACCCCAGAGTAAAGTATCGCCTCCCTTTATTGAGCGCACCGAGTTATTTTGGATACGAGCGCAGCCTACCTAGCAAGGAGCAGAAATTATTGGACGTCACTGATGGAGATGTCAACACCGATCGAGGCTCCCAATACTTCCTGACATGGGAAGGGGTGTGCCTTGAAAAATGAGGTTTTCTTAGCGGTAAACGCGCAAAATTGAGTCATGGTGGGATTGAATTGGACTAAATTGTCCCGATCCCACACCAAAACTCTAGATAGAACGCTCTCGGTACCTGACACAGGTTTTTCACGACATTCTAGTATCACAGACCGAGTGATGTTGGCACGGCATGTGTTATACAGGATGGTCCAATCCTTGACGTTCAAAATTTTTTTTTACATTGCTCACGCTGTGGGCTATTAGAATAGGTACTTATGTATGTTAGCCGACTTTTCGTAGTTTTCGAGTTATGAGTTTTATTACCTTTAACTTTTGTTAAGAAATTCCGGGGTGAAGCAATTAATGTATAAAAAAAAACTATTGAACTTTTTTAAATGTTTTTTTTTGTAACATAATCCTTGACAAACGGCGCAGTTGCTAAAAAAAATCAGCATCCTCACTTGGCTGAGTTGGGAAAAAAAGACAAAATTTTACGTTCAAGCATGTCAAGCTTAGATGTTGCCTTTACCTAAATCAAGCAACTATTTATTAATCTGTGCCTAAATAAATAAAAAATACAAGCGATTTCAAGGAATTAAAAGAAGGAATAAAAGCAAAGCAAAGCTTCATCCTGGAATTTCTTAACAAAAGTTAAAACTCTCGAAAACTACGAAGAATCGGCTAACATGTACTCGTACATGGGGAATAATATTATGATAGCCCACGACGAGGATTCTAAAAAAAATTTTTGGGCGTCAAGGTTTGGACCAAGCTGTATACAGGTTGGCTAAATAATAACTGTATTTCCGTTGCCAGGGAGGTTTTGGGATTATACTGAGCAACTTTTACTATGAGTCCAACCCCTAAAAAAAAATTTGACTGTTTCCTACATTTTGGCTGGTCCATTTTCTATGGGAAAGTAAACTTTTGTTTCGCGATTTCGGGGTTGGTCCCGTAGTAAAAGTTGCTCAGTATAATCCCAAAACCTTCCTGGACAGTCCATAAGATGGTAACTTCGACAGGAGACCCCTAACGGAAAAGACGCGCTAACACGGGACACAACTCTGAAGCACTCGGCCCGCTCGCCTTATAAAACGAAAGCATAGCAACTCCCGCCGAATATCCCTCTGCTTGATAGAAGTTTCTGGCATAGAGTATTCGCACTGCGGGGTGGTGGGCAGTAGGGCGCTACCGTCGTCTTTCAAGGTCGAGTTCGAGGCAAAAAGAGTACCTAAAAGATCGGCTTTCTCTTTTGCGCTGAGGGCCAGAATACCATGCGCATTTCACACTTCACAGTGGTGGTAAATACGACTGACAAAAGTTTCCCTGCTGCCTTTTGGCTAAGGTGGAGAGGTAGTCTTTTGCCCATTTTGGCGCCCCCCCTTGGACGGCGCCCGGGGCACGTGCCCCCTCCAACCCCCCCCTAGTTACGCCTCTGATAGTCATTCATTAATATTAATACTACTACAAATTTCACTTATACAAGTGCAAATTGAAATACAATGTCAATGTCAAAAAAATACGTTTAGATTTTAATGTAATTTTAGTGTGCCTTGTGTAGATCACAATAAGAGTTATTATTCTGTTTAGATGTATTTTGCTGCTGATACAATAGTTTGTAAAGTAATGATACTAATAATGAACAATACTTTGTTTGATATTCAGCAAATAGAGGTACATAAGCTGGTTTTCGTCAAATATTACTGATCTCAGAATTTTATGGCTCCTCTACACGATGGGCCAACGCCGGCCACTCCAAGGGACGCATTTATGCGTTAGAGGGAGCAAGTAATATTGCTATCTCATTCTACCGCATGGCTGCGTCCCTTGGAGTGGCCAGCGTTGGCCCATCGTGTAGAGGAGCCATTAAACAACTTATTATCAATTTTTGTGTACTAACAGATTCCAGACTACCGCAACTCTGTAATAGTGGCTCGCAACCCCGGGTCCGCTAAGAAGGCGACATCCTATGCAGAGCGGCTTCGTCTTGCCATTGCAGTCATACATGGCGAGCAAAAAGAGGCAGAGAGTGACGAAGTGGATGGACGATATTCGCCACCGTGTTTACAGAGGTAAGGCAACTCCAAATATGCTCTCTCTCTTTCTCTTGAAGCGTCCATGGCGTTGCGGCGTCTGCACTGCACAAGGTCCTCTGCTTAGAGTGATATTCCACCTGTCCAATTTCTTTTCTTAGTCCAATGTCACTGCGTCTCACTCTCTCATTAAAGCAAAATATGAGACGCAATACACATTGGACAAAGAAATTGTATAGGTGGAATACCACCCTTAAGTACAGTCAGCAAAGAAAGTGGTCTACCACTTTTGGACCCTATTATCTGATTGAAGTGATTGATAGAGTCGAAAAGTGGTAGACCACTTTCTTGGCTGACCATACCAGGGCTTGAAATTAGCTGGCTTAAAAACAACCATTTAAGTTTTTAACTTAGATTTGAACTTTGAATCTCTTTGCTAACTCGATATCAACTCAGTGGGACTGAAGGGGTTAAGTTAAGCCATTGATCCCAGTTGCGTAAATTTTTAGGGTTCCGTACCCAAAGGGTAAAACGGGACCCTATTACTAAGACGTCGCTGTCCGTCCGTCCGTCCGTCCGTCCGTCCGTCTGTCACCAGGCTGTATCTCACGAACCGTGATAGCTAGACAGTTGAAATTTTCACAGATGATGTATTTCTGTTGCCGCTATAACAACAAATACTAAAAACAGAATAAAATAAAGATTTAAATGGGGCTCCCATACAACAAACGTGATTTTTGACCAAAGTTAAGCAACGTCGGGAGTGGTCAGTACTTGGATGGGTGACCGTTTTTTTTTTTGTTTTTTTTTTTGCATTATGGTAAGGAACCCTTCGTGCGCGAGTCCGACTCGCACTTGCCCGGTTTTTAAACCATGTTGATTGTAACTATTGTCTAGCTACTACCTGTTCTAGTTATTTTATCGTGTTTATTTTATTCAAGTTAAAAAGTGATGTACCAATTTTGAACCTTACTGCAACGAGATAACGTCTACCAATGGTTAAAGTGCGTTGATTGTTAGTACAACAAGCAGCCAAAACAATCATTAATGGTGGTGAGGGGCGTCAAGTTGTGGCGACGTACAGTGGTTCGGGTTGTATGGGCGCGCGGAATTAATTGTTTTTAAGAATATGTTTATCGATAGAAATAGGTAAAATAAATAATATAAATAAATTTATGTTTTGTTTATTAGAAATTTATATTAAAATCATCAAAAATATACCAAAAATACAAAATTATAATAATTCAAAAATGGCTTACAGAATTAAATTGCAATAAATTGAGTATATATTAAAAATAATTACTAGTATAAATAAATAAAAAAGGCTTTAAATTAATAATTTTCTACAATAAATTGTTGTATTTCGTCGTGCTCTCGTCCTGTTTTCTTATAATTATTATTTGCTCTTAAGCTGTAAATAAAAAGGTCAGAAGATGTCAAAAGCAAGTTTATGATATCTTCGTTCGCAGATTCCCTTAAGCATTTCCTCGAATGGTACAATCTGTACCGACGATAATCCTTATTCCGCGCTTCCTGGGCTTCTTCGGTTAACATTCCAATCGGTAGAGCAGCAGCGGATATTATTTTACTTCCATGGGTCAGTATTTTTAACCGACTTCCAAATCCCAAAGGAGGAGGTTATCAATTCGGTTGTATGTTTTTTTTTATTTTTTTTTTTATTTTTTATGTTTGTTACTCCATATCTCCGACATTACTGGACCGATTTTGAAAATTCTTTTTTTGATTGAATGTATATGCATACAGATTGGTCCCGTTTCTATCAAAACCCAGTTCTGATGATGGGTTCCATGAGGAATCGAGGGAACTCCTCAAATCTTAAAGGCATACATATAGTGATTTTTGGGATTTTATCATCAAATCAAGCATATACATCATATTTCTGTCTTCATATTATACAATATATATATATAATTTATATTTATTAGTTTATCTTTGTACATCATATAAGTATTAGTATTTTATCATAATTTTGTAGGTTTATGTTATTATGTTTATATATAATATTTGACTTCTCGGTTACATTTCTCTTTATAAATTATGTATCTCCTGCACCAACATTTGTCTCTGTTTGACCCAATGGTTGACTGGTAGAGAATGCCTTTAGGCATTAAGTCCGCCATTTGTACATTTTTCCTGTGCTTGTGCAATAAAGTTTAAATAAAAAAATAAAAAATAAATAAATAAATACATCCAAAAAAGTGACATTTGATGAAGTAGAACTGCTGATGATGATCAGAACGGAACTCCTCAACGACGCATAGTTCACGGTTGGCGATTTGTCCTCTTCGTTATGTTTGTTAAGCAAGTTCAGTTTTTAAGCTACATTTTTGTCAAGCTCGAGTTCTGATGATGGGATCCATGAGGAATCGAGAGAACTCCTCAAATCTTAAAGGCATGCGTATAGAGATTTTTGTAATAACATCAAAAAATCAAGCATTTTCATTAAAAACTGTTGCATTTGATGAAGTGGAACTGCTGATGATGATCAGAACAGAACTCTTCAACGACGCATAGTTCACGTTTCGCGATTTTTCCTCTTCGTTATGTTTGTTAAGCAAGTTAAGTTTTTAATGCACATTTTTGTCAAGCTCGAGTTCTGATGATGGGATCCATAAGAAATCGAGGGAACTCCTCAAATATTAAAGGCATGCGTATAGAGATTTTTGTGTTTACATCAGAAAATTAAGCATTTTCATTAAAAACTGTCGCATTTGATGAAGTGGAACTGCTGATGATGATCAGAACAGAACTCTTCAACGACGAATAGTTCACGTTTGGCGATTTTTCCTCTTCGTTATGTTTGTTAAGCAAGTTAAGTTTTTAAGCCACATTTTTGTCAAGCTCGAGTTCTGATGATGGGAACCTTAAGGAATCGAGGGAACTCCTCAAATATTAAAGGCATACGCATAGATTTTTTTTGTATTTTCATCATAAAATCAAGCATTTACATTAAAAACTGTCACATTTGATGAAATGGAACTGCTGATGATGACCAGAATAGAACTCTTCAACAACGCATAGTACACATTTGGTGATTACGAATTTCGATTTTGACTTGGACTGGGTCCCGGACTCGGACCCAGAACCGGAATACCCGGATCCGGTTCGGACCCGGACCCGGACCTGGACTCGGATCCGGGCACGGACCCGGACTCGGACCCGGACTCAGACCCGGACTCGGACCCGGACCTTGACCCGGAAAACCACTATGAGACCTTAACTAAATAAACCACTATGATTACCTACCATAAAATGTGTAAGTATATAAGTATGATGATGCCAATCTTACTAGCCCCTCCCGCTTAAACCCCCGTACACCGCACCGCATGCGCCGTTAAGTGGGTTAGGTTAGGTTTGAACTGCGATCCTCACAGAACCGAACTGCTATCAGAGAAGTGGGTTAGGTTAGGCTAGAACTACGACCCTTACAGAAGCGAAATGCTAGTAGAAAAGTGGGTGGTTTTACCTCCTTTTCTACATAGTAGGTATACCATCTACAATAATCTTTCACCGGCCCCCATAGAAGTCGGTTTTTTTTTCTTAAAAATTATGTGTACTGTATTTGGCATATAGTACCATTCGTACAAGCCAACGAATATTTCAGCTGTTTTATTGCAGTAATCTCCAAACTTTTCAGCATCTATTGTGGCACCAGAGTTAATTGCCTGTAATATTACTGAAAACCGGTGAATCAGTTCTTTCTACCCCTGTAATCTCTGCAACTAAACTTGGGTTACTGAAAAATCTCCTGGAGGTATTACCATCATTAGATGACCCCATACCTTGCTTGACGAAGTCAACTTTCAAACCCAATCTTTCGTACAACTCTTTTTGAATTCTATTCTTTTCTGCTACTTTTTGTGGCCGTGTGACTGCATTTGTACTCCATTTACATAATGACTTGTTGTAGGCTATGTGTAGAATACATTCCATGAGCTTCCAATACACTTATGCACATCTGGGTCACTTGAAATAGCAATTTCAACTAACTCTGCATTTGAAATGCTGAAACTTCCCATAACTACTAAGTAGGTACAATAACGCAAAAAAACAGTGTTATTTTCTCGAATCGATAATTGTAACTGAAGAAGAAGAAAATAATGTATGCATTTTATACCCAAAATCAAGATATTTATTTATTAATCACCCCCATTAAGGTGTTAACCTCATTAAGGTGTTTCCTTACATTAAGTACGCTCATTAGTTATATGGTCATTATTCAAATGTTTGCAGGCCCCGGCAGTTGGAATCAATTTAGTAATTATCTCAGATACTTAAGCTATCATTTGTGCTATTTTTCGATGGAGCGGACGCTGGCGGAAGAAAGTAATACTCTTTTGAATAATGAAAATTGGCAAAATAATGACTATGTCGTTTTCGCCCAAGCCATACTCAAATTAAGCCACAAAGTCACTAATATTATATAACATATAAATAGCTTAATATATGCTCCTGTAACTAAAATAAATATTTTGTATACTTTAGCGCTGATTTCAGAAATATATGACCTGCAATAAACAAGTTTTTTAAGGGAACATTGACATGTGTACAGCATCGTGTACTTTGGTCTATTAATTTACTAATAAATAATACACCAAAATTAAAATCCTTTCACGATAGACCTACGTACACAAGTATTCTACTTTTAGATTTAAGACATACGAATGACTAAAGCTGACCTGTAAAATTTGGACTTTATTCCGCTCTTGAACCAATGTGACGTACGCATTCTAGCAACTTTACGCTACGTTGCTATAATGGTATTGTGCTTGTGTTGGCGTAATTATATCATTGTTTAATTTCCTGCGTGTTTAAAATGAAAACCATCAATAACTATAGTTGGTCAAGCAGTTGTCAGTAGAAAAAGGCGGCATATTTGAAAAATGTAGGTGCGAAGGGATATCGTCTCATAGAAAATTTTAGTTTCGCCTTTTTCTACTGATAAGATATGTTTGATTGACCATCTGTATGTCTTTTGCTGAAGGACCTTGCCATACTGTACTGTTTTATTACACATCTGACCAACGCCACGATCGAAACTGGAATGACATAATGGCCAATTTAGTATTTGACGGATATTTAAACAGTTTTAATTTTAATTTTAATGTTTCAGCGTGGACAGGTCGCGTACAATGGACGTGAGCGTGGGTGTGCCCGTGCACCCGGCCAAGGAGAAGCCTCCCATCAACGTGGTTGGCGACGTCGGCGGCAGAATAGCCATCATGGTGGTCAGTATCTAATACTATTTTATCTCTAAATTCTTCTCAACTTCCATTGCTATTTAAAAATTCTTTCTTAATGGAGTTTTGAGCAGCTTGTAATGCTTATGCAATGTAAATGTACTTTCATTTGGTTACATTATCATTTTTTGTCTTGGATTTACCATTGGCCTATACACGGTGGCTAAAAAATAACTGCATCCCTATTGCCAGGGAGGTTTTAGTATTATACTGAGTAACTTTTACTACGGGACCAACCCCGAAATCTTAAAATTATCGTCCTATAGAAAATGGACCAGCCAAAATGTATGAAACAGCAAAATTCTTTTTTCTCGATTTCGGGGTTGGTCCCATAATAAAAGTTGCAGAATATAATCCCAAAACCTCCCTGGCAATGGGAATGCAGTTATTTTTTAGCCATCCTGTATAAAGACTACTTAAGTAAACTTGCTTTGTTTGTATAGGTACATTATGTTAGATTCCTAAAAGATCAAACTATAATCTACATAATTAGGCGGGTCATAGTTTTATGTCCAGTTGCTATTTTATATTCAACTAAATTATTTTCCAGGATGATATGATCGACGACGTGGCATCATTCGTAGCCGCAGCCGAGGTCCTCAAAGAGTGCGGCGCATACAAAATCTACGTCCTGGCCACACACGGCCTCCTCTCGTCCGACGCGCCCCGCCTCATCGAGGACTCGCCCATCGACGAGGTGGTCGTCACCAACACCGTCCCACACGAGCTCCAGAAGATGCAATGCCACAAGATCAAAACCATCGACATATCCGTTCTCATCAGCGAAGCCATCCGTCGCATCCACAACAAGGAATCCATGTCGTACCTATTCAAAAATGTCACCCTCGAAGACTAATTTTTATATTCCATATCATTAAGTATTATTTTTTAAAGTATTGTGTCCTTATTTAGATTGTGTCATCGATATAACTCCAATTTGTATTATACGGAAGAGTATTGTAGAGGTGTATTTTTATAGAGCTAATATCAGTCGAATATAAGCTACATTTTGTCGTGTATTAATTTTTGAATTTTACTGTATTATCATTTCTAGCGGAAGCAGTTATAAAGTTGACCCAAAAATTTTTTATTAAGCTATGAGCTTCATCACATATGTTCCTTGAGTAATTCTAAGCATTTCAAGCCTGGGAGGCAATAAGAAATGTATGTCTACTCGGATTTGTAATGGATTCAGACTTTCAAGCCCTTTTTAACCCTGTTAGGGGATGAATTTTACAAAACGCTGAAATTACTTTTCCTGTCTTTTAATAATATCCCCAAATACAAAGATTCAAGTCCCGCGTTCGTAAAATTTTTTGATATCCATACAAACTTTCAACCCCTTTTTCACCACCTTAAAGGATGAATTTTCAAAAACGCTGAAATTAGTTTTCTTGTATTTTAATAATATATCGTTTTACGAAGTTTCAAATTCCTAGCTTAAAATAAAACTTGAACCCCATACAAACTTTCATCCCCTTTTCAACCCCCTTAGGGGTTGAATTCCTCAAAATCGCTTCTTATCTCTTGTACACTTTATAAATGTAATCTAGTGTACAAATTTCAACTTTCTATCTTTTGTAGTTTCGGCTCCGCGTAGCAAAAATCTCCAACCATATTTTTCACCTTTTTACGTTTTTCTTGTAAAATTACTATGAAACTGAAAAAAACAAATATCAGCAATGAATTCTACGTCTTTGGTTTATACGAAAATGATACCAAACTTGCCCTAGTACCCACCAGGATCAGAATAGATTTTTTTTAAAGATGACGGGTGGCGGCCGTCTTTGTACCCCACCCTCCCCCCCACCCCAGGCTAGAAATGCTTAGAATTACTCAAATATCAGATGTGATGAAGCTCATAGCTTAATAAAAATTTTTTGGGTCATGTATGGCAGCGTTACATAACTGATTCCAGTATTTCATATTGTTAATGGAGTTGTAATTTAAGTATTGTTATTGTTCAACTGGATATGTTATGTGACACAAGCTGCACTATCTTGTTTGTTAAAAAGAAACTAATTGGTGCGTTTATTTACTAAATTGTTCATTGGTGGCTGGGCCTCAATAGGTTTAGTTTAAAATTGGACCTTACAGTTCTGTGATTTAAAGTTCTTCACACTGTGATTATTAAGATGTTCAAATCACGCAATAAACTTTGTATGTTTTGTATTATAAAACAACTTTATAATAATAAATTTTATGTGAATGTTTATCTTAAAAAGTATGTGTCTGCATAAATATGTGGCCAAGAATAAGATCGAAAATATCTGCACACGCTGAGTAGCACAGGTTCCAGTAAGCATCGCGTACTGGTATCGCTTTTATGAATGATGGCCTGTAGATATGATAAATAGTATAAAATAACTGTATAATAGAGGTAAGACAAAATGTATTGTTTTGTTAGAATATAATATAAAATAAAGTGTCTGCGGCATTACTTTGGATTTTTAATTTTAGCTAATTGTATTTAGTAGTTGTTCGTACTCCTGACCCTCCTAATAGCCAAGATTTGCTCAGCAGCGCTTTTGCTACCGCTTTGCTACTGTCAGCCATTGATCAGCCCTGTACAAACTGTAGGCGTAGCCCGCTCTAAGGACATTATCAGTTAATCCTTAAGTTGGGCTCGTATACATATTGAACCAGCAAAGGATACCACCAGAGTGCGGCATATGCATAACCATTTTTTCCAAGCACTGGTGGAATCCCGCCTTGAGGGATGCAATTATGCATTAGAAGAAGCAAGTGGTATTGCTATCACGTTCTGCCGCATAGCTGCGTCCCTTTGTCTCAAATGCAAGCACGAGGGCCGTTTTTCCTTTGCCATATATAAACTAGCGAAATGCCCAGGCTTCGCACAGGTAAACCTTAACAAATAATACACCTAAACTTTCCTCAAGAAAGAATCACTATCGATTATGTGATTTATAGTTTGGTAAAAGGACTGTGTCATTTCAATCACAGACAGAGAGAATCATACTATCTTTGTCTAACACTAGTACTAGCACTCAAAAGAAAAGGATGAGTACAGTTTTCCTGGTTCTTACTGACTGGCAAATTGGTTTGACCAACCTATATGTGAGAACTGCATGCACTGTGTGCAAGGACACGAACTGTTTGAGAATGCTAATAAAACACTGGAAACAGTTAAATCAATATGTCAAATGTCACCATAATGTCACTGTCACTTTGACAAAACGATTCCGAAATAACCAATCCAATAACCATAACCTCTACAGACATCATATTCATGTTTTTCTTTATGAAATTACATAAAATATGAATGTAACTTGTGTAAAATCACTGTGTTTTGAGTAGTTAAAACTACGCCTATCTTATAAAGAGACTTGTTAAGTTAAATTTTGTGATACAACTTTCAAAATGAAGTTCTTGCGGCATTTGCGTATTTTGAAAACTTACGAGCAACACAAACGACTTTACAGTAGCAGCAGAAATATACTGAAACTCAATGAACGCGGCATGTTCAATGATCTATTTCCCAATACAGCAGCGTAAGTATTATTCTTACTATTCCTTCAAATGCCCTTTTATTAGTTCCAGAACTTTATTTTCAATAATAATATGTACATATTGAATATAAAATAACTTATTAAAATAAACTAAAACTACAAACAAAATAAAATTAATACTAATATAAAAGAAACTTACCTATAAAATAAAAAACCTAATTATAAAAAGAATAGACTATACAGTCAAATACCTCTATTAGTCACTTCTACTTTATCTAAGTGGCCTATACCTAAGCTTTAGTTAGTTACTTACATGATTGGTTTACAATAAACATTCTTGCTTCAGGAATGAAATAGTAAATCTGTTAAACAAAGCCCCTCAGTGTGTGTACGCTGGGTTTGACCCCACGGCCAACAGTCTTCATGTTGGCAATCTACTTGTCATCATAAATCTTCTACACTGGCAGAGAGGCGGACACAATGTTATTGCTCTGGTGAGTATTGCTGTACCAAAAATCTGAACATATTTTAAATTATCTTACCCAAATTAAATTAATATTCATATTATAAATAAAAAAAATAACTTGTATTTTATGTTAGCACTAAATAAACAGTTATAGCCGAAGTGGCCAAATAGTTTACAAAAAAATCCCATTCATTGCTCAACATTGCCTACTATGAAATTGTCAGGCTTAAAAAATTTGTGATTCTTTACAAAACAGCTGACCAGTGGCGGATTTGCCCTAAGGCACAGTCAGCTGCAGTGCAAATCCGCCACTGCAGCTGACTATATCTAAGTATCAAAATTGGAAGATTGGCAACCATTTTTTTAAGGCATGCAATGTTGGGGATGGTAGGTAATGTTGATCAAGTTCACAAACCTTATTCTTTTGGTTGATGCATACTGTACACAATCACTAGGTGGAATTAATGCATGTCATCATTCTCCCAGAAAACAATAGAGCAGAATGAATACATCTAAATTTACAGTTAGGAGGAGCAACGGGCCATATTGGTGATCCAAGTGGTCGCAGCACAGACCGCACTGCCCTACAGAGTGAAGTTATAAGCCAAAATATTAGTTGCATTAAGAAGAACCTAGAAACAGTATTTGAAAATCATCAAAAATATATCTGGCAGGATGAAGGAAAATTAAAACCAGTAAGGTATGATTGTAGGCATGCTGCCAGTTTTTGCACTGCAGTTACTAATTTTACTGCATGACAATGTTTCTGTCTTTTATATCAGTTTCATAAATGTTGATTGTAGACTGTGTTACTAAAATCTGCATTAGTAAAAGTATAGAAAAAATGTTTAAACATAACATGATTTTCTTTGACCGTGGGACACTTGTCCTACAACTCTGATCAATCTCTGAAAAATCCACTTAAATATAATAATGTAATGATTACACATTCTTTCCAGAATAGTAAACAATGAGGCCTGGTATAGAGATATAGATGCCATCAAGTTTGTCAGTGAAATCGGAAGGAACTTCCGAATGGGAACAATGCTACTGAAGCAGAGTGTGCAGACTAGGATCAATTCAGATGTTGGGATGAGCTTCACAGAGTTCGCTTATCAGATATTCCAGTCCTATGATTGGCTGCATTTATTGAACAAATATGATTGTAGATTCCAGGTAAAAAATGTACTGCAGACAGTGCAGCTATTTCATGTAGTTGGCCAATTTTTTTTAAACTTTGATTCTGCCATGTGGTTTATCCTCTAGCCGCCCATACGTCAAACCTTGCCAAGCAAAATGAAATTTTATTTTGTCAACAACGGGAGACCTTTTTATAGGTCTCTGGGCAGCTAGAGGTTATGCATAAACATTTGTTTACAGGTTGGTGGCAGTGACCAGATGGGTAACATAACTGCAGGCCATGAGCTTATAAGTAGGACAGCTAAGAAAGATGTGTATGGTGAGTAGGCATTATCCTAAGTCTAATATAGATTATTGGTTTTTCTGCCAATATTTTTTACTACTTATTACTTTTTTTAGGACTTACACTACCTCTAGTCACAACAGAAGAGGGTGACAAATTCGGCAAATCAGCTGGAAACGCCTTATGGTTAGATCCAGAGAAAACCAGTTCCTACAGCTTGTACCAATATTTTGTGAGGACCAAGGATTCTGAAGTGGAGAAATTGTTGAAATTGTTCAGTTTCTATAAACTCGGAGAAATAAAGGATATAATGCACAAACACAAAGATCATCCTGAACAGAGATACCCTCAAACATGTTTAGCAGAGCAGTTAGTCACTCTAGTCCATGGCAGTAAGTACACAACAGCAATTGCAGCAATCACAAAATCAAAATGAACCTTACATACATCTACACAAGGTTCAAAATATAGTATATAAAAGTTACATCTATGAACTGTCTATAAATTTTCAGAGGACGGATTAGAGCGTGCGTAGCAAACGACCGAAGCGATCTATCACAAAATCAAAATGAACTAGTGTCCGACCGAAACATGTTTTTTTGCCGAAACCGAAACCGAATGTTCGGCTTTGGCTCTAGTTTCGGCCGAAACCGAAACCGAAACTTTTGTAGACTTGATAAAATCGTTGAAAAAATGTTATAAAACCGCTTTTACACACATATTATGGGGCTGTCGACACCCAATGTCCTTGAAATTGATGTTACTTAAGCAGTTTTTTTAAGAAAATTACTAAGACCAAGATAATTCTGCAACGATTTTGATAACACAAGCAGTGCAAGTGTTATTTTAAACGTCAAAACTTCTATGAAATTATGACGTATCAATAACATTTGCACTAGTTGCACTGCGTATGCAATCAAAATCATTGCAACATTTTCTTGGTCTAACTCTATTCAGTCACCAGTCAAGCTAACATGTAGATACAGGGTCAACCAAAAACGCGAGCGCAGCGAGCGCGAAATTTTTTGTTAACAATATCGCAAGGCCAGGTACCGATCTTCACCTGGGCCTAAAAGTCCGAAGTGCCCCAGTGAGGCGAACTTTCATGCGAACTCAAAGCCGTGCTTCAGGCTTCCGGATAAGTAGCTGAGCACAGACTCCAACCAATGTCCAATGTATTAAAAAGCGAGACCGCATTTTCGTCGACGTTCGACGAAGCAAAAGTTTTTAGGAACTATATACCTACGAAATATCATTTGATATTTACTATTTGCTTTTCGGTGAAGGAAAAACATCGTGAAGAAGCCGGACTAGTCCTGATAAGGCCTAGTTTACTCTCTGGGTTAGAAGGTCAGTCTGATGGCAGTCGCTTTTGTAAAAACTAGTGCCTACACCAATTATTGGGATTAGTTGTCTATTGGACCCCAGGCTCCCATTCCCATTGCCACGGCTCGGCAAAAAATCCGGGATTACGCGAGGAAGATGATGAGTTTTCTTATTATTCTCTTGCCCAGGGCCCAGTAACATGCGACAGTGCTATCTCATTCAATCCGATACAATTAGACAGTGTACGCGTTATAGGTATTGACAGCCTCTTAAGACTGCGTCGGCCGTCCAGTGGCGCCCTCATTAGTGGAATTGTGTTTTATAATAAACCAATTAATTTCTGTACCTATACATGAATCAGTATATGTAGATATTAATATTGTTGTCCTACTTATTCCCCAACTTTTGGTCTTTGTCCGAAGTACCATTTCGTAAGTTTCGGCCCGGCCGAAAGGTTCGGCCGTTTTTTGGCCGAAACCGAAACTACAGCCGAAACATGATTTTTTGGCCGAAACTGGCCGAAACCGAACCTTCGGTCGGACACTAAAATGAACCTTACATATATCTACATAAGGTTCAAAATATAGTATATAAAAGTTACATCTATTAATTATATTTTCCCGCGAAGTGATCTATCACAAAATCAAAATGAACCTTACATACAAATACACAAGGTTCAAAATATAGTATATAAAAGTTACATCTATGAACTGTCTATAAATTTTCAGAGGAAGGATTAGAGCGTGCGCAGCGAACGACCGAAGCGATCTATCACAAAATCAAAACGAACCTTACCTTCATCTACATAAGGTTCAAAATATAGTATATAAAAGTTACATCTATTAATTATATTTTTAGAGGAAGGATTAGAGCGTGCGCAGCTAGCGACTGAAGCGATCTACAGCAAGGACGTGAAGTCGTTGGTGACGCTCAGTTCCACGGAGCTGGAGCAGGTGTTCCAGGGGGCGCCGGTGGTGCACCTGCTGCTGTCTCCCGGCGTCACGGTCCTCGAGCTAGGGATGAAGGCCGGCTGCTTCCCGACAGAGAGTGAGTTGCTAGCTCGTACAGCCCCTCTTGATCTCATTCCCTAATTATTACTGAGTAAAAGAGAAAGAAGACGCCAACTCGAGAATTCTCTGTAGGGAGTGTGCGTGAACTGTACGGGGTAGCATAGGAGCCCTGTTAATGCTGTTAAGTATCACCAAGTTGGTCCCATAGTAAAAGTTGCTCAGTATGATCCCAAAACCTCCCTGGCAACGGGAATGTAGTTATTTTCTAACCAGAGTGTATAGAACGTGTTCTACCAATAAATTACAAATAAACAAGATGTTTAGAAATCATTGCTGAATGACAGAGTCATGTGGTTACTGGTTTGTGAACACTTTTATAAATACCTTAACCTTAGTTTATAATTCCAGGTGACGCGATACGAATAATCCAAGCCGGCGGCTTCTACATAAACCACACCAGAATCAAGAAAATAGACGAAGTCATCACGCAGTCCGCACATATACTGCCCAATCTCATATCTCTACTCAGAGTCGGCAAAAGGAACCACTACATTGTGAAATGGCAAACATAATATATGTATATAAAATAAAACAACAAATCTATTTGAAATTTTCTTTCAGCATATCCTTATTAGTATTACTTACAACAGAAGCTTGTATACTTGCAGTATAATAATAAAATGCATATCACATAAAACGTCGTAAATACTACATAACATACTTAAGTCTAAAAATTATTGTAAAATTTACTGACACAGTGTATGAACAAAGCCGTGCTAGGCCTCCATGGACGATTAATGTTTATCCAATATCAGCATCTACCGGTTTTCATCATAGCTTACAGCCTGGCAAAAAAGAGTAGAAATTAAAAATTGGCAACACTGTAGTGTCATCCCTGTCAAATCAATACATATTAGAGAACGGGACGACACTACAGTGTTGCCAGTCTTTAATTTCTACTCTTTTATGCCAGGCTGTAAACTTAGTTCTCACGATACGAATGCTATACTGCAAGAGCAGCGCGGAAGTAAATGATAGAGTGAGAAAGTAATACAAGTGTTACCATCTCACTTTAGCTGATAGCTGCCTCTCGCGCTAGCAGTATGTTGCAGGATCGTGAGTATAGTCTGTCCGCTTTTCTAAGATCAAGTGCGCCATAGTAAATCTATGGCGAACTTGATCTTAGAAATCGGACAGGCTATTACTAGTGAGAATATTTATATTAGTACAATTGTATGTCTCAAGCTTTTTTTAAATGCATAAAGTAAACAGCTACAATGAAAATAGGCGATATTGGCCAATAAACTAATCAGACTATGGATGCCTTAAAAATCGCAACTGAAATGGGCTAACTAATGCAGTTGCGTTCTTTTAGTTCGGAACAACTCGTGCACTGCAGTCATACTGATAAGATAAATATCATAAAATATGGCTAATCGTCAAAATGTGTACGTTTGTGCACCCGCCTGGGTGGATAATCTTCCTAGTATCACAACGATCAATTGCAACATTCAATATTGTACAAAATATGCTAAATACAGTTTTGCCAAGTCCATGCAAAATACACAAGTGTGAACTCGAGCACTTTCACTAATTGTTTTCTAGTAAATTTAATTTAATAATTTATTGCTAAAGCAGCCTTGATAATATGCAGGATACATTTTATAATTTAAGTGAGAGGGAGAAATATTAGAATAGTCGATATTGAACTCAAACTAGTTAAATTGCATAGACTCGGAAACTGTAAACAGCTTCGTAACACTACTTCTTAATGTCATTAAAAGCATACAAAGCTCAATAGACAATGTCAAATATGTCTTTTTGGAATATTGCTCGAATTTATTTAAATATAACGCTAAGATAATAAGTATGTACTTAAATTACGCGTGCAAGCTATATTTACGTTCCAATATATGTCTTGTATGTAAATCACAAATGCCTTATAATACGGTACAAAAATAAATAAATCGATAGACAAAAGGCAGATTAAGATATGAAAAATGCAGAAATGGGCTTTAACATAACTTGTACAGTTATTGTAGCTATCATATAAACATGACGGCATTTTTTAGCGGCCCTTTCGGAAACATCGTCTTGTGATGTGTTCTTAAGCAAGTTCATAAGCTGGCTATCCACAGAGTGCGAGGAAATTCACAGACGATTAGGAAAGAAAACTGACACAACAGATTTAGAAAACCATGATAATGTTTTGTTTTCTAGCTCTAAATTCATGTACGTCGTATCTTGTTAGCGACCAGCTTTATGCACCATAATGTTAACAAATGTGATAATTTGTTTCTCTATCCATCCTGGCACTTCGTTTAACGCGTTGACTTTGCCAGTACTTATAATTCCATTATGATTAAAGTATCATTCTAGGGCAAGCACCACTAGAGTCGAATTTTGCTTGATTTCTTTTGTTCTGTGTCTTTTATCAAATCAGTACAAAAATATTATGACCCAAACTTGTGGAAATCAGGCAATTTACTTGCACTCTAGAAGCACTATTCATTATTAATAGGACGTAGATTGCATAATAAAAAGTATAAAACTCTTCAGTCTCGTTCGATTTTTTAAAGCCTTATTTAAGATATGAAGACTTCGCAAGAGAGAAATTATAATCGGGCACGCCGAAGCGACGGGGCACGGCATTTTACAGCTACGGATCAACGCGCTCGAATCGAGAGAGGTTCCTCAAATCGGAAGCACCGGCGACTAACGCTAATCTGTCATGAGATGTGATCAATTAGAAAAGGCGCGCGAGTCGATCTCGACGCCGACACGCGTCGAGACCGAGTCGGTGCCGCGTAATACTGATGATCCCGGGGCCGGCGCGGCGGCTACAGGTCCGTGCTCTCGTGCGTGGCGAGCGGCGCGGCGGCGGCGGCTGGAGTGGCCACCGCCGGAGTGGCCACCGCCGGCGCGGCCACGGGCGGCGGCGGCGCCGGCACCTGCGGCCGCGGCGGCCGCGCCGTGGGCGCGCGCGGCGACAGCGGCACCTCCGTTATGCTGCCCTCCGACTGCGACAGCTGCCGCGTGGCGCTCGTCAGCGCCTTGTGCTCGTCGAGCTCGGCGTCCTTGCCGCCCGAGCTGTGCGTGCGCTGCACGGTGACGCGCGAGCCGCCCTCCTCGTCCGCCGGCCCGACCTGGATCATCGTCGGCTGCTGCTTGTCCACGCTGTATATGTGCGTGCGCTCGAGCACGGTCGGCGTCACGTCCGAGTCGCTGGAGCCGCGCGCGCCTCGGAAGCTCTGCGGGCGGAGCGTCGCGGGCCGCTCGGGGACCGCGGGCTTGTTCCTCAGCTGGACCTCCCCCGCGTCGGCGTCGATGTTGGGTATGATGGTGCGCGGCGCGGCGACGGGGCGGGGCGGCGGCTGGCCGGCCGGCTTGGCGGCGGGCCGCGCGGGCTGCCCGCCCAGCGACACCGGCCCGCTGATGCCGTCCGTCACCTTCATCCGGCCGACGACTCCCGTCTGCGCGGTCACGTTTTTAACGACTAGAGTTGAATCGCTCCTCTCCTCCAGAGCTTTTATGCTTTCGAATTTATCCTTCTCCACTTCTAAGCTCTGCCGCCTCGCCTCGAAGAGGTTCTCCCGGCTGCCCCGGGCCTCGTCCTTCAGCGCCTTGCTCTGCCTGTAAGTGGACCGGTTGATGGTCTGCACGCCCGAGATGACTTTTCCGCTGTCGGATATGACGGGCCGGGGCGGTTTCGCCGGCTTGTCCGCCTCTTTCGAGGGCTCTGGCTGCGCTTCGGGCTTTTTATTTTTGTCCGGAGTGAAGTTGGGCGGGACGGGAGCTAGTGGTTTATTCTTTCTCCTCATGATGGGCTTCGGGCTGCCGAGCGGGGGACTAGACTGGTCGGAGAGGGAGCTGTTCGATTGCGCCTTTTTGATATCGTTCTCGAGTAAAATGAGGCTGGTGTCGTGACTGTTGCTGCGCGAGTGGCGGCCGGGCTCGCCGCGCCGGTCATACTCGAGCATGGAGCGGCTCATGCTAGTGTAGTCGCCATTGGAGTGCTCCTGCAGCGCCGCGGTCTGCGGGAATCCGGGTCCGAAGCCCGGCGTGAACCCATACTCGCACTGATCAGGAAGAAGATCCTCCTTAGTGAAGGAAATGAAGAAATTGATCTCCTCATTGAAGAACCAGTCGGCGTGTTTAATGAGGAGTTCCACGACGCAGTTGACGGCGGTGGTGACGTTCATGTCGAAGGCGCTGTTCTCGTGCGGCCCCCAGAGGAGATTCGGCGCGATAACGATGGCCAAGTTGGAGGGTGTCATTTTGTTGGTGGCCTGATTCTGCGTGAGCGCGGACAGGAACTTGATGAGGTACCTGAGGTTGTTTAAGTTGGCCTCGGGGAGGAGGTGGATGGCCTCCCAGAGGGTGTTGAGTCTCGCGGTCTCGGCGGGCTGGCGCGAGGCGGCGAGGAAGTGCTCGTAGAGGCGGTAGGTGAGCAGCGGCTCGGGGAGCTCGCGCAGGTAGGACTTGAGCACGGAGGCGACCACGTGCATGTCGCGGTAGTCGGGCGGCAGCGGCACGTTAAACAGGCCCGCGTCCAGCGATAACTTCATCCTTTTTACTTTTGACGTGCCTGTCGGGCAGAAAAAACAACATAAGTAACATTCGTTTTCTTAAGTAAAAAAAAAATGCAGAACTAGAAGCATGTTTAGTGCGTAATATATATATTTTTTTGCAGTAAAGAACAATTGTTGAAACTAGTTTAAAGTATTGTTAAGCCTTAACATTTGATTTTTATGCAAGTACATTGTAGTTGCACGCAGAGAAGATGGCCGATGGGGTCGAAAAGTGCTCGAGTGGAGACCACGGACTAGCAAGCGCAGCGTAGGACGTCCACCCACAAGATGGACAGACGATCTTGTTAAGGTCGCCGGAAGACGCTGGATGCGGGTCGCTTCCAACCGGCATGTATGGAGATCCAAGGGGGAGGCCTATGTTCAGCAGTGAACGTCTTATGGCTGAGATGATGATGATGATGACATTGTAGTATTTGTACTCTACGTAATTCAGAGCTCGTATAATAAATATATTGCATATTAAACTTTACCCCAGCCCAAGTAATTTGTTGTGTTTCCTGAGGATTTTCCGGCATACTACTAAATAGATGATAAAAATCTTTAGAGTAATCGTAATACATTAATGTAGTGAACATGACTCACAAAGAGCACTGTTAAGTATATGCTCATTCATGAGTTATTAATATCTGATGAATGCTAGATAGTGTGGAATTTGTAAAGATTGTCATAAAGAAATATGGCCCCGGTATTCGATAGTTATACTACTTGCAGGTGGTTTAAAAGGTACACTATGCAGTGGTACATACCGCCCGCTATCCGGAATAGCCCCTCCTCGTTGAGCGCCAGCTCATGTAAAGTACACACGCACAGCTCTATGGGGAAAGCTATCGTGCGCCCCGTCACCCGCAGGTGATCTTCTAATGGGTATCCGAATACACGTTTCACTGCACTGTCATCTGTAAAAGAAAATAACGTACAAGATACAGTCAAGATTGTTATTGTTCAGGGCAATCACAAGAGATGCTTACTTATCTGATAATATTTTATCAACATTTAACGCGCTCAATACAGCATATCATTTTGTTTTGACCATAGCATAAGTCGCAGTGAGACCGTATTTCGCGGAAATTGATTCATTTCCAACGAGTTATGGGCGTGCTAAGTGCCATAGATACCATAGATAGGCCATAGATAGGTAGCGGGTTCAAGTTTTGCTTTTGTCAATGTATGTACTAGAAAACTATGGTGTACTTAATTCTTATAATTTCTGATCTAGCCCGGATCTAGACATGATAGCCTGGAAATAGCACTAAATTTGCAATAGGTAAAATATCTCAATTTTCGTCTGCTTATATGAACTTGTGCATACACGCATTTTGATATGTTTAATAAGATACTTTTATTCCCTACTTCAATCCATTCAGTCCAGCATTGCTTAATCCATTAAGAAATATTAACAAAGATCCCAGGCCAGTGACTTAGTTAATAAACATACTGGATAGATAATAACTGAAACAAAGAAACTTAAACGAAAGCACACTCTCTCAGATAATGGTTATGTTATGACAATCATATCGTGTTTGTCATCATTGTAGAAAATAGATCATCTGCGAAGACTATTACACTAATTACGGTACAATTGGTGTAGGTCGCACAGCCATTTAAAGCTGTATGAATCATCGTTTCTACTCAGTTTGCGTGTCTGATAACAAGTCTAGTAATCAATGTAATCATTATCTAATAATAATTTGGGCTGAAAATGATTGCAGTGTTTAAAATAAATAACGAATTATATACATGAGTCGATATTCTATTTAGGCATATTATCTTTTTAATATATCGTTGTCTGAGTACCCACAACACAAGCCTTCTTGAGCTTACTGTGGGACTTAGTAAATCTGTGTAAGAATGTCCTATAATATTTATTTATTTATTGATTTATTATTTATTTATTTATTTAATGATATTTATTTTATTTTGCTACCTAGGGGCTGTGCACAAATCACGCGAGGTGTTTTCGGCTACTTTTTGACCCTTCTTTCCCTTGGTGATATTTGGTGAGGTTTTGGCTATCCCTCCTCCCCCACATAAACTAACGTGTATTTTTTTGTAAAGGGTATAGCCGGGTAAGCATGGCCAAACTGTGCCAAACAAACATGGTACAACCCCTCTACTAGTGTTGCGGGTGCCCATGGGCGGCGGTAATCGCTTACTATCAAGCGATACGTCTGCTCGTTGGCCTCCTATATCATAAAACAATCCTTATAGACTTTCGATTTTTTTTTAGGTATAGGTATGTAATTTTTACTTTACGATATTTTCGACTCTTTTTCTTTAGAATATGATTTACATTTCCAAAATCTCCATTAAAAATAAGCTAATTATTTTTTTAATTCTCTACAGTTCAAATCTACAGGAATGAACTCAGTGTACCTGTGTGTACCTTTTATCTATAAATTTGTCGGAACTCGGAACGGAAGTCTAAATGATTGTATTCTAATAGGATTTTCGTGTGAGCGACATCAGCATACGTGTTCAATACGAATAAATTTAGTGTGACAGGAACCTTTTATCATTACATAGTAATGATAGGGCTGTGACATGACATTGGTTTCACTGTTTGTTATCAGGAATGACCTTGACGCCGCTGTCCCACCGCTGACTTTTATCGGAAGATGAGCGGGTTTATTCCTTGCGAACGAATTATATCATTTTTGAAAAAGTAACTGGGATCGATGACATTCCACCACGGCGCCCTCCGGCAACCCCGGCTTATCGCCAGGGCACCCTCACAATGCAGGGGGGGATCAGGGCTATAACCGCGAAAATCGAAGTTCGCAAATTGCGGGGATTTTTCTCTGTCACTCTAATTACGCCTTCGTTAGAGTAAAAGAGAAAGATCCCCGCAATTTGCGAATTTCGGTTTTCGCGGTAGCCGCTCAGAAACGCTTGATCCCCCCCTACGACGTGTGGGGCCGTGCAATGCGGGTTAAGTACCCGCTGGCCCCACTAGGGCTCGAGGCGAGCATATGCTCTCCGCCTTCGACCCTGCCGCCTGCTTCTAGTGCGAACTGCGATTGGTAGTTATCTCGTCGCCAGTCTAACGGGTGCTTGACCGCAGTATTTACGGTACCTACCAGTCACAAATAATCTGTTTGCAGTCTAATTTGAGTATTAAGCCATTAACGATATTTAAAGTGCCATTAAATGGCACAAAGAAATAATTTGTTAATTAATGACCTAAATCTGTACCTACACATATTATAAATTATATGGTTTAAAAAAAATGCACCGTGGTTTTCCTGCTGCTTGAAATCCTCCTAAGGCCCGGCCATACGAGTATAAATGAAAAACCCATAATTTGCCACAGAAATTTGAACATTTAGTGCAGGGAATAGAGTTGATTTTGGTCTTGTTTGAAAATTGAACGAAACAAAACAAATGCGACTCTGTTCCAATTAAATATGATTTAAATTTCATGGAACTGAATAAGTACTTTAGGTAGGACCTTGGGCCTTAGGAGGCTATTTTGTATTGAGGTACTATTAGTCAGAATTAAATTTTGCAAATACATTAACTCCACAAACATAAATTCAGTATTTAGTAGATACTGTTAGTAGTTAGTGTATTCCTGGTTGGAAAAAAGGCCCTATGTGGCTTTGAAGTTGGCTTAAACAATATCCCTCGCAGTATGGAGTACCTAAATAATTATGTTATAGAATTTTTAATAACAACGTTTTTGTAAAAATCTGAAGTTTAATGTTTACACAGCTAAAGAGACACAAGTACATTCTAAGTATCATTATCATTAATTCATTAAAATTTATATTTTATAGTGTCTCACAAAACATTTGTGACATACAGACAAACAGAAGAACATGAGGAAACTACAAAAATACTTTGTTAGTTAGCTATGAAAAGTTTGTATTAAAATACCACTTACTTATGAATCTTTCCAGCTCGGGCACAGTGTCTTGTAATGAATGCAATGCGGATTCATGGTACGCCCGCTGCAGCTTTACATACTGCAGCAGTATGTGGGCCATCTCCGCTTCTTTGGCGACTAGACTAAACATCTCTGCAGCCAGACTGTCCCTGGCTGACTCCACTTTTATTCCAATCTCCTCTAATTCCTCTCGTGCTGCGCTTAGTTTAGCTGGGTTCTCTTCTCTTGCTCGCTGAAAATAAAGTTAATGCTATTAGATGTCAAAGAAAACATGCATGTTGGCAATGTTATTCTTAGAGTTAAGCTGTAGCATAAAATCTTCTGAGTCAATTTTGATGACACCCATGTCATTCGACAAGATTTTTTAGGATTTCGTTTCCAAGAAAAAGGCCATAATGAAAGACATCTGCAATTAAGGGAGTTATCAAATATAGCCCTTTTTGAGACAGATTATGGTATGTTCCCATTAGTAAAGGAATTTTTCACATTTTAGTGCACTACTTGGAAAGTTGGAACACGGTTCATGAGTCAGAAATGAACTGAACAACAGAGTAACGGAGAGTTACCCAAGTACAAGTACTGAAGGTATACCTTCATTTACTACTCTATTTTGTGGCAATATGGATTTGTAACAACATTTCAATATATTCGTTTCTGTATTTTTTCTATGGTAAATGTATTACTGAAAGTGACAATCATTCCAAAAAATTGGTAAAGAGTAGTATTATAACTTCTCAATCATTATCAATATAATAATGATAGACTTGTTTTCAATATCCTGTCATTGATTATGTCAAAAGATAAGTTTATCTTACATGATATTTGTGTGCCGCAGATTCCTTTTCGCTTATGAGTTTACTAAGATGCTTCTTCGTCTTCAGTATGGCCGGGAGATCATGGTCGCTAATTGTTGACAGCGGAGCGATTACTAGTTGCTCCACTTTAACTTCGTGCTCAGCTATTTCGTTGGCTAGGTATTTTTCTGTTTTACCTAAAAATAGATTACATTAGACATTTTATATCATGCTAGCCCACTCAAAAAATATTGATAACAGTTAAATTTATGAGACTCCTTTATATTGTCTAGGGGCTATTTATAGTTTAATAGTTTAATTTAACATAAGCAAATATTTTTAGACATATTTTGAAGTATTATAATATATAAAGGAGATAACAATTATTATTGCAATTAGTTACAATTAACATTTTTACAAATGTTTCCGTATACTTATACATACAATCTTTTCCCATTATACCAAAACATGGGAAATCAACATTATCAACAGAATATAATTATAACAACAACATATTTTGATTTGCACTTTGTTTTAACTAAAACATTTCATGAATAACAAGAATATTCATATTTATATTATTTGTTGATTTAAATAAATATATGTTACATGTTTGTGAGTACTAAATCATCTTTAGATAGGTAGCCAAAAAAGTTCTAAATGTAAATACTATGACCTCATTGAAATGAATCACAATTTGGCTATATAACGAGCCACTTCTGTGACAATTGAGAGCCCCTGACAACTAGACATTATCAAATTGACTTTGCATTAGTGTTAGTTAGCTTACCACATTCAAATAGGATATGTTTCAGGACACTCTCATCATCATCATAGTTGCTAGCTTCCACCATTGATAAACCCAGCATATATTCTGGAAGTTTTTTCAGCCTTTTCTCCCGGGCTGCAGGGTCCTGCCCCTGGGTGCCACCAGCTCCGGTGGCCAGCCTCTTACTAACTAGTTGTAAGGCATTTCTTAATTGCTCTACTTTCCGATCCGCCGTCTGAAGCTCATCCGTGAGCGCTTCGCCTTTACCGCCCCTGCGCGTAAACAAAACCATTCTCACTTTACTGACTTCAAAATGTTGCTCAAGTTAAACTTATTGTTTTATAATATGTAATAACGCTCTTATTTATCTTGTACTGGTGAGGTATACACAAAGATCTGTGATGCGACTGCCAACGATCTCTACAAAGTAGCTCGAATCTTATCTAATGGTGATAGATAAAAAGTATACTGTACCTTGAAAATGTTTGGTCGGCGAGTTGCTTAACCCTAAAGAACTGCTTCTTCATATTGAATAATTTAATTCGCCAATATTATTTATAAGCTACTAACAAGGTCATTGGACTTAGTGAATCGTAAAAATAATAAAACGAAGCAAGATCTCAGTAAGGAACGAAACGTCAGTGCGTCAATGAGATCATCCTCGGTTCCCGAAGGCAGGAAACTTATTTTACGACACTAAGCACGATTAGCAAACGAAAGCACTAATCAATAAGGCACAACATTGTTTTAATTCAAGCTAAATACACAACACACTCCTTCATTTGTAAAATCTGCAATAAATCACAACTATCGTCAGAAAAATAAAATAACATTAACAGATAACATTTAGCTGAATATTGCCATTGGAAAATAAATAAACTATTTGTGAATATAATATGTTCGAAGAGATGAAGGGGATAACGATTATTTGATACAAATTATGCTACAGGTAAATTTGATACTTTTATGAAGTTATTATCTAAATTTATACAAAAACTAAAATAACATGTACATAAAATAAAAATTTCTGAGCGATAGTATAATGTCACTAGCAGTCAGTTGTCATAATGATATCAATTGTGTGCGTTCGAATTTATATACGTGTAGCGGTTTTCTGACCGCGTTGATAAAATAATGTCGCCATAATTATAATAAATAAAACTTTAATAGTAATAAAATTGTATTATTCCTATAATTAATAGGAAAGTACTTGCGTTAACAACCATTTATGGAACTCATCTATTATTAAAACCGTCTCGTCTTCTACTCTATTTCGATCTTAGGGTAATATCAGAACGTCCGTGTCAGTGTCATATCTGTCATCCACTCAACTGTCAACTGTCAGTTTTATCGCAGTCTCCGTATTTTTATTTACATGAAATGAAATTGATTAAGATACGACACTCACAAGCGAAACTGTTTTGTAATGTAGGCATTGCATTCGTAGGAGTAGGGAGCGCGGAATGCACGTTGCTAAAGCACCAAGAGTAATAACACAGTTGACGAGGAACGCATAACAGAGAAGGTGCGTCGCAGTGTAGCAGTGTTGCGTCGCGGTGAAACTATTTAAGTGGAATAATTATTATAAATTCATTTAAATTTGGTACATCTACATTGTTCCAACTCAGTCAAGATGGATCGGCGATTCGTTAACGTTATTTTGTTAGGATTTGGCTTTATGTTTGTCTTTACTGCGTTTCAAACAATGGGGAATATAGAGGTAAGTTATTATTTTAATTAATTACTTTCACTTTTATGTTACTATACTCTTAGTTTTAATGATAACAATCTTCTTTATATGTTAATTTAGATTTTCAGTAACTTTTCCTATAGGTACTTTACCAATAGTGGCGATAGTATCTAAAACACTTGCTTATTTGATTATTAGATGAACATGCTCAGTTAGATTATCAGTTGTAAAAACTTTGTTGTTGATATTTCGAACCTATTAGACATCACCATGATCTACTAAAATTCACTAAAGTTGTGTATTCTGCAGTAAATTTAATTTGGCCCTTAACTTAAAAATAAAACCATAAAATACATTAGTTGTTATTGTTAAAAAACAATAGTTCCAAGACAATCCAAATTAAACCAGTGTAATTTAAAATGTTGTTATTTGTTTACTGTACCATACTTTTTAGTATTTGTTATTATACATCATCTCTGAAAATATCAACTGTCTAGCTATGTCACGGTTCATGAGATACAGCCTGGTGATAGACAGACAGATAGTGGAGTCTTAATAATAGGTTCATTTTTTTACCCTTTCGGTATGGAACCCTAAAAACTATAATCTAAAAAACTCATGTTTTAAAACCTCACAGATGAGTGTATTTTTATATTGTGTATTGTTTTCATTTCTTATAATAAATAAAATAAAATAAAAAGCCTTTTATTTCCTTTTGTTATACATAAGTTTGTTAATATATTTTTGTTGATTTAATTTGTAGGAACCCTTTAGGTGAAGGCCTCTTCCAAAGATATCCATTTTTCACGGTCTTGTGCTATTCTTTTCCAATTTGGACCAGCAATTCTTTTCATGTCTTCCTCCCAGCGCATGTTTGGTTTGCCTTTTCGGCGCTTACCGTCTGGGCCTTTCCAGTTCGTGACTATTGGTGTCCATCTGTGGTCTTTAAGGCGAGCCACATGTCCAGCCCATCTCCATTTTAGCTTTCTAGCGTGTTCTAGAGCATCTATTGCTTTTATTGTTGCTTTTATTTTACTATGTCTTATCTTTTGTATCTTTTTTATGTTCAACATGCTTCGTTCCATTCCCCTCTGGCAAGTAATAATTTTATTTTTTATTTTTTCTGTGAACTTCCATGTCTGGCAAGCATATGTTAAGCTGGGGATGAGGCAGGTGTCCATAGCCTTCTTTTTAAGAGTTATTGGCATGCTACTTTTAAATATTTCTTTATAAGACCAATATTTGTTCCATGTATTTTTGATTCTTCTGTCAACTTCTAGTTCATTGTTCTTGTTGTTGAAACCAATCTGCTTTCCTAAGTATATATAGCTTTCAACATAGTCTAATGGTTTGTTGTCTACAATGATATCTATTTGTTTTGAGTTGGTCATGGTTTTTGTTTTATTTATATTCATCTCCAGTCCTACTTGTTTGCTTGCATTTTGGAGACCATCTATCATGGATTGCAGGTTTCGGGACGATTCCGCGAGCAGCACCAGGTCGTCTGCGAATCTGAGGTGGCTGAGATATTTCCCTTTGATAAATAGGCCTTGGTTTTTCCATTTTAAGCTGCATATGACGTTCTCTAGTACGGCAATGAAAATAGTTGGTGATAAGGGGTCACCTTGACGGACTCCTCTTTCCACTGGAAAGGCCGGACCCATGGTTTCCAGCTTCACTCTGCTGCTGCCTTTTTTGTAGATGTTTTTAAATATATTTATGTATCCACTTTCTATGCCTTGAGTTTTTTTTTCATTTCTTATAGTCTAATTAAAATCATAGTTACGAGTATGTTTTGCCAAAAACTTTACTGAAGCCTACTGGCCCTCATCTTCAGAGATTCTTCCTTTCTTTCCTATTTCTCACTATTCAATAAGATGGAATCATTGTCAAATATTAGGTATTACCAGGTAATTCATCTATTACTGGCCACCCTCCAATAACGAGACTAAAAATGATTCTTTTTAATATTCACACAATCCAAGTAAATTTTCAGAACTAATGATATTATCTTTACTTGAATTGCGTGAATAAATAAATAGTATTTTTATTTTTGTAGGTGTCCAGTAATCCAGTTATTGGAAGGTGGCTAGTAATAGACGAATAATTATCCTTTAAGCATGTATTATATTCATTATTTTATGATTGAATGCATGTAAATATTTCTTATGCAGTATTTTTACAAAGTAGATCGTAATTTTTTGCTTAATATAGGGCTACCCTGGAAAAATCAAAATTTTATGGCGATCGGCGCTCACGTCGTTAATATAACGATAAAGTGCATTAGGGAAATTTCAGATATGAGGTAATTTTAACGTAAGTAGGTAAATTTTCCAATTTAACTGTCAACTTAGTATCCTTAGTAGTGTCAAGGTAGAAACTACCCTATGCAATTTACAATGTTTCACAACGTGAGCGCCATACTACTACATCCATTGTTTTTACTACGTTACGACGTTTACCAAATCCTAAATAAGTCAACGCTAGAGTTAGACCAAGCTAAGTTGGCAGCGATTTTAATAGCACAGTCTGTGCAAGTGTTATTTTAAACGTCATAAATTTATAGAAGTTTGACTTTTAAAATAACAGTTGCACAGTCTGCTATCAAGATCGCTGTCAATTTAGCTTGGTCTAACTTTAGTTGTATGATTCTTACTCGTATTACTTATGTAAAACAACACAAGTGTAATGAACCGGATTCCAACGAATAGGCGCTTTACCGGCGACCTTGAAATGAACGCAGTGTCCTATAAATGACAAATCAAAGAGCGCTTGTGAAAGGTTTATTCGCGTTCATTGCAACACGGATTTTAGGATCGACGACAATATGTCTACATATACCTTATGCTGTATAATACTACACAGTTATCAAACAAACGGACGTGTTTCATAATAGATAAAAGTTGTGCTACAAACAACATACCTACAATACCTACATACCCAATTATGCTGGTTGACGGCAATACTTGTCGGTAGCGTATAAATAAGAGGCTAGTGCAGTGTGGATCTTGCAACGCGAACCCCCAAGGCTAACGTATTATGAACAATTTCCAAAACACGTAATCGATAATTAAAAACTTTAAATTTTACGAGAATCCATTCAGAAATGCGACCTGTAGAGGAGAACAGCCGGACAGACGTATGAAAGCATTGAAACGGAGACGATTCACGTTCACTCGGTCAATTAATCCACTTTAGATCGCAGCAATTTCGTCTTTATCTATAGAGTAGAGATCTATTTGAAAAATAAACATAAATATTTAAGTAAATAATGGAACTACAGAACTACACACATTATTCATTAATTTGCTTTATTTCCTAGTAAATTCCATTTCAAGCTAAGATATCTACGATCCTGTTAATTCGGTAGGTGCCTTGGGATAATTTCGTGCGGGGTTATTTGGAAAATGGCAAATATCTACTAAACTAGAAGCACTTTCTACTGTAGCAACAGTACGGAAGATGACATGGTAAGCGTTGCAGTAGCGTAAGTGTTGCTAAAGTATGAAGTGCTTCTGGTCTTATAGATATTTGCCATTTTCTAAATTACCCCGCTTTCGAAATTAACCCAATGCAATTTACTACAATTTTGTTTTAACCTTTTGGTCATGAGACAATGGAGAGCAGATTTTCGAATAACAAATATCGCAATGTGAGTCAAAACTGTCAGAAGACTAGCTAACTTTTACGCTGCTACTACTATAGTCGCATCAATAAAAGTCTGCAAATTTCTGCCTGCGGTCTGCGGATTTGATAGCCCACGCAGTGTAAGTGTTATGTATACGTCATAATTTCATAGAAGTTTGACGTTTAAAAAAACACTTGCACTGCGTGGGCTATCAAAATCGCTGCAGACTTTTTACGGTCTGACTTTACTTATTTGTCGGTTATCGTGTCTGTCGAATATCTTCCAAGGTTGTGTAAGTTCAACCAGTTTAGTACAAAATTTTTAGTTAATGAATATCATATGAATATGTGGAGATTGTTTGTAGAGCGATGGAACAAAGCGGCTCTACAGCTCGCGTTTCCCGCAACATTAGTATGTGCGTGGCATCGTTATGACGACGTCAACTATATCCGCTTTTCTGCTCGCTTCCTTACACAAAAAAAAAACTAGTCATATGATATGCTGTTTCGTATTGCGAGTATTGCGACACTATAAGTTGTTACCTCAACGTTGGAGGCGGTAAAAACAAAAAAAGAACATTTTATATGATTACGGGTGATATCTTGTCATTATATTAGAGCGCGCACTTTGAATACATATCTGCCTAAATATGTTTATGGCCGTCAAAGAAGCAGTTAGGTGATATTCCATTCGTAAAGTCAAGGTGTAAGAGTAAAGCTCAAAAAATTCCTGCCTTCGATGCGTTTATGGATTTAGAAGAAAAGGAAGGGTTAATTCTGTAAACAGGGATTTCCAGAATTTCATAAGATCCTCCCACATGAAACGAAATTGACACACTGGCAACATTATATAGAACATATACTTACTCAAACACACTCAACTTTTCAGTAGATAAAGGCGCGAAATTCAAATTTTCTATGGGATATGACCCTTTCCCCATAGAAAAAAAAGCGCCCTTTTCTACTGACAAGATTTGCTTGACCAAGTATATATATATATATATATGCTGTGAACTAATTTAATAGTCTGTCCGGAAAGAGTAGAGTCAATGCAGTATTGGTTCCCATTCCACGATTCGTCTCTTTCCGCCCAGTCTCTATTAGGAGGTATTTAACGTTTTCCGAAATTAGGTACCCCAAATTAGGTCAGATAAATCAATTAAAAGGTTTAAAAAAAATTTCATGCTACCGAATTTAAAAAATAAACATTAATAGGTATAGTAACAGCACCAGTCATGGGACATTTAAGAGGAAATTTGGAGTATTTATGATATTTCCCGTATACATGTAAATGGTCTACCGCTTAGCGTGTTAAAAGATGAAAGTCCTATCCGTCTTTCATGTTTTAGGCGTGTTGTATGAAAGATACAGCAATTAGTTTCCACATATTTAACAAATTAAAAGTATGCTTTTTTTCTCCAGTCATGGACACCAAAGCTCCAGTAATGGGCCCCCGGTAATGGACGTGCAGTAATGGGCCCCCTATAATGGACATTGCTCTATCAGTATAAAATATTGAAATGGGGAATAAGTTACGGCGAATAAATCAATGTTTGGTATAATCTTTTATCGCTGAATGTATTTTTCTTTCCACAGCCAATTATTAACTATTGTATTAGATCCATCGAGACAATTCTAATATACCCAAACAAAATTAGTTAGGGTTTATTGCGATAAAGTTCCCATGGCCACCTCCTGTCTCCATCATCAGATTAGGTCCATGTTATCATAATATTGCATTATCATCCGATTTGCATACTTAATTACGTACTTACACAAAATTTCAACTGAATCGGAAATCGAAAAGTGGCTCAAATTCAGCTACCAAGATTGGACCCACACTAACTAACAGGGCCAGTTAAATAAAAGTTTGGAAAAACGATATTAATTTATCCGAAGTCCGAGAATACCTCCTGATTGACATATTTCGTAACTACATTTTACTTCTGTATTGTTTAAACATGAAATTATGGCATGGCAAGCATCATTCTCTCAATTGTCCCATCATAGGAGGTACGCAGTTTTACAGCTCCTATAATGGGATTGGGCCAAATACCACTATTTTTTTACAACTGTGGAGTCACAACATAGTGTGTTGTATACCTTATTTCATGGTAAATTCAATTAACAAAATATAAATGTATACCATTACCACTTTATTTTCTTATCATTTGGGTTTAAAATTTTCCCTTGAATTGTAAAAGAAAGTTTTATTAGAAAATTAACAAAACGCATTCTAGTTTTCATCAAGTATTAATTAATTGAAATTTAATAAATTAATTCACCTCTCTTAGCGAAGTTGTTAAGAATTCGTAGTGGTATTTTTTTTCAGTATCACGACAATTTTTGGGTTGACGCCAATTTCTTAAAAAGCAACCAAATTTAATGAAACTTCAAACTGAAACAGCTCTTGGGCCCTTATTTATGATAATATACAGCCAGTGTTTATAAACTACTTTTAGATACTTATTTTAGAGGAATTATGTTTTTTTGTCCCATTACTGGTTCCACGTCCATTATAGGGTATACTACTATATATGTGTATCGATTATTTCAATCCCAGCTCGACTCTAATACGTCCGCTACTCTACGAGGCATTTTATAACGAATAGTTGTAATTGCATCACGTTGCGAGTAATTTAATTAAACTATCATAACCATATTTTTTGTAATTCATTGTTTGGTCAGTGAGCGCCGGTATAATTAATTCATTAAGGCTTTACCCGCTTCCGCGTAGACTAATACATAGTAAGATTGAACTAGCAGTAAGTTTTATGTAATTGTTCTTTCTGTACTAGATTATTTAACAGTAAAATAACAGAAAAAATAAACCATTTTGAAGAAACGTCCGCGCTGTCTAAAAATAAGCAGTTTAAGTTTACCTGCTCACAGACAAATACATACATAAGTTAATATAATTATCGTCAACTCAGTCATCGCATAAAATTATGCATTTGTTAAACGGGCCAGACACTATCATGAGTAATGACATTACTTTAAAGAAATGACATTAATAGTGATTGAAATGAAGAAATGACAGCAAGTCATGATGAAGTTAGGTTTTACACGTTCCGTGTTACAAACAAGATTTCGATCTTGGTTAATGCATTGACTTTGTGTACTTTTCTTGTACCTTTCTTTTGGTTAAACTTCGACAAATCGCCAGTCTTAAAAAGAAAACATTACAAAAATGTCACAGCTGCTAAATTGATACCTACGTTTAGTATGAAAAAAGTATTCGTAATATGAATAGGCTGAATACTAATACAAAATGTTATTTAGGGCTCAATTTTTAGACAGAAAGTTCAGTACAATACTGCTTACACATTTATATAGGTAGGTTTCTATAATATTAAACGTTACGTCATTTAAACTTTAATTTTATTTAAATCCCACTCAAAGAGAAACTTTATATTATATTATTATCGCTCACTTATTGCAAAGAAAGCGGATAAACCTTAAAATATAAGTAATCCCCAAAAATATCGCTTGCAATTCACGTCTGTTATATCTTGTTTTATGAAAATATCACGCTCATAAAAATACGATTCATGTTTGTTTCGAAACCTAAAGACGCGGCTGACACTTGTTGTACTTTATGCACTTTTACATTATCTGCAATTTATTTATTGTTACTTTGTTGGTTACCTACATTATCAAGTTTATTGACATGGCCGTAACTTATTGTTATGTAATGTGCAATGAGATCATCGACCGAGATTTTTGATGGTCGCAAAGGCTTGGGCGACGGTATTTTTTTGTACGCATATGTTTGAATACCTACTATCGTAGTTATTACGCGATCGCAGCTGGTTATTTCAATTGTTATAACATCGTTGTGAGGTTTACAGGTCATCTTCTATTGCCGTTTGGTATTCGACGAAGCAGTAATGTTGCATTGCATTGTCTTTACCAGTAGAATAAGGGAAAGGATTCGATTAAAAATGTTTCTTAGTATCTACTAAGTTATTCATAAACGTAGCTCATATCGAACATAAAAGAAGTTTATTTTCTTATATCAATTTTATTGCTAATTGAAGTACCTACCTATAGTACTTACCAAACAAGATTAAACACACAGTGGAAACTTTATGAACTCTGCATAGTTTTTTCCCCTTTCTATCTGTTCCGTATACCTAATACCAGCTTTGTATAGTTTGATATTATGAGATTTTGGAATTCGGTACATATTTCAAAGGTACTTACGATTGTTCAAAAGAAATATTGGTGTCTTACGTCACATTGTAGTGACATTTTATTGTTATTGTAAGCGCGAAAATCGCAAATCGTAAGCCGTTTAAAGCAGCAGTAGAAAACTTGTTAATGCATAGGGTAGTTGCGCAAGCACTTGGTTACGGCAGCGGCCAGTACTGGGATATTATTATACCTAGTGGTTTATGAAACTTGTATCTTGTATTTAATAGAGAATAAGTAATACACGTTCTACATTTAGTGCGGAAATAGCGCACCACAGATACGATAGAAGTGAACTGCGAAAGAGAGAGTTGGTTCGTATATACTACGTGCTGTCGCGCCTCGCTTCTTTAATTTTTAACATGCTTTTTAACAGTTTTCTGATTAGCCAGAGCGCCAAGATGATTAAGGGGAGATTGCATCTAACCATCTGTCATCGTTAAAACATTCGCTAAATTGTATTGTATGAGAAGTTTCTTAGTTCACTGCTCATTGACGTTGATCAGTCCGTCAATTGCGGTTGGGGCCCTAAATGTTTCATGTTGCATTCGACATGACCTTTAATTTTGAACCACAATATCGTTCTCCATCTATAGTGGTAGTAGGTACCTAAATAATTGAAAGTGTAATACAATCCGTTGTTGAACTATGTATTATGTATATGTACTTAAGTATTATTGACAACACAAGGGCAAGTTTGATGAAATTGTCAATGAATTAAATTATCGTGTCATTTACACGTGTGTGTTTACTAGTTTCACTATCTATAAACGGTATGATTCTCTTGATTTTCTGGGTTTTCCGTGAGCTAAATCAGGCTAAATTATCTACTGTTAACAGGAGTAGATCATTTTGATCCTCGCTCTCACATTGCTGCGTCTGCTGCTGACTATAATTAGTTAAGGTACTAATTACCCAGTTATGAGTAATTGTTTTTATACTTAATGTTTATTTTATGATTTCATCCATATAATCACTATACCTAAATTAGGGTTTATCTATGATGTCGATAATTTCAAGGATTTGTATTCAAATGTATGTCAAGAGGATTCGTTTTCAAGGGTTGTGGCGATAACATGTCATGTTCCAGATAAATACGTGACATCTAGAGATTTGATGACATATTGTCATAACATAATATTGTCTTAAAATAGAATAGATTTTAGAATAAAATAATTCCGGGCGTTACAGTACCAGTAGTATAGCTGGTCAAGCAAATCTTATCAGTAGAATAAGGCGCGAAATTCAAATTTTCTATGGGACGATAACCCTTCGCGCATATATTTTTTAGATTTGCCGCCTTTTTCTACTGACAAGATTTACTTGACCAACTATAACATAAGTAAGTAGGTACATACTTAATAAATGTCACAAAAACATTTTATAAGTAAAGATTGCTCGGCTTGGTGTCAAAATACCTTTTGGATACCTTGACTGTTCTTCCGTGGAAACCATTTCTAAAGAGCGCGACCGAGCTATACAAATACATATAATAAATGCTTATAATCTTAATAAACCTATAAAAAATATAATATTCAATATCCGCTGTTATCAACTCTGCCTAAGGCTGCGTTTCCACCAAAGATGAGCGAGCATGCGTAGCGTAGTGAGGGATGTCTTTTTAAGAACCAATAGAATCACTGCATGCTAAGCGAAAAAAACAAATGAAGTGATATTCTATTGGTTCTTAACACTCACAAGCTTTAGGTATTCTATTTCATTGCGATATCGCAATTAGTGTCTTAAATATAAATTATTCATTGAGTGGTCCTTTCAGAAACCTTATTTTTGAGTGCTATTTAAATGGCGAAATAGATGAAATATCTAAAATGTGCATAGATTGATACGTTATTACTGGTTATTACGTATTTGGATACATGCAACTTCATTATCATACAAGTTTGGAATCCCCAGCCTTGAACCAACATGAACTCATGAATACGATTATAGACTTATTTTGGCAGAACGCTTGACGCAATCAAGGCTGTCTAATGATTGCTTTTTAACCGACTTCCAAATCCCAAAGGAGGAGGTTATCAATTCGGTTGTATGTTTTTTTTTATTTTTTTTATTTTTATTATTATTATTTTTATTTTTTTTATTTTTTATGTTTGTTACTCCATATCTCCGTCATTACTGGACCGATTTTAAAAATTCTTTTTTTGATTGCATGTATATGCATACAGATTGGTCCCGTTTTTGGCAAAATCCAGTTCTGATGATGGGATCCATAAGGAATCGACGGAACTCCTCAAATCTTAAAGGCATACATATAGTGATTTTTGTGTTTTTATCAACAAATCAAGCATATACATTCAAAAACGTGACATTTGATGAAGTGGAACTGCTGATGATGATCAGAACGGAACTCTTCAACGACGCATAGTTCACCTTTGGCGATTTGTCCTCTTCCTTATGTTTGTTAAGCAAGTTAAGTTTTTAAGCAACATTTTTGTCAAGCTTGAGTTCTGATGATGGGATCCATGAGAAATCGAGGGAACTCCTCAAATTTTAAAGGCATGCGTATAGAGGTTTTTGTATTTTCATCAGAAAATCAAGCATTTTCATTCAAAACTGTCGCATTTGATGGAGTGGAACTGCTGATGATTATCAGAACGGAACTCTTCAACGACGCATAGTTCACGTTTGGCGATTTGTCCTCTTCGTTATGTTTGCTAAGCAAGTTTAGTTTTTAAGCCACATTTCTGTCAAGCTCGAGTTCTGATGATGGGATCCATAAGGAATCGAGGGAACTCCTCAAATCTTAAAGGCATACGTATAGAATTTTCTGTATTTTCATCATAAAATCAAGCATTTACATTAAAAACTGTCGCATTTGATGAAGTGGAACTGCTGATGATGATCAGAACAGCACTCTTCAACGACGCATAGTACACGTTTGGTGATTTTGAATTTCGATTTTGACTTGGACTGGGACCCGGACTCGTACCCGGATCGGAACCGGACCTGGACTCGGACTCGGACTTGGACCCGGACTCGGACCCGGACTCGGACCCGGACTCGGACCCAGACTCAGACCCGGACTCGGACTCAGAGACCTGGACCTTGACCCGGAAAATCACTATGATACCTAAACTAAATAAACCGCTATGATTACCTACCATAAAATGTAGGTATATAGTATGATGATATTGATGATGCCAAACCCCTCCCGCTCATACCTCCGTACACCGCACGGCATGCGCCGTTAAGTAGGTTAGGTTAGGTTTGAACTGCGATCCTCACAGACCAAACAAAAGTGGGTTAGGTTTGGTTAGCACTGCGGGCTTCACAGAAACGAAATGCTACTAGAAAAGTGGGTTTGATTAGGTTCGAACTACGAACCTCACAGAACCGAACTGCAATCAGAGAAGTGGGTTAGGTTAGGCTAGAACTACGACCCTTACGGAAACGAAATGCTACTAGAAAGTACTGGTTTTACCTCCTTTTCTACATAGTGCCACATCTACCATCATTTTTCACCGGGCCCCATAGAAGTCGGTTTTTTTTTTCTTAAAAATTATTATCGAACCACATTTTCAAAAGAAGCTGCCTATCACAGAAAAAAATATGGCGCGGATTTTGAAGTTTCGAAACTCGTATAAGTAAGTGAAGTAGGTACATGAAAGGTTAACACGACTTATTATTATTTTATTACACACTGTTATGATACCTACGGTGACAAAAACTGACATTGATTTCGGCAGTTCTGTTGCAAAATTTTCTTTTTTTGATGATATACGATACAAGAATTTTACGAAGTTACATTTATTGAGTAGGCGTTATACTTTATTGGGTGAAACTTGTGAATTTTATTGTTTTGTGTGGTTGTAACCACCCACTCAAAATCATAAATTAAGAATGCAAGGCTGGGAGCTTGTTTTATGCATTCGGATATGTAGACAAAATTATAACTCTTCCAAGGTGGGTTAACTGGTTAAACACCTTTACAACCAACAGAGATTTACAACCGATTTACTTAAAGGGTTTTTAAATCAAACCCTTTAAGTAAATCGGTTGCAAATCTCTTGGTTACGATCAAAATGGGTGTGATACTATTACTATCTTCTCAAAACCCTGTGTCATTACTGCTAACAGTGTCTCAATCTGATACACTTAAGAAGACGTGCCACCTATAGGTATACGTATACATATAGGCAGAGAAAGCATTAGCCAATTTAAGGTAAATTTACAAAAAGCTTTACTGTTTACAACTCATAGCTCATTCATTGTGATCACAATATCTTTAACTTACATAGGCATAATACCTACACTGAGACAAAAGTACAACAAAAATACACTTAGAATTACAAAAATAAACTTAATCCGGGGACAAGGAGAGTTAACTAATAGGAATAAATTGACTTTTGCAATTTCTATTAGTTTTTGCAATTTCTATTATCTGTTTGTTGAAATTATATTTGGGATTACTGAGCTGTTTGTAGAAATAAATAAACTTTACAGAAATAGTGAAACGTCCATAATTATTACTAAAACTTCATTTTTTCCCCCAGTACAGAACTGTTTTTTAATTCCTGGTGATGATTTTTCTCTCAGTGTATGCAAAATTTGTTAGTTAGGCCTAGACTAGGCTAGACCAGTCAACTATGAGGCCAAACAAACATTATTAAAAATATTCTCTTTTTGTCCTCAGAAAACGATCCTCGACAGCATATCCCAAGATGACCCCTCGTTCACCGGCGACGGCTACACGTCCCTGGCCATCATCTACGCCACGCTGGCCGTGTGCAACTGGCTGGCGCCGTCCGCCATCACCCTCACGGGCCCGCGCGGCGCCATGATCATCGGCGCGCTCACCTACCTGTGAGTATTACGTTTCAGACCTGTAGCACAGCATATCCCAAGATGACCCCTCGTTCACCGGCGACGGCTACACGTCGCTGGCCATCATCTACGCCACGCTGGCCGTGTGCAACTGGCTGGCGCCGTCCGCCATCACCCTCACGGGCCCGCGCGGCGCCATGATCATCGGCGCGCTCACCTACCTGTGAGTATATTTCATGGCTCCTTTACACGATGGGCCAGCGCCGGCCACTCCAAGCGACGCAGCCATGCGGTAGAATGAGATAGCAATATCACTTGCTCCCTCTAACGCATAAATGCGTCCCTTGGAGTGGCCGGCGTTGGCCCATCGTGTAGAGGAGCCATCAGATCTGTAGCACCAGTAGCGTAGTTAGGCGTGGGCGAAGTGGGCCGTCGCCCACGGTCTTGCGAGGCTCCTTCGGGCACAGTGAAAGAAAAGGGCCTCGCAGATGCGACTTCGCCCACGGCTAGTATTAGTTCACGCTACGCCATTGTGTAGCACGACAGCAACACCATCGCATCATCAATGCCAAACAGGATAAGACGACTTGGCCAGAAAGCCCGTTTATGTCGTGAAAAGGTCAGGGCACTTCTGCGTGTTTTGATTATACAGCTGATTGTTTCGAACAATAGAAACAGCAAAGACAACAAAAGTCTTTATTTATTTATTAAATATTTATTGCACATAGGAAAAACACATTGTACAAAAGGCGAACTTAATGCTATACAATAAGGCATTCTCTTCCAAAATAAAATAAACGTTTTTCGAAAATAAATGCGGCAGAATGCAACCATTTAAACATAATAAAACATACTACATACAAATTAAATATTTTTTTGAGTTTTTAAGTAGTACTCCGGTGGTCATTTTTCTTTAGTGTATGACAATGACATCTATTTTTAGTTTATAAAAAATAGTCCTATCATAATTCTTGCATTATGTAAATAGGTGTGACCTACTTATAGCTTAAATGATGCACTGGATAACCTTAATCAATTCCTGTGTTAACATACTTACATAATCTCAATACTTGTATTGAACGTATTTTGCCCTTATTTAGATATTACGCAAATAATCTATGAGTAGCTTAACTGGGTGAATCAACTTGTATTTTGCTTATGCTTTGTCCCGTGGGGAAAACAGTTACAAGATTGTCGGAAAAAATGCTGTAACACATACCTATTACATTACTTACTTCTTACATGATTATAAATATGATTTCACATACGGACACCTACAGAGGTGTAGGTGTATTTACTGATTTTCTGATAAACATCAGCGACTTTAGCGAGACAGATACTGAATGTCACTTTCTGAAGTTTTTATTGCCGTAGCGATGGAATGTGGCCGATTTAAACACCGGCTGTTATTTTCACGTTCGTGTTTGCATGCTAAACAGATACCTCGTTTAATAAAAATGCTCATTTAAGCAAGGTTCAAGGAAAATATATCTTCTTTATTACACTTAGTTATAGTAAAAAACATCTAAACTACACCATATTTGTTTATACATATACCATATTAACCAGAAGGTTAATGATTCTAATATACTAGCAAGTTGTAATAACTGTTTCTAAGTTTTTTTTTATATTACAGTCCTATTGCCCAATTTACCTTACCTTGTTCTATAATATGTATATTGTTTACCTACAATCTGACATGAAACAATCAGTTTAAAACAAAAGCAAATACCTAACAGTTATGGTATTAAATGGAGCAATCGAACTGTAGTTTTATTAGTCTTTGTGATTAGTAGGTACAGGGGCCCATTTCTCGAACGCTATTAGACTAATAAAATTAGTCCACGAACTGTCAAATCATATGGGTTACCATGGCAACACATTAATAATATTAGACTAATACTATTCGAGAAATGGGCCCCAGAGTTTAGTAGGTACGAGTACACTGTGCATATATTCAAGTTGAGCTTATTGTTTACTGCTTTACTTATAATCCTAGGTATCTACACGGGTTCTGTCTAGATTGTTATACTTATGTAATCTACTAAAATACGTTACTCAGTAAAACTAGAGGAATATCTGCGAACTTGCTAGTACATAGCGCTGGCGATATTACCTATGTATACAGTTTATAATACTATATTGCACTACACTGTAGAAGAAATAATGTACCTACACATATCTTTGATATCGACATATACCTACCACACGTTAAACGAAGCAAAAAAATAAAGTGGGCGATGCTCGTATGAAATTTTCTTACAGGGTACAATTACTTACTGATGAATTTAAAAAGTTTTTTCATCACACTTGCTCGGAAAAGATGTATTTACACGTAGGGCTTGCGGGCGGGAAATTGAAATTTTCGCCCTAGGGCGGAAAAAATCTTTTCCGAGCAAGTGTGATGAAAAACACTTATTTACACGTAGGGCTTGCGGGCGGGAAATTGAAATTTTCGCCCTAGGGCGGAAAAGTGTTTTATACAGAAGTTTGTTTTTATTAATTCTCCTTTTTTTCCTTACAAGTGTGATGAAAAACATTGTGTGTGCCACGGGCGATAAAGAAATTCCGAACTCGTGAACATTTTAAGCCCTCGCTTCGCGTCGGGCTTAAAATTGACACTCGTTCGTAATTTCTTATTTCCCGCCCTTAATACACAATGTACTATTATCGTTAGGCATATACAGCACATTTTATAGTAATGTCTTAGCACAGAGTCCGCTGCACAATAGCGAGTGAAACTGCCCACTTACGGCTAGGTAAGTGGTGAGACGTTTTAGTCGGGTTTTCTCTGCATTACGGCTCGAATCTCTTTCGCATGTAACTAGCAAATGCATAACGTAGGACATAAAGTAAAGAATATTTTGTAGAGAATATTTAACGATTTTATATACCTAGAGCTTGTTCTAGAACGTAGTGGTTATAATTCTCTTTTTCTGAATAATAGGTAGACATTAGTAGATAGTCCAATGGACATAAGTATATATTACATTACCGTTTATTGACTTTATTCAAGGTGCTAAGTATATGTACCTGCCGTACCTATTTACATTTACACTAATCGTTTTGCACATAAAGCGATAATTAATTATCTTATTTACTTTGCAAATTGCAATGCATTTATGTATCTACGTAATAAAGAAATTGGTCGATGTTTTCTACGAGTCTCTTTTTTTTGCGACTTCGGGGTTGGTCCGCTAATAAAAGTTATTTTGAACATAAAGATAAGTTTAATTCTTGATAAAATATGATCTTAAGTTATTTAGGCTGATCTTTTAATAATAAACGTTGTTGTTACCTACTCACTGTTTCGGTCCACTAATATGATGTGGCTCACTAAACACGCGTAATTAACTGCGTTTCGATAAGTGTAAACTCAGCGATTCAATATTGTATCAAGGTAAACTTTTAAGTAAAACTACATAATATAATAGGTATGTAAAGGTATTGAATTCAATGCACTTTGAAGATATTGTTCAGTGTTTACAGAGGTGGAAGGCAAGTCTGAATCTAAAACCATGTGTTTGTATGCGAGCGCTGCCTATTAGCCTAATCTAATAAATTATATCGTCAGGTGATTTATTCAGGTTATTTTATTGCCATTAGTAAGTTTTGGTTGTCACCTGAAGTCCCTGACGATATAATATAATTACTTACTTAGCGGATACCTACAGGTCTGGGTGAAGCGACGATGACGCTAACGACTGCAAATATTTACCCGCTTTATATTACCACATTACAACGAACATAATTAATACTAAAGTACGCAATAAAAAAAGGAAAAACATATGTACACATCATTGACATTGACATGACACATAAATCATATGTTTATGTTTGGTGCGTGCAAGTTCATAGATAGCATAATAGCAAAACTCATAAAACTCGAATTAAGTGGCTCATTGTGTAGGTACCTAATTAGTGGAAATATACACATCAAACCATTTTATAGTAAATTTTTTGAGTAGCCTCAGTGAGACGGATTTACCTACTTACGAGTAGAAGTGGTTGGATAGCGTGGATCAATTAATACAATCCCGTCTGTCCTCTTTGCGAAAGCGATTAACGATAACGCTTATTGTTAGAGCAATCAGCAGCCTATAAGGTAATGCCAGTGACCGATATTTGATATTATAATATTACCTATTTACGACATTTAAAATTATTCTGATCAATAGTGCGATTAGCATTAGTTTAATTTGTAACTTTTATAAGTTTAACGTGCTTGACTGCTGATAAAGATCAAAATTGTATAAGTCGTAGAGGCGATAAATTATATGCATACCCAGTTGGTAACTGGATTTTAAAGCTTATTTTATTACTTTGCAAACATTTGTGTTGCGTTTGTAAAATTAAACTTGTATCATACGAATCACTGTACCGAAATGTAGGTAGGTAATATACTTTTGAAACGCCTGCTCAAAATCGAATCGCATTGAAGGTCTGATCATCTGATGGCTTAATCTGCATCAGCCCAGAGGAATTGTAGTTAATGGGGTACACGAGGCATTACCTTAGTTGGTACTTATTTATATTTACGCTGTGTTAGAAACCATCATGTCTATGAATACTACGAGAATTAGTATTCCGTAAACAAGTCTAGCTGTACATCGAACCTTCACTCTCTAAACACAAGGCCACATATTTCCTTGCACGTTTTGTAGTCGTTATATACCAGTCATTATAACACTAGCATATAATATTTCTTATTCAATTAACTTGTTGACACAGAAGTAATCAAACAAACCAGTTAGCACCATTCTTTAAGCATGGCCAACATGCTCAGCGTGAGATAATTGTATGGGTCAATTTGATCAAGGAAAATACTGTAGATAAACTTTTACCCGCCTAAAATTCAGATTCAGATGATTTATTTATAAACACAAAGTAAAGTTTACACGTCAATTGTCTTAAAAACTACAAAACTATTTTATACAATATAATTTATGACTATTTACACTATACATGGAGTAGGCATATTATATGTATGTAGATAGTTTATAAGTGAGTGCAACGATCCCTTTGAAGAAACTCGTTTATACTATAGCATGCTAATTCAATGAGCATGTTTTTAAGTTTTTTGGTGAATATGGCATCGCTAGGCGAATTTTGAATGTCCACAGGGACACGGTTGTACAAGTTAGGTCCGACAACCTCAAAAGGGACAGTTTAACCAGTTGGAAAGTTTGTCGTCCACTTTTACTTTACAGTCAGGATCTTTTAACTCTTAAATTTTATCGAATTTAACTACACAATAGACCGAACCAGCGGGTCATCTTTTTTCGAATCATTTTCTCTCGTACAAATGATATATACCTATACCTATACATGAGTTTGGCCATCAGGTCATATAGTTTCCTACCTTATTAAGGCACTATCATAAAAGGACCTCTCCTCTGTTTCTCCTTAGCCTCAGTTTAAGTTTAGCTTTTCTGATACTGATAATAACATGAAGATATAAATTGATAAATACCTAACTATATACTTGCCTAATAAGGTTGATACAATGTTTAGTGTCTTGTCATTTCGCAGTCGAAAGATCAGCGACGCTAGTGTCCTACCAGATACATGTATTTGTACTGAACTACACACCTATAGTCGCACCAATAAAAGTCTGCAGCGGATTTGATAGCCCACGCAGTGTAAGTGTTATTTATACGTCATAATTTCATAGAAGTTTGACGTTTAAAATGACACTTGCACTGCGTGGGCTATCAAAATCGCTGCAGACTTTTTACGGTCTAACTCTAATCAATCTAATGGCTATTAATTAGTGGTTTGACGAAATGTCAGCGGCTGAATTCTAAACAATTCTCAAGAACTTCCGATGTATATTACGCTCAGCTATATTAGCTATGCTTGAATCCACTCAACGTTAGCAGTTGTTTCCGTTGAGAAATAAGAATTTACAAACATAAGTAGGTATTTTGTGGTGTATATGCAAAACATCCATCTTATACACCACCGATTCGCTATTCGTATGTTACCTAAGCATGAATTTTCTTACTACAAGTTAAAGATCAATTTGATCCTTTGAGGCAATTTTCCTCATAGAACTTGCTTTCCTTTTATGCATAAATAAACCTTTTAAGATTATTTTAAAAATGTAGGTTAAATTGCCTGTTACTTGATATGTAGTTAATTTATGGAGGTACATGTTTGTACGGAGTATGAGTTAGCGAAGTTAATCGACCGTAGATTTTACCCTTTGTTTGTTGGCTCTGTCCCAAATGCCTTCGGCGAATCGCCGACGGGGTATTCAAACTTATTTTTATGTAATATTGGCAGATATGTTTGCAAATTCCTGTGATTCTTTGACCTTTGGTGGCTGTGGTAACTCAATGTTGGGGTCACAACTTATCTACAGTCAGTATGATAGTGTTATCATGTCTGTATTTGTATCGTCTGTAAGGAATAGGTGCTTCCCCATTTTATATATATATAAATATAAATAAATATAATTTAGCCTATATACGTCCCACTGCTGGGCACAGGCCTCCTCTCAAGGACGAGAGGGTTTGGGCTATAGTTCCCACGCTAGCCCAATTCGGATTGGGGACTTCGCATAGACCTTTGAATTTCTTCGCAGATGTATGCAGGTTTCCTCACGATGTTTTCCTTCACCGAAAAGCTAGTGGTAAATATCAAATGATATTTCGTACATAAGTTCCGAAATACTCATTGGTACGAGCCAGGATTTGAACCCGCGACCTCCAGATTTAAAGTCGGGCGTCATATCCACTCGGCCACCACCGCTTCTTCATAGAATGCATATGTATGTTAGTCTGTAAGGTATTTGTAATATGGGCCTTGTTGCCTGAATTAAATTTCTAAATAAAAAAATAAATAAATATCCACTCGGCCACCACCGCTTCTCCATTTTACTTCCCCATTTTACTGGCTTAAATAGAGCGACTTTAGTTTAAGTTTCTTGCTGTTATTGTGATTAACAACTGGCGATGCGGTACTTACTGGAATCTCTATCATCTGGGTAAAAAAATATAGAAAAATTGTGATGGGATAGCCTTGATTTCATTCCGACTTGATATTCTCAAATTTAAAAATATTATAATATTTATAATGTTAATAGGCCACGTTTAAATATAGCTCCTAGCTATATTTTAAAGTTGACCTATTAAGACGAAATAAAAATATTCTAAAGCGTCATTTGACCTTAGATTAAGAAAATGCCAAATGTATTAAGTAGTTGGACGAGTGGTGGCATTGATTTAAAAACCGGGCAAGTGCGAGTCGGACTCGCGCACGAAGGGTTCCGTACCATAATGCAAAAAAAAAACAAAAAAAAAGCAAAAAAAAAAAACGGTCACTCATCCAAGTACTGACCACTCCCGACGTTGCTTAACTTTGGACAAAAATCACGTTTGTTGTATGGGAGCCCCATTTAAATCTTTATTTTATTCTGTTTTTAGTATTTGTTGTTATAGCGGCAACAGAAATACATCATCTGTGAAAATTTCAACTGTCTAGCTATCACGGTTCGTGAGATACAGCCTGGTGACAGACGGACGGACGGACGGACGGACGGACGGACGGACAGCGAGGTCTTAGTAATAGGGTCCCGTTTTACCCTTTGGGTACGGAACCCTAAAAACTGTCTTTAATAGAATCATTATCATTTTTGTTCAGCAGGGATAGAATGGTTCGCTTTTATCGCATCTCGTGATGCTCATGCGTCATGGTAGCCTAGCGGTAAGAGCGTGTGACTTTCAATCCAGAGGTCGCGGGTTCAAACCCCGGCTCGTACCAATGAGTTTTTCGGAACTTATGTACGAAATATCATTTGATATTTACCAGTCGCTTTTCGGTGAAGGAAAACATCGTGAGAAAACCGGACCAATCTTAATTAAGGCCTAGTTTCCCCGCTAGGTTGGAAGACTTGGAAGGTCAGATGGCAGTCGCTTTCGTCTAAAATCTAGTGCCTACGTCTCGCTCCGGGGTCCGCTTGACAACTAATTCTTGGGATTAGTTGTCAAGCGGACCCCAGGCTCCCATGAGCCGTGGCAAAATGCCGGGATAGCGCGATGAAGAAGATTAATATTTTTTGTTCAAAAATTCCTTCTCATTTCCAGGTTCTTCATAGTGACATTCATGTTCCCCCGCACCGCTTTACTGTACGCGGCGAGCGTGCTGATCGGCGCCGGCGCGGCCGCCATATGGACGGGGCAGGGCAACTACCTCACCGTCAACAGCGACGCTGAGACCATCTCCCGCAACTCGGGAGTGTTCTGGGCCATGCTGCAGTGCAGGTTCGTTCTTCATAGTGACGTTCATGTTCCCCCGCACCGCTTCACTGTACGCGGCGAGCGTGCTGATCGGCGCCGGCGCGGCCGCCATATGGACGGGGCAGGGCAACTACCTCACCGTCAACAGCGCCGCTGAGACCATCTCCCGCAACTCGGGAGTGTTCTGGGCCATGCTGCAGTGCAGGTTCGTTCTTCATAGTGACGTTCATGTTCCCCCGCACCGCTTCACTGTACGCGGCGAGCGTGCTGATCGGCGCCGGCGCGGCCGCCATATGGACGGGGCAGGGCAACTACCTCACCGTTAACAGCGACGCTGAGACCATCTCCCGCAACTCAGGAGTGTTCTGGGCCATGCTGCAGTGCAGGTTCGTTCTTCATAGTGACGTTCATGTTCCCCCGCACCGCTTCACTGTACGCGGCGAGCGTGCTGATCGGCGCCGGCGCGGCCGCCATATGGACGGGGCAGGGCAACTACCTCACCGTCAACAGCGACGCTGAGACCATCTCCCGCAACTCGGGAGTGTTCTGGGCCATGCTGCAGTGCAGGTTCGTTCTTCATATAGTGACGTTCATGTTCCCCCGCACCGCTTCACTGTACGCGGCGAGCGTGCTGATCGGCGCCGGCGCGGCCGCCATATGGACGGGGCAGGGCAACTACCTCACCGTCAACAGCGACGCTGAGACCATCTCCCGCAACTCGGGAGTGTTCTGGGCCATGCTGCAGTGCAGGTTCGTTGTTCACAGTAACTTGACGGGGTATTACAGCAAGTACCGTTCTAGGCCCTGCAGCTGCTTTCCAAATGCAGGTCCTACCGAAGTAGTTAGGGCTTCTATTAGTCTTACTGTGTATTACTAATACTGATTTTAATTGAAAAGGCTGGTCGCCCAGCACTACCTTGAAGTACAGCCCGCGCTGCACTTTTAATGCTCAATCTAAAAAGAGCTAGATAACAGTGTTGTACCTATTTCTTAACTTCCTGAAAAGTTTACATGCCCCGAGTGAACTATAGTCGATAACAAATAATACTAACACCGATCTTGTATATAGGGAATTTCATTCCATTATGTCCACAAAACTAATTTAAACGCGTAGGCATACATTTATATGTAAATTTTACCAGTTCCTTGTATTTTTTCCAGTTTATTCTTCGGTAACCTCTTCGTGTTCATAAAGTTTCAAGGCAAGCAGCACATCGACCAGGAGACGCGTAACATGGTGTTCGGTTGTCTAACCGCAGTATGCGCGCTCGGCATAGTGTTCCTGCTCTCACTGAGGCCCGCTAAGCGCGCCCCCGCTATTGAAGATGCCAAGGTATGATACACTTTATATGCAAGTCCATACGGTTCGAAATGTTGCGCAGTATGATGACGGCTGATTTATCTTTGCGTCCTGAACATAAAGTTACCGGTGCTACTGAGACCCATACTGGTCTGTGAAGACCCACCAGGCGCGCTGCGGCTATCGAGATTGCCAAGGTATTTCACACTCTACGCACAACTCTATAGGGTTCACATTAATCCGTAACTTGGTGTTTGGCTGCTTGACCGCCGTCTGGGCCCTCGGAGGCGTACAGTTCGAATGAGGTATTTGAACTCTCTATTTAAGTGCGGAAGGTTAATTACTCCATAACAGTCGGCTGCTTCATACATTCTCCTTTCATCACTATAGTTTCCCATTATTTTCTAGTATCCAAGTTAACGGAGAATTTGATTTCCTAAACCTAATTTAATTTACCAGATTACGCGATTACTCCTTTCCCTCATCATTTTCCTGTGTGACACATGTATACTGACATTGACATGTTTGTTACAGATTGAAGTAGTGAGCAATGAACCCACCAGTCCCTTGGACGCTTTCAAAGGAGCCCTGAGGTTGTTCTACACGAGAGATATGTTGTTGCTAAGTGTCACATTCATTTATACTGGTGAGATCCCAAAGTTATTATTTTTTACTAGGCGAGCTGCCATATGACTCATATGAGACAAAAAAGCGGTCGGTCTAAAAATTATGTATTGTTATTGAACACGGAGATTATCATAGTTTCGCACTTACAAGGATCTAGCTTATCTGAGTAAAAGGCAGCTGTCACATTATCCATATTAGCCTCTAGTTTCAGTAGTTTCGCACATAAGTGCGGAATGCGCAGGGACTACTGTTGAACGCAATGTTTAAGCGAAAGCCAAACTTTACTTTAGACGTATTTATTTTAGTAGATAAAGTTTCTAAGGAGGTAACACAATGTTCAGAGTTGTCTTTATAGTGATCGCACTGTAAGGAGAGGCTACGTATGTACATCGATCGTTGTATTTTATAATCAACCATTTTCAATATGGGCTATTTTTAGGGTTCCGTACCCAAAGGGTAAAACGGGACCCTATTACTAAGACTTCGCTGTCCGTCCGTCCGTCCGTCCGTCTGTCTGTCACCAGGCTGTATCTCACGAACCGTGATAGCTAGACAGTTGAAATTTTCACAGATGATGTATTTCTGTTGCCGCTATAACAACAAATACTAAAAACAGAATAAAATAAAGATTTAAATGGGGCACCCATACAACAAACGTGATTTTTGACCAAAGTTAAGCAACGTCGGGAGTGGTCAGTACTTGGATGGGTGACCGTTTTTTTTTTTGTTTTTTTTTTGCATTATGGTACGGAACCCTTCGTGCGCGAGTCCGACTCGCACTTGCCCGGTTTTTTACACATTTTAGCATCATTTATTTACAAACAAGATGTATACCTACAGTGGTATTACTAAAAGAAATTAATAACCAGCTTAAATTTAAATCTAAATAAGTGTTCCGTGAACAAAGTTTTGTACGGAACACTAAAAATAGGCCCTTAAGTAAGGCATTGTACCAAGGATGCTGGCGGCATTTCCTCGCTGTATCGCAATGCTGATACGTTGTGCGAGGTAGCCGCCAGCTCTTTGGTCACCGGTTACGTCAACCAGACGCTTCGCGATTTCTGCGAACAACTTATGCGCGCTGGGACCCTTGGTGCCAATTATATTTATTACTTAGTTTTGATTGTATCTCCATTAATTCATCATTTTACCTCTAATCTTACGAGTATACAATTGCGAGAATATCTTTGATCGGTATGGTGTTTGTTTACTTGTTGAGTCAATTGTAAAAATATGGGTGCACAAATCATCTCAAAAATATGTCCTATAGCTCTTATGTCAGCAAATTAAGAACATGGGACATATTTTTGAATAAGTTGAATACACCTAGGGTTACCAGATGACGGGAATTTTCCTGACATGTCAGGAATTTTGGCCTTTTGTCAGGAATGGGGACGGCACACGAAAATGTGAGGAATTTTTTGAAGTGATAGACTTTTTTATTTATAAAGGACGTTTTGATTTACTTATATTAATCCAAATACATTATAATAAAGAGATTCACTCACCTTATCAATAACTTCGTAATTAATAATTAACAAATCTTTACTCAAGCATACATACATAGATGTTTTAGAAATCGAAATCATGTCTGAATAATTCGCAATCGGACTAAACTACTAAAACATTTGCAAACAGCTAGACTTTATACAGTTGACTGTACATTAGGCATATGTTGTGTGTTCCAGGCGTGGAACTATCGTTCTTCAGCGGAGTGTACAGCCCGAGCATCGGGTTCACGCTGTCTATGGGCGAGAACGCGAAGCAGCTGGTCGGGTTGTCGGGAGTCTTCATCGGGCTGGGAGAGGTGCTAGGTGAGTCTATGCCTAATTTACACTATAAAAATAGATGAACTGACGGTAACAGTCGATATTTCGTCAGTTCTAAGGTTGACTTTATAGAAACCTTTGTTTTGGACGTAGTGCCTTAGGTAACAAAATCGAACAAATAAACGCTACAAGTTTCGAGTGGAATTTTAATTATTTACTTAAATTTTGTTTTAATTATCATGTTATTTTTTGTACAGTTAAATTTGTTTATTCAGTCACTTATCTCAGTGTCATTTTTCATTTGAAATATCTGACAATGTAGACGACTGGTCAATATTCAGGAAAAGAACTTCTAATCTACAAAACAAGACATAACTCTGTAAAGTGTCATTCTATGCAACTTGCTAACTACTAACTATGTAAACAAAAGTCACTAGTAAATTAATTTTGTTTATTTAAATAGTTAGCAAGTTCCATAGAATGACACTAGTGTCACTGTGTCAGTTTGATAGAAGCCCCAATTTGTAATTAATTAATCAACTATTAAAATTAATTTCATTTTTTTTTCCTAAAACATGGTTAAATGCTTTTAGGTGGAGCTCTCTTCGGCATCCTCGGTTCCCGCACGACCCGCTGGGGCCGCGACCCCATAGTGTTCGCGGGCTACCTCATCCACATCACCAGCTTCTTCCTCATCTTCATCAACCTGCCCAACGTGGCGCCCTTCGGCGACACCAACGAGACCTCCTACATCACCCCCTCGCCGGCGCTCGCCATGCTCTGCAGTTTCCTGCTGGGCTTCGGTGATGCGTGCTTCAATACGCAAATATACTCGATATTGGGAGGGAACTATGCCGATAACAGCACGTCGGCGTTTGCCCTGTTTAAGTTTACTCAGGTAAGTTGAGAAAAATAATCATCATCATCAGTATTTAACAGCTTCACCAGCTCCTTATCTTCATTATCCTGCCCAACGTGGCGCCCTTCGGCGACACCAACGAGACCTCCTACATCACCCCCTCGCCATGCTCTGCAGTTTCCTGCTGGGCTTCGGTGACGCGTGCTTCAATACGCAGATATACTCGATATTGGGAGGGAACTATGCCGATAACAGCACGTCGGCGTTTGCCCTGTTTAAGTTTACTCAGGTAAGTTGAGAGAAATAATACGAGATAATAATTTGCTTCTATCTTTGATCTATCTAGGGCAACGGTGACATGTGAAACTTTTTATAGGTAAATCACCTTCATTGCAATTAAACAACTTGTAGTTTTATGGTGGACTTTGGTGACGCGAACTTTGACGTACAGGCATATATTGTATTATGCAGCCGAACTACACGAGGCGCCCCCTTATACGCATTTCGTCGTGTTCGAATCACCCGCCACCGGTCGGCTAATCCAAGCGGGCTAGATATGCCTAACACTGACGGCCAAAGACGTCAACCGACGTGCGCGGTGACAGCCCAATATCAACCCTCGTGCATTCTGGTAAGGTTCACGACGACACACAAGATAGCTAGGCGTGTCGTTCAGAGAGCTACCTATTTGTGTGTGTTGACAAATCTTAAGGTGCGTCTACGCTAGGCGAGCCGAGCACGAGCCGAACACAATTCGTCTAATGTGGATCGACTTACAAGCCACGAACGACCACGCTGCGAGCGTTTCGTACGTGCTCGGCTGCGTTCCGCCAGTTGTCGGTTTTTTGACGAACACAATGGGATTTGCTTCGCGGTCGCAGAGCGCTCGTGGACGTGTTCGTTGTATGTCCACACTTGACGCCGCGAACGATGAAGCCGAGAACGGCTCCGCTCGTGCTCGGTTCGTCTAGCGTAGACCCACCTTTAAGTTGTAACCAATCTGTTCTCCCTCCAGTCGCTGGCCGCCGCGGCGTGCTTCTTCTACTCGTCGCGCGCTCCACTGTCGGTGCAGCTGGGCGTGCTGGCCGTGCTGGGCACGCTGGGCACGGCCGCCTTCTGCCGCGTGGAGGCGGCGGCGCGCGCGCGGCGCCGCGCCGACGCGCAGGACCTCGACGAGAAGACGCCCGCCACGCACGACCTCGCCGACAACGCCTTACATTACGATTGAACCATACACTAGGAATCCTCTAGACGGAGTTTAGAGCAATTATTTCATGAAACCGATGCTGCCAAAAATACGGGGGTGCGGCGGACGAGATGCGCGAGGTCCCGTGCCGTGATTGGTCCGTTCAAAGACACGGACGTCACACAAAGACACTTGCGACTCGAAAATGGAGTAAAACTACCGTATTTGTGGCAGGGGGGGGGGGGGTACTATGCTCAGTCTGGAGGATGTCTTGTCTGTGGATTGAACAGAGTAAACTCTAATCTCACGTATTCGGAGTAAACATTGTTACTGAACAGTTTTATTGGCAGCGTATAACGTATCTGTCTAAAGTGGGTGCCATTATAAGCAGGGCCGTCTTAAACTTTGCTGGGGCACATAAGAATTAGGCCCCCTTTTGGAAAGTAAAGAAAGCTAATTAAACTAACATTTTTCTACTATGATCATTATGGGTAATCAAATATACTGTTACTGTCTGTCCTTCGGGGCCCCCTGAGGATGGGGACCCGTGTGCCCTTATGATGACGACACTGAGGATAAACCTATAAATAAATAGGCATCATCACTTTACGTTGTACCGTCGAGCCTACATTAACGGTAGGTTGCACCAAACTGTTTGTATCGTTAAAGAGTTCGCTATATTTTTATGTATGGAAAGTTTCATAGTATCAGTCTGTCAAATGTGGTTGGTGCAACTGGCCCTAAATCGTATGTAATGTGATATTTATGACGAAAGTTTTGTTTGTGTCAATTTTGTAACGGTCGCCGATCTCTACTAGCTGATTGACGATGACATTAATATGTTCAGTTATAATTGTAGCATTAAAAGTATTTCAAATAAACATGTTAAATGTAAAATCGATCAGCTGAAGATGTTCATCTTAGCTAAAATGAAGCTGTCTCGATATTTTTATACAAATACGTACTATAAAGTCGAATAAAATGTGCTTGTAGGTACTGAAGGAAAATAAATCTATTATAAATTATTTAGTAGATACCTTATGTGTATGTTTTTATAGGCCAGGCTGCACTAGATTTATTCTTGGTGGATATAAAATATGAGTTTATAATATTGAAATTCAGATTGGTTCCAACAGTATAATAGTTTGCAGATATTATATAATTATGTTTTAATATTAGGTAGGTACATTTATTTTATAGTTTTCATATGAATAGTTTAAATATCGTTATTATTTGATATTTTACATGCCTCGCAGCATAAAAATTGCATTAGTTGCAATTGGAAGTGTATAGATAGGCCTTAGCCTTATAAATGACCGGCCTCGAAAGCCCCGAGTTTTAAAACGGAGATGCACATAATAATAAAATACTTATTATGTTATGAAAGTGAAGGAAGCGAAAGAGGTATGTCAGGATCGTAGCAAGTGGAAATCCGTGGTCTCTGCCTACCCCTCCGGGAAATAGGCGTGATTATATGTATGTATATATATGCTATGTATTATGCATTGATGATTCAAAGAATGTGTGTCCTTGCCTATCATGAATAGTTCCTGAACCTCTTATTAAACATCTTACCTTGTCGCACACGACTTCATAATATGTCAAGTTGTGCTTTATATAATGAAGTTGTGCTAGACAAACCATGGTATTATTATATATTATGTAGGTACACCAGCACGGGTATGATGGTCGTTCTTGTTTACGTGACAGCGTCATAAAACGGTATCCATCACTTTCTATCACGCGGTGTTAAAAAGTGACATTTATTTCACATGAAAAAAGCCATCCATAATACGCCGGCGGATCATAACCATATCATAAGATATTTGATTGTTTATAAAATTTCTATAGCCATATTAAGGATACCCAAAAATATAGGCTATGTGGTCTATGAGAATGAAACATAACAATTCCTATATTTAGTTCCATGTTTCATAGTAAAATGGTAAGAGAAGGTGCTGTCAGATTGTAAGAATGATATAATGATGTTGTAAATAGTAACATGTATTTTTGTAAATACCAGGAGGAATGGAATGTAAATAAATTTGCCACACATTTTTTCTTATGATATTAAAATGGCTGTGGTCTCAAATTAACTGCAAATTTCGAATAGCACATTCCTATTTTGAAAAGTATTTAAATTTTGTATTTTTCTTGTCATGCTAGGTGTGAGAGGAAAGCATATTAAACTTTGCCTTCAGCCCTTCAGTGGATGAATTTGTGAAGGGAAACATGCATTTCTGACATAAATAAAAGTATTGCTTTAAACATTCCATTGGTTTATACTAATATCTAACTAATAAAGAAAACCAAAATCAAAGTAAATTGGTAATGTCTAGTCAATTATTTTTTTCCGGGCACACTTTACTTGCTTTACTCAAACTTTATTAATAGAAAATAACTTAAGAATAGATATTATCATATAATTAAGACAATAAAATATATTAACAATTAATTTAGAACTTTTATTGACTAACTACTTATACCTCTATGTATAAAATAGCTTTCAAACCCTTTCTAGCGCCTAGCGCTAATCGACCTAATCAGCAGTCAATATTATTGTGTTCATTCTTATTACCCTTTTGACCGCCATAGAATTTCTCACCAAGCGTGCTCGTGTCGCCGGGTGCTACGAAGTTACACGAAGTTTTGTCTTATTTATCAGATCGCGGCGAAATGAGCCCGATTTTGTATGTCTTAAATATCATTCTACGGCAGTTAAAAGATTGCCACTTGTTCCTTTTAAATGTATGCAATAAGTGGTGCTAATTTCATGCAACTGCAGTTACATTTTTTTATAATTGCCGATGGGTAATTGGGTAGAAGTCAGGATAGTAACCTATGGTAGTATTTTGTGTATTGTCACTTTCTGCTAACCATATTCTACTTAATTCTTCAGACGTCTGAAGAAAATAATGCAAAGGACTAGCAAACATAAAGTTAGCTTTAACTAGTCCGCTTCGTAAATAGTTACCAACCTGACTGCTAAAGAATAAAGTAAAAGAAAACAATTGGTAACATAATATTATAATTAACAACTACATGACATACAACTACTAAACCTAATTTATTTACTGCTTTCTGAAGCTCCCATTTTGAAGTCCATGGGTTTGTCATAGCCCATCATTTTGGCGTAGTGGATTGGGTCACTAAAGTGCCTCGCCTCCACAAACAAGGGCTTCCCTTTGGCCACCAATGTTGTGAACATGCCAGGGATTTCGGGCACTACAACATCTTCTGCTTTGAATTCATGCTGGAATTAAATATAACTGATAAGAGAAAACCACTGATTTAGTCTGTAGTAGTACCAAGCTGATTTTTGAGATTGAAAGGTTCCAAACTTAATGTCATCAGTAACAATATTGTCTCGTGTTGTGTGCACAATATTTTAGCATATTCTATCCCTCTATTAGTTTATGAATAGGAATTTGTGAGATTTTTCTAATACAACATACAATCATTTACTAATCTACTAATACAGGGGTCTCCAAACCCCGGCCAAATCTGGCCCGAAACATGTTCCAATCCAGACCGCCAACACCCAAAGCAAGTGACCACTATCCAGCCTGCGGGAGCCAGGCTCCAGCATTCATTGAAAGTGGAACTGTTCTAACAGCAGCAATCGGACACCCTCCCCCAGCGCAAAAACCAACTGCCCTGCGCGAAAGTTTCTGAGGCGCAATAGGGCCCTCAGGTAAAAAAGTATGGAGACCCCTTA